>NC_090939.1:782768550-783071580 GCF_040938575.1 Ambystoma mexicanum
AGCAGAGTGTTTCAGGGGAACAGACTTGTCTTTGGTTTGGTTCAGAGACTCTCTGGCAAGTCCCACCTAGGATGCTTGCTTGCAGAGCCTAGCAGGGCATTCTGTCTGCTGGATGGTAACTGGCTCAAGTGCTGCTGGAGGGTCCTATGGATTCAGTATCTCACTCTGTTCCCTGGGAGATGTTGAGGGGAGTAATCCTGCTTCCCTCTTTGAAAATCCTGGCCTTCCTTCACTGGCAGATGCTGTAAAGCAGACTGTACCTTCAATGAGGGTCCAAATGAGTCCTTCTTGTTACTCCTTGCAAAGCCTTCAGATGATCTGCCCAAAAAAGGGCTTGATTCTCTTTTAAAGCCAAATGGGTCACAGTGATTGGTGTAGGCTAACTCTACCTTAATGAACCAATCCGGGTCCCCACTAACAATCTCCTGTAAGCATGAGGTCATAACCAGAGTGCTTTGCAACAGAAAAGGTAAACGGGTGAAAACATGTAATACTAAGTCCCACTCATCTTCCTGTCTGTTGTGGATGAAAGGGTCTCTCTCGTTATTTGAGCTCTCTGTGGTTCCGGATTAAAGTGGAAGGTCTCCCTTGAAGCTGTGGTGAGTCCTGAATTTTGGTCTCCACCAAACCACATCATCATACCTTCTGAATGGGGTCCCCCTGTGGGGATGACTACTGTAAATACATAGTTCCAGGCATGACAGGTGTAATATCTTACCATGTAGCACTGTCACCATGAGCTGTTGTGGAATGTGGAATATAGAATGTATGGAGGAAGATGCTAAGAATGAATGTTCATGGCTCATTACAGCTGTGCTGCTGACAGAGCTGGTGGGCACTTCTTGATACTGAATAAACCACTTCAGAGAATATAACTATATACTGGCCCTCATTACGCCCCAGGCGCTAAGTGGTTAACGGCACTGTAAAAGGCTGCGGTGCCATTAACCACTTAGCGCCTTACTACGAGGCCCCTTTGCGGGACCCGACCTGAACGGCTGGTCTGGACCAGCCTTTAAAGTAGGGACCCGCAAAGGGACCTTGCATGCAATTACGGTACCGCAATTTGCGGTACCGTAATTGCTGCCTTCCCCATTCCCATTGAGCCCTATGGGGCAAAAATGGGAATGGGGAAGGGCCATGGTGAAATGGGGAAATACCGCCCCACCAACCTTGGAATGGGGCGGTATTTCCCCATTTTACCATGGCAGACTCGTTACAACACCGGCACCAACCATGGTGCTAATAGCGCCATGGTTTAGGGCCGGTGTTGAAATGAGGGACATTGTGTGGAGAGTATCATTTCAGTGGCAACGAGGATGGGATTAAATAAGAGACGGCAGCCCACCGAGTAGCCGTCAACTTTGGCACCTGCAACCGTGTGAAATCTATTGGGACCGCCTGCCTGTTTGCAAAGGAGCCAATTTTGCCAAAGCGGTGAGCGGCGTGTATGAGGGAAGGAGTGAAACAGTTAAAGTCCATCCGGAGCCTGGACGGATGCAACTGTGAAACTTAAATCTTTGTGACAGTAAGTCATTACAGCGAAACTTTCATATGCTATAATCCTGCAAGCTTTGAATCAAGCCATAAGCGATAGCCAAGCACAACATACTCAATTACAGTGCGTATATATATATATATATATATATATATATATCATCACTAGTGAGGCACCATTTAAACTGTGTTGTGCCCTCATTGAACAATACTAAGGGAGCGCAACGCCATTCTGCAGTGCATCATTTGAAAGGGCGTTGTTTAAAATTTGTTCTCACCTGCCCTCGGCATGAGCCTGGACGTTCTCCATTAGAAGCTTCATCCACTACCGGAGCGCAGCGCAGCTAAAGTGTTCCACGCAAGTGGCAGCATCGCGTTGTGAAGAGAGGCACCGATGCCAATGTCAGACTAAAGCACCTTACGACGTGAGACAGCGTTCCTCCATTTTGGTTCTTGATTACAAGTGATACGATACAAGTTACCATAGCAACCCCCCTGCAGTGCGACAGACGAACATTGCTGTCAATTAACATTTAAGCACAATGCAGATATAAACAATTGCGGCAACATATGACAAATAATAGCACAAACGTGATACAGGCCATCAACCTTCCTTTTGTCTTCCACATGATAAGAAACAGATGAAGTGAAGGCTGGTGCGAAACAGTCAAAGCATTAGCAACGGTAGCATATTCCAGTACATCTGAAACAATTAAAGTACAGCAGCAGCAACATGCGCAAGCACAGGTACCCTGTGTGCACTAGATTACAGTGACTTGCAAAAACATTGGACTTTGCAAAATATCACAACTACAGTTCGCTTAATGTAAAACAATACATTGTTTTGTGTGCTAGTAGACTTCACTCCTACTATTTCTCCTGGTAGATATATATATACAATTTGCATTATGCAAGGCATACCACTTCTTCACAGTATTTCTTAGACACAAAGGGAGAGGCTACTGTACCTTGGAAGCGATGGACGAAACGATTTGAACACCATGGGCCTCATTATGAGGCTGACGGCCACGGAATGAATGGTGCTGGTAAGGGACCAGCACTGTTCATTCCGGGCCGCCACATTACGGGTTTCCTCACGCGTGGCGGAATGCACGTCTGGTCCAGACCAGACGTGCATTCCACCACCCGCGAGCAAACCAGGATGCTAACAACGGACCCGTGACTAACGGGTCCATTGTTTGCATGCTCCCTATTCCCATTGAGCTCTATGTCGGCTCAAATGGGAATGGGGATGTACCGGGTCCGGGTCCCGAGAACGGAAATTACCGGGCCCGCTAAAGTCGGCATGGCCTGGTTTTTCCCTATTTTTGGGACCCGGTACCCGGTTTGGGGTTAGCCGTGTCGGGAAGAACTAATGAGGCTCAATGTCCTGGCTGCTCATGGTCTCAATTTCGCCAATGAAAGAAAACAATTTTTACTCATACATTGTTTGGGCAACTATGGTCAGGAACAGTTTGAGAATCTCCCATCTCTGTCAGACGAACAGGCAGTGGGACTTTCAGAATATGAAAAGTGTCTGAAAATGTTGGATTTACATTATGAAAAGTCTGTTAGAATTATCTTTGAAAGGTATCATTTCGGTAAGCGAAAACAAGAACCGGAGGAAACAGTGGAACAGTTCACCACTGCCTTGCGAGGGTTGCCGACATCATGTGAATTTGGGATCAGTCTCGATGAAAGGCTGAGAGATCAATTTATGCTGAAATGTGCTGATGGTAAGGTGAGGGAGGCGTTATGGTCCATAGGCAATCCGTCATTGGAAGAAGTTCTAAGGATTGCAAAGGAGTTGGAGCATACGTTCAAATGTGTAAGAGAGCTTGAAAGGAGAACAGTACATGATGATAAGAAACAGGAAACAGTGCAAGTGCCTGATATATTAGAGGTTCAGAATAAAAATACAACCAGGAAAAAACTAATGGGGAACAACCCTACTTATACAAAGAAGAAAATGGCAAGATTCAAAGAAGGAAAGGAGTTACATGATCGTAGGAAATGTTACAGATGCAACTGCAGTCATCATTTGGCGAGCAGTGACGCATGTCCGGCGATCAAGGAGGTGTGCAAAAGATGCAACAGGAAGGGACATCTCACACACTGTTGTAGAACAAGGCGGGAAAACATAGATTACATTGAGGAGCTGTGTGAAGGGAGGGAAGAATGCACTTTTTCCATTGAGGATTCAAACATAAATGAAATACAGGATGATGATGCAGATCTAGAGAAACCCATGGCAACAATAGAAGTGAATCAGACAGAATTAAGTAATGTTACAGACTCTGGGGCATAATATACACTGATACCAAAGGTCCTGTTTGAAAAGGACTTCAGAAACAATACCACCTTGGAAGAAGGGGATATCAAACCTGTAGCGTATGGTGGCAGGCAGATTGAACAAGAAGGCTGGTTTTGGTCCATGTTCAAATTTAAGGACTGTGTTGCAAAAGGAAAGGTCTTTGGGCTTCATTACAACCTGTCAGGTTTGGACTGCGGTGATTCTGTGACGGCGGTAACAAAGTTTCCGTGTCCGCAAGGTTGCGGAAAGACCGTCCGATTACGCGCTGTTGGTCGCGCGCACCACACGGATGCGGAAACGTTGCTACCGCCATCACGGAAAAAGCCACGGAAATGGACATAGCGCTGCCACAAGTAGCGCAAAAACCGTGTCCGCCTCTGTCGCCACGGACATGGAACCGGAAATACCATGATCACCAAAACAGAAAACAGAGAGGCGGCCTTCATATAAAGCACAATCCATTGCCATCCAGAGTCAGCACAAGCAGAATCCAAACTGTGAGAAGGCAAAAGGGACCTCCAGCATGTCTGCCAGGATTCCAGCTCAGAGGCAGCGCAAACAGTGCTTTAGTGAGGCGGAGCTAACTGTTCTGATGGAGCATATAGTGGAGCATGCAGAGATGCTGTTCAGTGCCGATCAATGGCGTGCCACACAGCAGCGGAGGAAGGAAGTGGGGTGGAAGCAGCATGCAAGTGCACTGCTGTGGGCGTGATTGTGAGGAGCATCAAGGACTGCCAAAAGCGGTGGGACGACCTAGGCTGAGGGTTCGGAACCTGATCTCCACACACCGCCAACGCAGCAGTGGGACAGGTGGCGGACCCCCTTCCCCACTGAGGCTGCAAGCATGGGAGGAGCGTTGCAGCAGTGTCCTCCACCTTGAGGGCATCCATGTGATCGGGGAGGTTGAGGCAGGAGTGAGTCCACCTGCAGATGCTGGTAAGTGGTGAAACATGAATGCCACATGAGAATTTGTTGATGGCATGACTGGGCCAAAGGACCCATTAACAACCCCCCCCCCCCAGGCAGTGCATTACTGGGCCAAAGGACCCATTAACAACCCCCCCCAAGCAGTGCATGACTGGGCTAAAGGACCCATTAACAACCCCCCCAAGCAGTGCATGACTGGGCCAAAGGACTCATTAACAACCCCACCAAACAGTGCATGACTGGGCCAAAGGACCCATCATGATCCATATGGCAACCAATATCACAACAATGCATACCCTCAACAATCAGATGCCTGTAACTAACACTATTGAATGATCAACCTGTCTGATGCATGTGATGCACCCATCATCCACCACCAGAACACTAATTGCATGTCCTCTGTGTCCCCACAGCCGTGTCAAGTGACAGTCATACTGCACAACAGGCCAGGCAATCTGCACCGGCACGTGTCCAAGCCACCGCCCCTGCACAAGAGGATGCTGCCAGCAGTTCGGCATCTCTGCCCCCAGTACCAACTGCAACAAATGTGCCGGCCACCACCACCAACATCCCCAGCGTTTCCACGCTGCCTGAGTTAACACAGGTGCCACGGGAACCCATCGTGCCCACCCAAACCAACACAGAAGGCAGCTGCACTGTAGAGGAGGAGGCCTGTAGTGACAACAGTGCCCGGCAGAGCACTCTGATACTGGGCCACAGGGGGAGATGCCCACATTTGATGACCTGGGATCCTTCCATCAGCTGGAGTTTACTCCCACATCCCTCCGAAGTTCCATGAGGTCACCCACCCCATCTATGGCATAGCTTAATTCCCGCATGCAGTCGATGGTCCGGAATTAATGCTGCCGGTATAACCATACCGGCACTGTTTCCGCGTCCGCCCAATCATGACCCATGGCCCCGGAAATAGCACCTCCCCCAACCACCACCGCGGAGTTAAGGGTCCCGTAAAGTCCACCTGCACGGAAATCCCTCCGTTACCGGCAATACGAAACACCGCGAGCATCACAACTAGCACGGACAGGGAAACACCACCAGAAAAATGGCATTAAAACCGTTATCACGGTGGCGGTACCGCCGCCAACGCAAACATGACGTTAAACAGTGCCTGCTGAACTGAATCAGGGCATAGGTGCACCAAATCAGCCCAGCTGGACCCAGCAGCACACTGGGAGCCTACAAAAGGGCCACACCCAGCTCAACACAATACAAAACCATGCAGGCAGCAGCTCTAGTTTCACTTGGACTGGGCCTACTCAACCAACAGGCAACGCTGCACATGATGGCAGTAATGGTGCAGAGGTGGAGGCGGAGGAGGCGCAGGCGCCAACCAGCCAACCCTGCACCTATGGCAAACCCCATTGTCCAGCCGGCACAACCCCGCAGGCAGCCTGCAATACCACGAATCAGGGCCTCACCCTGGAACCTTACCCTAGGACAGATCCACACACTATACCGGCTGGACCGTCCAACAATCCTGTACATCACTGCCATGATTGAGGACAACATCAGCAGCCACATAGACACCCTCACCGCCACCCCCCCTCCTGAAGGTTGTGTCTGTGCTGCATTTCCTTGGCACTGCCACCTATCAACACACAGTCGGTGAGATGCACGGCATATCACAACCCTGTTTTTCAAAAATCCTGGTACAGGTACTGGATGCCCTGTTGCGCCATGTGTCGGAACACATAGCCCTACCCCATACCCTCCCCCAGGTAATTGCCACCAAGTTGGCCTTCCATGCCATAGCAGGCATGCCAAATTGCATAGGTGCAGTTGACTGCACCCACATTGAGCTGATGTTCCGCAATAGGAAACAGTATCACTCGTTGAATGTACAGATGGTATGTGATGCCACGCTACTGATACCACACTGCTGCGCACGTTTCCCAGGCTCAACCCATGACTCAATCGTACCGTGGAATTCCACGTTGCCACGGTACATGGAACGCTATGCTGGACAAAACACATGGCTATTAGGTGAGCACAGCTGACAATGCTCCGACCCTGTTGAAGTGGTGTGTGTGTCTCCAGGCCAATGAGCAATGTGAGTGTGCCGCTGTGACCGCACATGCATCACCCCCCCTGCCATCAACCAAATAGACAGCGGATCCCAAACATCACAAAGGAAGACATGACAGGTCAACACAGTGTGCCCGTACACACCCTGTCACATGACACACACAGCCGATACTGTCACTGTCCCATACGCCTTGTGCCACTGCAAACACCCACCCACAAATGGAACACTGCCCTCCCAATGCACATGACGCCAGTAAATGAGATGTCCTGCATTAACTACTTCATTACAGTGGAGTGACTCTGCCATGTGTGCACATCACTGCACTATGCCATACTCACAATCAAATGTCACCCGCAGGGCAGAGTACACATGCACGTAAATGTGTAGGTCAATATCCATTTGGCTACATCCACTGTGATGGCCGATAAACACTTCCAACCACTGCATGGCACACATGCATGAATGAACAATGATACAAAATAGCACAGCATCAGATTAAGACATGATACAACAAACACTGACATGTCCCCCCATCTACATCCCATGTAGGTGATGCTGGATATGCACTCACACCATGGATGATGACACCTGTACGGAGACCAATGAACAGGCATGAAGAGGCGTACAATAGGGCACGTGTCCACACACGTAGAATGATTGAGAGGACATTCGGACTGCTGAAGGCCCGGTTCTGCTGTTTGAGCAGATCTGGCGGATCACTGCTGTACAGCCCAGTGAAGACGGGTAAAATCACGCTCATATGTGCCATTATGCACAATCTCTGCCTGCGCAGGAACATCCCAATGCCCCCAGACGATGATGAAGAAGATGGGGATGGAGATGGGAATGGGGATGGAGATGGAGATGGGGATGGGGATGGGATGGCACCACCTCCCCCTGGGGGTCCACTTGATGGCCAAAGAGCACGGGATGAACTGATTCGCATTTACTTTTGAGACACAGCACATTTACAGCAATGCATGGACATGGTGATGACAATAAATGATTTGTTGTACTGCAAAGGAAATGATAGATGTCCACACATGTATGTTTTGATTTCAAATGATGATATATTGATGAATTAACAACAGGGAAGGAGGTGCAATGGTTAGGGAAGCTCTACACCCGTGCCCACCCACCACCCAAACGCACCCACCCCCAGTCAGGCCCCAATGTTCAAACATCCAAAACAACCTCCCCCACCACCCAAACGTACCCACCCCTGACACGTGTGTCCTGCAGTGCCCCACACACATGCCATCACTTCCGTGTGCGCTACTGTGCCTGTGCATCCTTGCCCGAGAGCCCCGTTAGCCAACTCGAGCGCCTCCTTGGACTGGCAGTAGTGGAGATGGATGGGGTGGAGGTATTGGATGGCACAGAATCAGGTATAGATGGCATATGTGCAATATCTGCTGTTGCCCAATCAACATGGACTCTATGTGCCTGGAGGTGTTGTCATCACCCTCCCGCACATGGCGTGCCAGGGTGACAATAGTGCTGGCAAAGTGTCCAACGGACCTTGATAGGCGACGCACTGACGTGCTGTAGCACTCCCTCTGCAGCCTAGATTCCTCGAGCTGCCTCTCCACCAGCTGGGTAAGGGTAGCCTGCTGCTCCTCCATCTGCTGCATGCGGGAATTAAGCTCTGCCATAGATGGGGTGGGTGACCTCATGGGACTTCGGAGTGATGTGGACTTAGCTCCAGCTGATGGAAGGATCCCAGGTCATCAAATGTGGGCATCTCCCCCAGTGGCCCAGTATCAGAGTGCTCTGCCGGGGCACTGTTGTCACTACAGGCCGCCTCCTCTGCAGTGCAGCTGCCTTCTGTGTTGGTTTGGGTGGGCACGATGGGTTCCCGTGGCACCTGTGTTAACTCAGGCAGCGTGGAGACGCTGCGGATGTTGGTGGTGGTGGCCGGCACATTTGTTGCAGTTGGTACTGGGGGCAGAGATGCCGAACTGCTGGCAGCATCCTCTTGTGCAGGGGCGGTGGCTTGGACACGTGCCGGTTCAGATTGCCTGGCCTGTTGTGCAGTATGACTGTCACTTGTAACGGCTGTGGGGACACAGAGGACATGCAATTAGTGTTGTGGTGGTGGCTGATGGGTGCATCACATGCATCAGACAGGTTGATCATTCAATAGTGTTAGTTACATGCATCTGATTGTTGGGGGTATGCATTGTTGTGATATTGGTTGCCATACGGATCATGATGGGTCCTTTGGCCCAGTCATGCACTGTTTGGTGGGGTTGTTAATGGGTCCTTTGGCCCAGTCATGCACTGCTTGGGGGGGGGGTTGTTAATGGGTCCTTTGGCCCAGTCATGCCATCAACATATTCTCATGTGGCATTCATGTTTCACCACTTACCAGCATCTGCAGGTGGGCTCACTCCTGCCTCAGCCTCCCCAATCCCATGGATGCCCTCAAGGTGGAGGACACTGCTGCAACGCTCTTCCCATGCTTGCAGCCTCAGTGGGGAAGGGGGTCTGCCACCTGTCCCACTGCTGCGTTGGCGGTGTGTGGAGATCAGGTTCCGAACCCTCAGCCTGAGGTAGTCCCACCGCTTTTGGCAGTCCTTGATGCTCCTCACAGTCACGCCCACAGCAGTGCACTTGCGTGCTGCTTCCGCCCACACTTCCTTCCTCTGCTGCTGTGTGGCACGCTGTTGATTGGCACTGAACAGCATCTCTGCATGCTCCACTATATGCTCCACCAGAACAGTTAGCTCCGCCTCACTAAAGCACTGTTTGCGCTGCCTCTGAGCTGGAATCCTGGCAGACATGCTGGAGGTCCCTTTTGCCTTCTCACAGTGTGGATTCTGCTTATGCTGACTCTGGATGGCAATGGATTGTGCTTTAGATGATGCCGCCTCTCTGTTTCCTGTTTTAGCGATCATGGCATTTCCGGTTCTGTGTCCGTGGCGACGGAGGCGGACACGGTTTTTGCGCTACTTGTGGCAGCGCCATGTCCATTTACGTGGCTTTTTCCGTTATGGCGGTAACAACGTTTCCGCATCTGTGTGGTGTGCGCGAGCAACAGCACGTAATCGGATGGTCTTTCCGCAACCTTGCGGACACAGAAACTTTGTTACCGCCGTCACGGAATCACCGCGGTCCAAATCTGACAGGTTGTAATGAGGCCCTATGTCTCCAAGAAAGGGAAACTTCCATTGCTGAGTTGGTTGCATCAAAGATAGACTAAAAATAAAATTAGACCCCAGTGCTTTGGAGACGGTGTATGCTGTAGATGATTTAGCATCTCCAAGATTACTTGAACAACATTTGGTATTTCGTGAAGAACTTCGAACCATGAAGAAATTCTATCACAAAATTAGTATGAAAGATGGCGCTGCTTCAGTGGTCCAAAAAGTAAGACCAGTTCCACTAGCCATCAAAGCTGCAGTGAAGGAGGAATTTCAGAAGATGGAGGCGCAAGGTGTAATAGAGAGGGTAGAATCCTCAGAATAGGATTCTCCTTTAGTTATTGTGCCAAAGCCCAATGGGAAATTAAGATTGTGTATTGATCTTAGATGTGTCAATAAGTGTGTGATTCTGGACAGGCATCCATTACCTAATATAACAGAAATGTTGGGCACCATTAAGAGTGCCAACATAATGAGTACACTAGATTTTAAGATCTGCATACCATCAGATAAAATTACATCCGCATCTGGCAACATTATAGATTTTATCACCACAGAAGGGTTGTTTCAGTGTAAAAGGATGCCTTTTGGCCTTATTTCTGCTGCAGCGGTTTTCCAGAGGATAACATATCAGCTATTTCATCAGATGGAAGGTGTCTTATGTTTCCAAGACAATGTATTGGTCTATGGGGAAAGCCAAGAAGAACATGACAATAGAATTCATAAAGTTTTAGACATATTTAAGGAAGCTGGTCTTACCCTCATCAAAGACAAGTGTAAATTGAATAGGTCAGGTATACAGTATTTAGGTCATGAAATATCAAACAAAGGCATCAGCCCAAGGTAGAGTTAGTAAACGCCATTATACATTTTCCCAGTCCCTAATAAGGATACATTGATATCATTTTTGGGCATGGCAGAGTATTACGCAAAGTTTATACCTGATTTAGTGAGCAAAACATTTGAAATGAGTAAACTGGTCAAGAAAAATATGAGGTTCGATTAGAGTGAACAATGTGAATCCGAATTCAGTAAGATAAAGGTGGTTCCCTATTGCTTTTGCCTCAAGAGTATTGAGGGAGGCAGAATGCAATTGTTCAACCATAGAGAAGGAATTGTTGGCAGTCAAATGGTCCATTGAAAAATGTTGAACATTTGTATGGGGTACAAAATTTGTTGTGAGATCGGATCACAAACCACTAAAAGAAATTCTTATGACCAAAGGGTTGGATAAGGTCTCCTCTAGAATTAGGAAATGGGTAGCAGGGCTACAAGAGTGCAATTGGGAGGTAGAATATCTCCCTGGTGTGAAGAACAGATCTGCCGACTGTCTTTCCAGGCTAAAAAATATTATTGATGAGTGTGATGATGATGAGAATGAGGAGGAACACATATTATATGTCAATCAGGAGATAGTTTCAGAGCAAGAGTGGATGCAAGCAATGGCATCTGATGTAGTGCTAGAAAAGTTAAAGGAATGTTTGATGAATGGTGTAAAGAGAAATGAAATTAGGAAGGGAGATATTCCTGAAGCCGTCAGATTAATAATTGATGAAATGCATATGAAAACAATGTACTTTTCAGTGGGGATAAAGTTTGTCCTGCCGTAGGAGTAAGACATAAAATTTTACAACTGGCACATGAAGGGCACCAGGGTATGACAAAGACTAAACAGAATTCAGCCAAAAGGGACATCACAAGACAGGAACCTATGACGGTTATGTCCATACCTAGTATTCCATGGGTACGGGTTGGGTTGGACATTGTAGGCCCAGTAAGAAGTGAAGGGACTCTGAAATATTGTATAGTCCTCATAGACATGTTATCTAGATGGGTGGAAATTGAGTGGGTGAAAAATGTGTGTTCTAAGGATATCATCTCATGTTTGGATGTAATTTTCATAAGGGAAGGATACCCTACTACCATCATCACTGATAATGGAGTTTAGCTAGTGTCTGAAGAGATGAAATTATTCCTTAAGTGTAATGGTACTGAGCACAACACTAGTTCCATATATCATCCCCAAACAAATGGAATTATTGAGAGATTGAATAAAGTCATTAAGAATAGCATTAGAGAAGCTTTGGCAAGGAATGGTGACTGGAAGAAGGCTGCGGAAGATACCATGGTTGCTCATAGGTTTACACCCCATTCCACCACAGGCATATCACCATTTGAGATGTTGAGAGGCAGGAAACCCAATACA
The DNA here is from genome assembly GCF_040938575.1 of Ambystoma mexicanum. Taxonomy (NCBI): domain Eukaryota; kingdom Metazoa; phylum Chordata; class Amphibia; order Caudata; family Ambystomatidae; genus Ambystoma; species Ambystoma mexicanum. The sequence goes on from NC_090939.1 coordinate 782,780,688, forward strand.
AGAGTTTGTCTGTCTTGGTTGGGTAGAGCTCAAAAGAAGGATATTGACTTCAAGGATGTGGAGAATAAAATACTTCACACACAGGTAGAGAATTAAAGATATTTTGAAGCCAGAAAGGCAGTAAAGGAATACAATGTAAAGGTAGGTGATTGGGTGAGAGTAAAACTTCCTCAAACGTCTGCCAGTAGTCATGTCAAATGGTCAGGACCCATACATGTCATGGAGAGGTTTCATGGTTCTGTGAGGGTTTCTGATGGGAGAGTATGGAATGTCAATAGAATATACAACACTTTTACCCAGTATCTATGAGGAATAATTTGGATAATAAGAAAACAGAATGTGGAAGAAACAATGGGATGGAAAGAGAAATGAGTTACAAGGTTATTTTGGGTATGCAACCAAATGTAGTAATTGTAGTATTTCGCAACAAACTGTAGTAATTGTTTTATGTTTGCTATTTTATTTATTTCTTCTATGTTGTTAGGTTTAATGGTTTCAAGGTCAGTGTTTGTGTCTAAAGAAGGGAGGTGTGTTATATCCTACTATGTAGCACTGTCATCATGAGCAGTTGTGGAATGTGGAATATAGAATGTATGGAGGAAGATGCTAAGAAGGAATGTTCAGGGTTCATTACAGTTGTGCTGCTGACAGAGCTGGGGGCACTACTTGATACTCAATAAACCACTTCAGAGAATATAACTGTATATTGTGTGGAGAGTATCATTTCAACAGGCCACTGCCCTTGATACTGAGTGGTGGGAGCTGGCTTCTGGTTGACACAGTGCATATCGAAGGTTGTTGGGATTTTCCTCTACTTTGTTTGTGGGCCTGTTTGAATTAACTCTGATTAGTATGCAAAGCTGCCACCAGAAGAGCCAACAAAGGATAGGGTAGATCCATGGAGACTCTGTTAGTTAATTAGGCTGGCCCTGGCAGGAGGAAGGTTTTTCCTTCCCCCTTCCGAGATGCCTTGATGTACACCTGGCTCTCATATTCCAACTAAATATGACATAGGGGATGGCGTGTGGAGGCTGTGTCTACCCAGAGGACACAGGTCTATGTGTATGTTGTGCGGTGAGCATAGGAAAATCTGTGCAGATTAGCCCCACACATTTTCCAGAGTTTGATCTACCATCATTCAAGTTTATTTAAAATTTTTAAAAAGCCCAGGCGAGAGCACACCCACCATTCAGATGGTTGAATTCCTAACACCCTCCACTTTTTAAGCCCACTAGCTACCTGTTAGATGGTGGCTCTGCCCCTGGTCCCTCTTTGACAGATGACGCTCATAATGCCAAAAACCACATCATCACACTACACTCTGGGGTAGGGGTTTCTTCATTCACATACATTTAAACCACAAGCGGACCTGAACACCTTGCAATGCAACTTTTCCTGATGAAGGTATGCTCCTTGCACTGCCCTTGGTGCTGCTCCTTGCTCTCATTACATTCCCTGTGGTGCTATTCCTGCTTCCTCTTGTTACTTATTTGTCCTTTCTGTGCCCTTTCCCTTTTGGGTATTTCCGTTGGGCGTGTGTACCATGCTTATCCGTATCTCCTATTTTTGTAACCGCTTGCCTTCGTTTGAGTGCTGCTTTCCACCTTGGCTACTCTGGTTCATCTTCTACTGCAACTCCCAAAGAACATTCTTTCAGGACCTTACATATACATCATAGTTTTTTTACAGCATGTTTTTTTTTTCCTTCTCTTTGCCAGGTCAGTCTGTTCTATTAGACAGCCCTGGCATCGGGTGAGGAGAGACCTTGTTTGCATTAAAGAAGTACCTCTGCCAATGTCCTGGGTAAGAAAAAGCCGCCTAAAAGTACCCTCTGTCAGTTTGTCTGCCCATTAATCAGCAGCAAGCAACTGTATGGCTAATGTGGCAAACTGGTAGCTCTACAGCTGCTGCTTGAATACAATTTCTCAATTCACAGCAAGTATTTGGCTGTCCTGTCCAAAGGCTTTTTCTCTGACTTATATAACCTCATAAAGTATTAACTAGTACTATTGGGTGAAAGTTCACACTTTGGAGTGGCAGCATAGCTACAGGTTAGCAGTACTCCAAATGAATATGAGCAGGATACCATACAATAGTAAGGCTTGAAAGCGTGATGCTTGTAGGTTTCCAGACCCAGGCTGGGACGGGTCCCTGATTCTCCCGATTAATGGGGCCAGGACCATGTCAAAACACCAGGTTACCTAGCATCTGCAACATCAAAGCCAATTAACCCAGTTATAAAGTGTCCTTTCAGCTCCAGTTTCATAGATGTTGGTGAGAGCTGTATGTTGGCCTAAGTATCGGAGTGTATTTCTGTGTCAAGGCCTCAGTATCCGATGGCACCAAAAACAGCAACTCTCCCTCTTCATGGTCACTTTCATCTAGTGTTGTGTGTCTGCCATGTGCTTATCCTTAGTCTGATGGCAGATCTCTGCTGATATATTAAAGCAACCACAAAATATGCAATTATATTAACAGAGAACAACATAAATGTTTCTGTTTCCTTACCATTGTCATCCACTGCTCATCTCATTACACTGTACCACTCATTGCTACAACTCCCCCAGACCACCCCAGCTTGTAGTACTGTCTATTTCTATTCTCTTTGAGATCCAAATAACATAGGATGACCAGATGTCCTTTTTGTTTTACAGGGGCACACACATACATGAAATAGGTTGAACTATTAAAAGTGTTGCTGAAACTATTTCAATAACCCAAAACAGAAGTGAAATACCCGAAGACGATACCGTAAATCTAACTGCAATTGAAAAAAAAAGAATATAACATGTCATATAATTTTAGCTTTTTTCAATGCTCCAACTTTGATGCCCGAGACTAGCAGAAAGCAGGTGTCCCTACTACTACCTACATATTATATTTTCAGAAAATGATCCGGGAGAATTATTTGTAAGGAAAAACATTCTTTTAATTATACAATCTATGATAAGAAATTCATATATAAATAGACAATATACATAGAGAACAGACAGCAAAACTGATTGGACCTGAACTAATTAAAAACAGTTCAAAATACAATAGGAAACACATCCAAGTCGAACATGCCCCTTAGTAATAATTCATTCAAATACTCATTCCGACTCAAGCGGACTGTTATAGAAAGATGAACGTAAAACAAATTGTACATTGATAGGCTTGATCATGGAAGATAGCATCAACTTCTGAAGTTTCCATCTTCTGGCCAATATAGTAAGCTTCAACAACACCCAACCGGTTTTGACATATATAAATGGTTTGTAACGTCTTCATAAGGGAATAATCTCTAAACACAATCAAAAAAGAAGGAAAAACAAATGACCACCTGACCCCCAATAATAACACAAACATGACAATTTGCAAAAAGTGAAGCAAAACATTCTTCACGTGTTTCTAAATTTTACTAGCAGAGATATATTCAATTAATTGAAACAATCTCTGTGAATAAATGGTCAAGCACTGGGTGGTGAACCCTCGAGCAAGTACAAAACAGAATAGCAAAAGGCCCCACACTTTGCACCCCACGTGCAAGGCAAACCTCTATATGCTGGAACAAGATGACTCAGATTGTGTCTACAAATCAGTGGAGAATACTGTGGTGCTGGAAATGCATTGGAGGGACAGGGCCTCCATGGCCTTGCCCTGTATTCCCTTTTCAGAGGTGTTCTGTGATGTTTTCTGCACAGGCAGTGCAGCTCCTCCTCTTTTTGGTTGCAGTGAACAGAGACACTTGGGATGCCCTTATGGCACCCATGGGTGGGGGGTACAGCCCTGTACCCCTAGTGTATGTTTTGGGCACCTTTGTGTGGCCCACAGAGCAGGGTATGGGCTGGTGGCAGCTCCATGCTGAATCTGACAGGGGTTATGAGTATCCTCCATTTTGGGACACCCAGGCCCTGCCATAGGAATCAATGGGTTCCTAATAGGAGGCAAGATGGCCCCTGTGGCCTCTTGGTTTCTATTACCTGTTCCTTGTTTTTCCCAAAGTCCTGGGAAGGCCTAACTCTGTCCCGTCCTCTGACTGGCTGTTGGATGGAAGAACCATATATATATATATATATATTTTTATTGAAACTTCAGCTCAACAAACCCTGAAAGCGAACTGACAGGACACCGAACTTTTGTTACAGCAAAACAATTAAAGTTTTTCCTATTTCCCACATAAGACGGTAGGCTATCTTAAAGACACCGGCCTCCGTTTGAATGCTTAAGGCATCATTACCATTAGATAAAAATTAAATGTGAATTTCATTGTGAGGCAATGTTCTCATTTAAATGTAGGGAATCTAAAAAGTCCACAATGGCACAGGTCAATCTCATATTGTGCCCCGCGGCGGCATATGACTACCAGTTCTGATTATCGGATTCAACAGGTAGGAAACCCCCTAGGTGGCACATCCGCCGTGAAATTATCGCAGAGCATTCAGTGATTAAATGTTCCGTGGTTTCAATTTCAAGGTTGCAGAAACGACAAAGATTGCCCTTTGATTGCCCTTTGCTTCATTAATGTGTTGAAGAAATTGCATTTCTCTGGTCTTCAGGGCATTTAGACGTAGCCTCAAAAATTGCTCACAGTGATGTTGTGATGGGCAGTTTGTTAGATAGCGACACTGGACATTAAGTTTGTGTTCTCCGATGCCTGATCTCAGAGTTGTTGGCATCGTTTGTAGCAAATGATAATTCTGGATTCAGCACCACGACTCAAACTTCTTTTTAACACATTGAGGTTGTGTAATCAGATCAGCTGGATTTAAGTCAGCGTTAGCTAAAGCTGCTTCCAACAACTGCCGCCATTCATCTAGGAGGCCCAGTCATCCACAACCTGGGGTGTGTACAAATATTTGATATGGCGGAGTCAGGGGATTCAACTTCATCTTACGCAACACCATCAACGATTTCCACATAACACAGTTATGCACAGAATTTAATGAAAGTTTGTAGCGAAGTGAAGTCATCGAGATGTAAGGAGGCAAATTCAGTACCGAAGGCCAGAATATGCCTTCAAGCTTCTGCCAAAACTGGTCGTCGATGTTCCAACTTGATTTGGACACAAACGTGATTGCTGGGAGACCTTTTGGACGTAGAAGATTAAAACTGGGTCGTGCGTAAATTTTCCATAGGTCTTATTTATTTTTAGACCTTGGATACTGAATTGCATCATTCGATTGACAAGGTCAAGCTTCCAATGGTGTTTGTTTAGGGATGTGTTGAACGTTATCTCAAGCTATCTGATGGAATTCACCAAACTTAGTGGTATGCCATTTATTTTCCACTGGAAAGCATTTTGTTTTATGGCTCCACCTACCCCAATGGTCATGATCTTGTTCTTTTCCGTGTTCAGTTCAAGGACGTTCTTGTTAAGGTACTCATGCAGTTTGGTCAGGAACCGTTGGAGACCAATCTGCATAAAGTCTGATAAGACGAGATCATCGGCATAGGTTATGCAACAAATTTCTGTGTTGTTAATTTTTGGCCGGAAAACAACAGACAGATTCAAGTTGTAATGGGAGGTCGGTAATGAACAATTTGAAAAGTTCAGCAGCCAGTGGGCATCCCTGTTTCACACCTTTTTCCGTTGGTATTTTCTTTGATAGGTTACCTTGGTTGTTTAGGCGTATCCGTATCACAGTGTTGAAGTGTAGCGCTTTAATTGGTTGAAGCAGGTTTTGCAGGCAGTTCCAATTTGACATTTTCTGCCAAAGCTTGCCATGATTAACGCTATCAAAGGCACCCCGTAGATCAATAAATTCCAGATGTAGTTTTCTTTTTGCCTTTAAGGTTTCAAGTTTCAGTAAGTTTAGTATCAGTAAATTGACTTCTACTCCGATCCAGTTTGGCGGACATCATAGATCTCTCCACGCCTAGACCACTGAACCAATTTTTGGCGTAAGAAGGAAGCAAAAAATGTTCCTATCGTGTCCAGCAAGGCAATCGGGAGATAGTTGTTAGGATCGGCCCAATTCCCTTTCTTTTATATAGACACGATGATTGCTTCACGCCAGGACTCAGGAACCAACATTGAAGAGGACAGTAAGGAAAACAAGGCTTCGATTAAGACTGACCATTGGGCATCGTTTTGTTTTAACATCATGTTAGATATCAAGTCGGGGCCAGCAGCATGCACGTTTTTCAATGCTCGTATTGCAATTTTGATGTCATCTAGGGAGATTTGCAAATCCCATGAGATCAGATTATGTTGTGGATCTGTCATTTGTTCACTCAGGGGAGTACTGAAGATGTTCGCAAAGTGAGACTCCCATTTGGCTGCTTCGATTTCATTTGACAGAGAGGAAAGATGTCGCAAGTTTCCTGCATTCAAGAATGTCCAAATTGCACATGAGTTCTTTAGAATTAGTTGTTTCATGATGGATTCAGCTTTGTCCTGTTCGATTATCATTTTTTGAGATTTCAACCAATTCCTGTACGTTTGTCGTCGCAGTTGAATTGCACGTTTAAGATCAATACCACACATCTTAATGGGAGTTGGTTTTTTCATTGCTCTTATATCTCGTTGCATTAGTCTCTTTGCAGTTGTTACCAACGTAGATGAGAAATGTCTATGGGAGATGCCCATCACCATGTCGGACACTTTGACAGGGATGAAGTTGCCAAGGAGCGGCGCGTAGTCAACCGACTGGACTCCGTTCTGATTGAATAGTTGTTGATTTATAGTATGAATTTGAGAACCATTCATCCGCAGTCGGTTGCCCCCTGAATTAACCGATAGCGCGGTTGCGTAGATCTTTGTACAATGTGTCCATTCAAACATGCAGGAGAAACACAAGAGATCATCGCCGCTGTTTATCATCTCACATACTACTAACTTCAGATCTTGGGCAAAAAGATTTTGAGATACCCAAAAGTAGTCGATGATTGACCTTGATTTTAAATTTGACCAAGTTGCATGGGGTGGTTGGTCACCTTTCACATTGCCATTGACCATTTTGCAGTTTTGATTTTGCAATCCGAGACTCCACCTCTGACGTCTTGCATTTACTCCTTCACTCGGTAAAGGAATGAAGGACTGAGTTAAGAGGTCGATTTTAAACCATGTGCAATTTAGATCACAACAGCATATAATAGAGATATTCGTGTAGGTTGTTAAAGCCTCATCTATATAGCATGTGATGGAATTTAGAAAATCCTTTGTGCTAATTCTTTCGGGATTCCAGTACCCGTTTATAATTAGCAGATGTTTCCTTGTGGATATGTTTTCATCACTGGTCCGCATCAGGACACCTTGAACAAAGGGGTTTGGACAGCAAGAGTTCACAATTGACCACCAGGGAGTGATTTTTATTAATATCAAGAGGCCCGAGGGTGGTCTCCCTTGTGCACTTTTAATGGCTGGATTCAATAGAGTGACATAGCCATCCCTTGATGGAGCCTAACTTAGCCAAGTTTCCTGGAGGCAGATTACAAAGACTTTTTCTAATAAGACATCAAAGCTGTTGAATAAATGAGTGAATCCTCTGGTATTCCAAGACAAAAATTCACACAATTGATCACTTGCAGCCTGTCGTGGCTAATTAAGATTTGCTGTATTCTTCAAGTTGTCATAGATGTGAGTAAAGCTCCTTTGAAAGTTAATGTCAACTTGACGTGGATTGGCTGGAATTTTCATAGCTTTAAGTATCTCGGCACGTCTGTCAGGTTGATGTTCGTAAGCCTCAGACCTCAGTCTCGAGTTTTCCACACTTGAACGAGTGGAAAATGATTCAAGAGTTATGTCGAAGCCAAATACAAGCAGTTCCTCCGAAGCCTTAAGAATAGTATTACAAACTGATGCAGATACAATGTGAAGAAGAACCTTGTCACAACATTTCTCAGTCACATACACAACTATTTTAATGTCGTCCGATGTGAAGGGATGCAATTGTAAAGTTTCATCACATTTTGACGGTTCAGATTTAGTTCGTCATCATCCGAGTGGAGATTTTGTAGTCATAGTTTTAGTTTACAGTTTGCTGAGCAGGAACTTTCAGCCCGATGAACGCGGGAAGTGTAGTGGATTAGATTATTTTTCTGGACGGTGGTTTGTTTTGGGGTCATTTTCGAGATCGCTTTCGATTTACATATAGGTGAACCTCTCTTTCTTTCCACTTGCTTGTCGCTCTGCTCCACATGTTTTATAGACTTAATTGGTTTTGGTTTTCTTTTACAGCTCCGTTATTCACCTGTTCAGTCTGCTGATTGCTCAGGTAGGTCATCAGAGTAGGTTGATAGGTCACAAAGGTCAGTAACAGACACGGGTGACCCAATCTTGGACCCTTCTATTTTTGATTTGGCTCTATGTCGTTTGTTTGGAGGTACAAGTGAACGGCGTCTTAAGGGCAACGAAATATCCTCTATTTCATTGCCTGTTGGAATCCGGGAGTTAGATGTCGCATTGCTACTGAACAGCCCAGGTTTTGTCAAAAGGGCCATGTTTCTGATGTATTTTCTTTGTTTCATGGCACCTTGTGCTCTTTTCGGGTCTTGAGTTCCTTTTGTTGACGATGACTCCTGTGGGTTTGTTTTTCTTGCAGTCATTTTGGGATCAGGCTTTAGGATTGAAGCAATTGATTTCACAGCTCCCTCAAAAATCCCAAAAGAAACCAGAGGATTAGCCAAAATATTACTTGGGTTTTTGCAGAAATTCTGTTGAGTTGCCTGGAAGGCCTGATCAGGAAGATCAACTGTTAGGTCATTCTCGGTGAGAAGAAGATTTTCAAGGTTGCTTTGCAAAGACACAGAAACTGGTTGGCTCTCATTCAAATATGAGACTTCTTTTGGAACAATTCCCTCAGCCACATCTTCTAGAATTATAGTTTTCATGTCGATATTTGATGTGGCTTTTGTCTTCGCGTACATCATACTAGATCGAGGGGCATGCTGTTGTAAGCAAGTTGGCGGCATAACTCTAGGATCAATGGGTATTACATCGTGGACCAATGGAGTCGCCGCTTGCTGGAACGTCGTAACAGTTGAGTGTCGCATCCATTTGACAGCTTCAAGTAAGCCTTCAGTTGAGCAGCTAGGTCACTCAACCTTTCTTGCCAGCAAGTTGTTTGATCCGCTTCACGTAATAATTGATTCTGAAGAAACAAGTTCACAGATTCAAAATTTTCCATTTTTTCTTTTAAGGTTGAGATAAGCAAAGACTGATCTTTTAAGGCATCAAGGAGAGATTCATGCATCTTCAAGAAAGACAACAACGCAGTTGAGGAGGCTGCAAGAACATTATTGTAGATCTGCATGGCAGCTGCAGAAGAAAGACTGGTTTTGGAGCTCGAGCCAGGATTCTCATCCGTGTTTGAGTGCAGGCTATTTCCCGTATCAGAATGAGAGTTGCTTGTTAAAGATATATTCACTACTCGAATAGGACGTGAGTCTCTCAATGAATTAGTTGGGATGGGTCGTGTGCCTGCATTTCGCGGGGTACTTGAGGAGGCCTTTCTGTTTCGTTGTGCGTGTGATTTTAGGTGTGCATCCTGCTGTGAAGCGTCATCAAATGTACTTACTCTAGCTACCTCAGTATTTATCGATCCCATTGGGGGCCTGTGTACTGTAGATGAGTTCTGGTTTCCTTTGGGTCATGTTTCGGCACCCTGAAGACCAAGGTGCATACTACAATTCAGAAGTGGCTCCGAGACTCGAGACTTATTTTTGCTTGACTGCATCTCCAGACTGTCAAGCAGAAGGGGAAATGACATTGCCACCATCGCTTCTGTAGCCATTGATTGATTTACATTTGCATCAGTCTTTTTGAGCAAAGTAGTATCAAGACTTGAGAGTTGGTTATGATCGTTAGAGTCCGATTTTCTCTTAGGTTGAGGCTCATTGTTGGTATTGTGGACTGCTTTTCAGGGGGTCTCTGACGTTGCAGCGATTATATACTTAGCAGAAGCGTTTAGCCTGGGATGAGGCATAATGGCATCCTTTTCTTGAGAAGCCTCCATTAATTCTGCATCGGTGCAATCAAAGGGTGAAAAAAAGACATTGGCAGTTTCAGGGGGGAGTGTTGTCGTCCCCCTCTCCCCTGTCGTAGTTTGAATTGGAGGAGAGGGTCTAAGTGGAACGAGAGATAGGTCTTTTAGAGTGAGAAGCTTAGGATGCTGCTGCTTGTTAACTTTCCCAACATTCTGAACTGCCTCATCCGAAATGTTACCAGAAACCGTCACCTCGCTAGATGATGTAATTAGGACAGCCTCGAGTGCTTCAACTTCAACTTCAACTTCCACTGAGTTGCACTGCTGTCGGGATCTGGGGATCTCCTCCCCTCCATGAGGACCTGACTCAACCGCAGGTACAGGCACAACAACCACTCCTGGCATTGCCGCCATCACAGAGGTGCCAGTGAGAATGGCAGAGGCAAGTGAGGCAAGCGAGGGCTCTGAGAAGTCAGGAGTTGTTGGCTTTAAAACGCTTACCTTCGAGGTTTTGATATCCGTATCGGCTTCAGCGCTGTCCATGGATTCTACATACGGCATTGTTGCAGGGTTTTTCACCTCGTAGCAGGACCTTCAAGGCCAGTAATCGTGGTCATTTGCGGTCCGGCGCAGACTGGGGCAGACTTGGACTCTGCACCTGGACTCTGCATATATGGTACTGTGGGGAAGTCCAGGCCAGATGGGCTGGAGTCTTCCCAGTGACTGTATGTTGTGGGTACACCCTTGGGGTGGGACCTGTGTGAATAGAGCGTATGACCAATATTCATTTTATGTTATGGGTGTCTGGTTTCTGTGTGGATGACCCAATGAATGAGACAGCCCTGCCTGAAACTGACCTGAATGCAGTATGGTGTACTGGAAAGCTGGGTGCTTGACCCTATCCACATTCCTTGTTATGGGTTTCTGGCTGAAGTGAATTGCCTGAATGCACTATGAGCCTGATTGGCAGCCTGCCCGCCTGCATGAATGCCCCTCTGTCTGATTGGCTGAAACTTGAAGCTGCTTATCCTTGAAGGCCAGCTGCAAGAAGAAGAATTGCTGTCGCTTTCCTTCGACCCAATTTAAAAGTTGTCAAGTCTTTCGAGGACTGATCCATTAGAGGACCTGGCTAGGAGACTTCTCCCCGAGCTACGAGGGAACATCATGCAGAAGCTGATCTTCATCGAGGCACCCTGGAAGCCAGTCCTGAAAGGCTGTCGACCGGAGATTGGGTCCGCTGAGAAATCTTGAAGTAAAGCACCAGGACATCAAGGCCATTGAAGTCCTTTGCCATTGACCAGGGTTCAGAGGATTTCTGTGACCGTTAGAAGCCCGCCGAGTCATGTTGCCCAGAAGCGGTGACAACTTGACGCCATGCTGCTCGACGACCGGAGCTGCAGCGCTCAACCTTGCCTAAGAACATTAAACAAAGGGCTTCCTTGCCATCACCATCGACTGCTTTATCCCACTGGAGAAAGTCCCGCCACCCGAAGTCCACAAAGACGCCGACAACTGAAGATCCAGACGTGGTCGAGTCCCAATCGTCGACGCCGACACCTGACGCCTGCTGGCAGACCAAAGTTCTTCACCGGGTCTCCTTTGCAGCACAAAACTCTTTGCATCAAGGTGTACCGCACGCCTCATCTTCCCAGGACTTCCTTGAACTATCAGCAAAGTGCACTGTGGAGATTGAAGCTGCAGTCTCGACACCAGTGTTCACATTTCTTTGAGGAATCTCGATGCCCTGTGGCTGCTGCTTTAAGGGGAGTACACCCTTGAGGAATCCATTGACAAACCATCGAAGAAACTCTTCTAACTCAGGCACAATGGGGTAGTTGAACATTTTTACCAGGAAAAAAGACTATTTAAACATATATGGACTGGGCTTGTTAAAACATTTTATTACATTTTGCTCAGGTGGGGATATCCTCAGTCAGAATTGTGCCTTGGTAGTGGGGGGCACTGTTGAGCAGCCAAACATGATGGCCGCCTGAACGTGAGGCTCCCTCCGCACTATCAATCCTGCAGGAATATTTTTGTTGCTGCACATAAACATTGGATATAAACGAGTCAACAATGGGCATGGATCTGTTGGGCATCAACACCCCCCCCCCAAAAACGGTAAGAAACCGTTTGCAATAACGAGAGATATCACTGAAGGAAGATCTGCCGAAGCCCACGCTGCAAATGCACGCGGGTCAAATGGGGGAGGAGCCCACGCCCGCTTGAAACATTGCGCCTGTGGAGCAGTGACTAGCAGGACTCCGAATCATCACCATTGCCAAAATAATATCATGACTGTCCGTAGCTGAGAGATAACATGTGGAATACTTCTTTCCCCGAAAGGACACACACTGCGCCCAAACAGGATACAGAGCGGTAATAACCTCCACAAGACTAAGGGACTGGCGTGCTCTCATGGCCACATTGTCCAAATTGATGGCCTCACTGGGGCGAGAGCACTCTGGTAGCTGCAGCTGAACCAAGGAAGACGGGGTAGCAAAGAAGGGACTCCCCTAGACCCCCCGCTCATAAGAGCAAACTCCATCTGCGGGCCACAATAGGCAGTCGAGAGAAACAAAGCGGAAAACGCAAACCAAGTGACACAGCTCAGGGAAGACCATATGCGGATTAAACACATCAATAAACAACACTGCTGTGGAACGACAACCTCTGACTTCTGAATCCGGAATCAAGCGTTTGAACGAGCCGCAGAACTCAACACTCTTCGACCACAGAGTCACATCCGGCCACATGGACTTATCTTACGCCCCAACATAAACTGAATATTCTGCCATTTATTGAAACTGCTTAAACAGCAGCCCACTGGTGACATACCCTTGCACGACATGCTAGTAACTAGGCCAGCAAGCAGTCCTCCCCAGAGGAAGACGCCATTAACAGACCGGCTAAACAAGCCTGCTCTCCTTAGCCCGAGCCCGAACATAAAGAGGTAGGGTCCGGTGCCCCCTGGCTTACACCAGGCAATCCTCACGGCAATGCAATACAAATGGCACCTCAAATAAATGTATGTAAACAAGGGCATTACTCGCAAGGAATTGGCGGCCCGACCTGGAGAAGACAGGATATGGCACCTCAATCGCAGTAGTGGCAGAACAACCTTACAAGATGCAGCATTTATTAATGCTCGTTGCGGACTGTTCTAAAGTAACTGGACACGCTAGCTGGTGCTGGAACTTCGAGAGCGACAACAGGCGGGGACCTAGGGTGAAGAAATCAGCAAACTGAACTCACTCTGGGACCACACATGGACACCCACGACTGCATATGATTTAGTGAACAATTTACAACATTTGCACAAAACAGAGAAAGGCCCCACCATCCATGGAACGCGCACTGGGCATCAGGGAGGCGTAATCAAAAAAAATAATACAGAAAGGATATTAACCAGTGCTACAGAAGGTACCAGCAAGGTGCTACTGTATCTAAATCAAACAAACCCAGCACCATGACGAAGGGAACTAACAAGAAGAAAGGTCCAATGGACTAATTCGTAGGCCCAAGGTCTTCAACAACTAACACCCTCCGCACCCAAGCACCTCATCGATAGAATGTGGAGACGATAACTCGAGGGATGATCAATTGCTGCAAACAATGCAAAATGTCTTCATGGCTATCAACGTCAAGCTGGATGACATCGTTGGCACAATAATATCCCTGAAGCCGAAAGTAGGGAAAGAAAGTGGATGCATTACAGAAGCTGAAACACAAATCAGTACCAAATGAAGACACGATACAGTGCCACAAATGCACACTGAAAATGACGAACAAATGCAAAGATTTGGAATCAAGATCGAGACACAACAACATCCATGTGATAGGGATTCCAGAGGCAGCATGTAAGGGCCGCATGGAACCATTTGTGGAGAACCTTTTAAAAACAATGTTTGACCCCTCCAAACTATCTTCGCATTTTTTCCACGAAAGGCCCTATCGAACATTTGCCCCTCCCCCATGCCCAGGAGGCCCTCCAAGGACAATAATTGCTAGATTGATGAACTACAGGGACAGAGACCCAATTCTTCAGTGTTTACTTTTGCAGTTGGTAACATCGCACATCGGAAAGGGGTGAATCCACACCTTTGTAAGAGACTCTATTGTGTAAACTGAAATACAGTATGTAGTGGTAAGACATTTTTACCCATGAGCAACCACCCACAGTGTCAACCAAATCACCCCCGAAGCACCTAGAGTACTAGGGGCACAAGGGATCCACTACAGCATTGGAGCGCAGTGCCAGGAGCTTGTCTGATAGGTCACTTCTCACTGACCGTAATGACATGAACCTGATATGTGTAAGGTATTGTACTTGTTAGATGCAGGACAAGAGAGTGACTTGACTGCTGCTAGCAAGGTAATGGCTTTCTACTTGCACATGTTTGTCTCCTGGAAACCAACAAGAGCTTAACAATGGAAATGCAAAGTAGGCTTGTAATAAATGTAACTTTAAAAAACATATCAGAATTGCATTGCTTTTACTCAAATGAAAAGGTCAAGATGGATTTGTTTTCATAAATGGTACATATTTCTTGCATGAACAATTTTCAAACAAACACACTGTTTGGAATTAGTACCCGGCGAGGATCAATGAGCTTGTTACCTGCACAACAAGGCTCCGACACTGCGGCGTCCCGGATTTCTTTCCCGCGACCAGGAGAATATCAACTCCGTCAAGGATGACATGTATTATCACATATCGGCCATTCGGGTCGATGTGTGTACCTTTCCCCGTAAATTTAAGGGACTTATGAATAAGAGTCAAAACCCCCCGCGAAAGGGTGGAGTAGGAAGTGTCGTAACGGTTGTTCCCCCACTGGACTGCTATATTCATATTAACACCAGCAGTGGCATGCGTCTCCTGGAAGAACAAAACATTGATCTCATTAATTGCGGTCATGCGTGAGTGCTTCCATATCTCTGGACAAGATATATCATCTGGTGGGCCCTATTTTCCCAGTAAAGCGTGGTCATGCCAACAATAAAGGAAACCTCTGTCTGGCAAGACAATTTTTGAATACTTTCAACCCCCATCCTCTTGTTCTCCCAACCCACCTACATCTCCCCCCAACTTGTGCAATGAAACACTTGCCCCAACCTTCCCCCAACAGAACCAGTGCCCTATCGCGGCAGGGCTAACTGCTGCCGCTTGTGGCACCATCTTACATCATCTTAAAACATTACTATCTCAGTGGAGTGCAGTCCGGATTTACACAGTGCATTTTACCATCAACCCATGATCTAAGGGTATTGTACGATCGGACCAAAAAAAAAGGTCCGACTGTACAATGCGAACAAAAAATGCTACCACCAAAGGTTCAAACACCAAAAGTTCGAACCTTTGGTAGTAGCATTGCAGGTAAGTAAAAAAAAAAAAAGACTGCGGAGGCTGCGGGGGTGTCCCCCCCAACACCCTGCTCACTATACTGTGTGGTATAGTGAGCGGGGTGCTGCAGGGGACACCCCTGCAGCACACACACAAAAAAAACCAGGGGCTGCAGGGGTGTGCCACGCAACACCCCGCTCACTATACTTTTCAGTATAGTGAGCGGGATGTTGCGGGGGAAACCCTTGCAGCCCCTGTAGTATGTAAGTATGCTCACATGAGAAAGGTGCAAACCTTTGGTATTCCGCACCTTTCTCATGGAAACTTTCCGGCCGCGGAAAAATCAGCCGCGGTCGGATCACTTAGGATCTAAGACGGGTAGTGATGCTCTTTAAAGGCACAGTAGTTCTTCAGGTCTTCAAGGGGCCGGAGGTTGCTTCACTACCATCCAGGGGGATCTGAGCCTCGATAAATTTAACAACCTCCTTGGGAACAGTGAAGAAATACAGCTGTTCTTAAATTGGAAATGTAATCTAGCTGGATACACCATGGCATATTGGATGTTACGTTCCCGGAGGAGCTTCTTAACCCCCAAGAATTGCTGCTGCTCCTGCTGGACAGCAATCAAAAAGTCAGTGAACAACTGGATCACCAGGGATCCCAACAACAATTCCTGCTTGTCCCTGGCCACTTTCAACAGAAGATCCCTACTCCAGTAACTCAGAATTTTGGCAATGATTGGTTTCAGGAAGTCCTCTGGTTTCGGTTTTGGGGCAAGGGCCCTGTGTGCCCTCCCTACTGCAAAGAAGGGGGACAATGGCGAGTTTTCCAACAGCTGCCGGAGGAGCATCTCAACTACCCGGTCCATATTGCCGGAAAGTGCCTCCTTCGGGACCCCAACTATATGAATGTTTTTTCTAAGTGACCTCAACTCTAGATCGTGAGACTTCAATTTGAAATCCTTCATCTCTTTTGCAAGCGTGGCAACTGTCACTTGTAATTCGTGCACATTATCCTTCATCGTGCCATTCCTCTATTCCACCTTATTGATACGCTACACTTCTTTTGGCAACTGTGCCTGTATGGTGGTGACATTTGAGGTGATGTCGTCAAGGGGTGGACCTAGTGAACCTATCCATGCTGCTGGCCTTCTTACCACCCCTGCACCTCAAGTCATGACACCAAACCGCTCTAGAATAAAAGGCCGAGTGCATCCCCTCGATCCAGCCACTGGTGCCAAGAACCAGTTCACATCAAATGGCCCCACCGTACAGCTCCCCTTCCTGTCGCTCATCCAGTGTCTTTAGATATTAGCTCTCTCCACTGGGGTTTAAGGCATGCACCAGGCTCATGGTGCACATTATCTTCCCACAGCTTCAACTTTGTGTGTGCAGTGCTATTCCAGGGGCAGCACAGATTACTGTATGGGTCACCGTAATGCATTGTGTCCATGATCAAAATGATTCCAGTCACCCCGCCCCCCCGACCCCCTGATGTCACTGCCCCTCTGTTTATTGAGTATTAAGCTTCTGCAAGGCTATCCAAGGATGCACCAGTTATTCCCCATAACCTCACAACAGTCATCAAAGGCGACGCCGGCTACACCACAGCGAGGGAAGAAAAATAGCTCTCCGGCTCTCAGTGAGCTTCCACTGTACTCCTGGCTGCCAAGTATGCACACAGCTGCCGGTCATGTATAAAGCAGCGCTGGGAGCCCACACCAGTCTGCCGCTGGCCCAGGCCATCGGCTGCGATCCTGGGTGACGGGGAGGGCACCCAGTCACCACTGCATTTATGCAGCTGCAGCTGTGCAGCCCCCACACTGCATCCACCACCGCACAGCTCCCGCCTCCGCTCCCCTCACCGCTGCTTCACCCATGAGGCTCACCATCTACCCCCACTCAGGGTTGTATTTTACAGTCGCCCTTCGGTCACAGGCCCACAGTGCTGCAAGGCTGCACAGGGAGTCACAGACAATTTCAGCCCCCACAGCCCCCAACACGAGCCAGGTTTACAGCAGGTGGTTCCGCAGAAACAATTGTTGGGTGCATTCCTGACGGATCATGGTCCCTTTCCACGGAACAATGAGGCTAAGCAGCCATATTGCTTGGCTGCTCCACAGTGCCCCGACTGTCCACTCACTCATTCTGCATCTGATCTGACAAAGACCCCACTGAAACATATTTTACATTTACCTGTTTCAAATCTGTTGCTGAACAACACACTTATTTTGATTTCACAACATATATCTCAACCTTTCCTCATGAGAAGGAGCTTTTTTCCCAGTGAACATCTTTGATGTCCTGGGCATTAGTCCTAGCAATGCACAGTCATGGCGTGAGTTATGGTTGCTTAGCTTACCATAACTGGCGAATTTTAGGGGTTTTTTGGTTTTACTTGGAACCATAATGTCCTTTTAACAACGTTTTTTTACTGAATTTCATAGGTTTTTAGTACCGCAACTTAACCATAACGTCCCTTTAACAAAGTTTTTTTACTGAATTTCATAGGTTTTTAGTAGCGCAACTTAACTATAACCTCCCTGTATCAAAGTTTTTTTTACTGAATACACATATACATAGTGTGAATTTGATAGATGTTTACTAGGATTCCCTTACTTTATATACATGTAACATAGAACATACCAAACCCCCCGCTAGTGATTTTTATGTCCGCTGACTGTGTGTATGTCCGCGGATGGACGCGGACAACAGCAACACTACCCAAAAACTTAGGGGCTATCTTAGATTGTTCTATCATTCCATATAAACACTGAAAATTTCAATCTTTTGAAACATTTTGTGGAGGACCACATAAAAGAAAAAATTAAATATCATTGTCCCACATGTACCTGTTCCCCCTCTCCATGTCCCAGTCAACTATCCCCAAACCCTCAACACCAAGAAAAACGTTTTGATGAGATATCCATCCCTTCATCCCCTCCCATCCATCCTCTCCAAACCCCTAATTCCCCTGTGTTTGTAAAGATGTGACTGTTCTTAGAACAAGAGCGATGTCTGGGATGTCCATAATTTACCAAAATGGAGGTGTCCTAAGGACACTATGGGTCTCATTACGACCCTGGCGCTAAGTGAAAAACGATGGCGGTAAATGGTTACCGCCATCGTTTTCCGCCAGGTCCGATCATGACCCGTGACCGTTAACTACGATGCCATTAGCGGCATCGTAGTTAATGCTGCCGCTAACTGCGCCAAGGGGGTGCGCACGCGACCTCCCACACCGTACTTAGCGCCATGGCGGAAAGGTACGCGAATGCCGACCCAAGCGGACATGCACCTAACGCCATCACCCAGCCCGTTAAGTACCTTACCGCCATCGTGCTAATTACGCCATCGCGAACCAACCGTAAAGGGCCATGTAAAGTGAATGCAGCTGCCACAGGTGCATAGAAACAGCACAGGTGAAGGCAATACAGACTCAGGAAGTACAAAAAGAGCACACCCCACCCCTTCCCACACCCAGTCACACTCCACAATGATACCAATACGACTAGCAATGTTGGGGCTGGAGGACCTGATAGCAATGCAAGTGCTACAACAGCAACAACAACAACAGGCAGCACAGAGGAGACTCAGGAGGAGAAGGAGGGCAAGGCAGGCCCAGCAAGCCCCACCAGCACAGCCAGTGCCACCACGCAGGCAGCCCCCAATCCCACGCATCAGAGCCAATCCATTCAACCTCACTGCTGAGCAGATCCACACCCTGTACCATTTGGACCGGGACACCATCACCGCCATCGTAGACATGACACACAACGACATCGTCAGCATGATAGAAACTCCAACCGCCATCCCACCCCTACTGAAGGTAGTGTCTGTACTACACTTCCTGGCCACAGGCACCTACCAGCACACAGTGGGGCACTTGCATGGCATTTCACAACCATTATTCTCACGAACACTCATCCAAGTGCTCGATGCCCTCCTCAAGCACACAGACGATAACATCTCATTACCACGGACTGCCCAGGAGATTGCAAACACCAAAGTGGGTTTCCATGCACTAGCCGGCATACCCGGTTGCATCGGTGCCATCGACTGCACCCATGTGGAATTGGTGGTTCCACGTGCCATGGAGGTACCGTACCGCAACCGGAAACAGTTCAACTCAATCAACGTGCAAATGGTCTGTGACTCCAACAAGATCATCACACATTGTTGTGCCCGATTCCCCGGATCAACCCATGATTCCATGGTCCTGAGGAACTCCACAATACCACGCTACATGGAGCGACATGCAGGCCCAAGATCCTGGCTACTCGGTGAGTCCAATGTCATGGAAGTGGGCAGGTGAATGACGTACCGATGCATACTCCACCTGGCTGGGGGGGGGGGATGATGCATACTCCACCTGGCTGAAAGGGGGGGAATGATGCATACTCCACCTGGCTGAAAGGGGGGGGGAATGATGCATACTCCACCTGGCTGAAAGGGGGGGGGAATGATGCATACTCCACCTGGCTGAAAGGGGGGGGGGTGATGCATACTCAACCTGGCTGAAAGGGGGGGGGATGATGCATACTCCACCTGGCTGAAAGGGGGGGGAATGATGCATACTCCACCTGGCTGAAAGGGGGGGGGGTGATGCATATTCCACCTGGCTGTGAGTAGCAGAGAGAACGGAGACAGAGGATACCCTGAAGCAACCCATACTCCACCCAACACCAGTAAAGCCAATAGCCAATGCATGCAGCCCTACCATGTGAATGAGGTTGTGTCCCAACCATGACATGACATGCAAGTGCATTCTACCAAATCAGACCACATTGTCAACAATGAAAAGCACCTACATGCACGTCACCAAACACCATCAACCGATCGGCCTGTCCCCCATAACTGCCCACGAAGGAGGCACATGACGGACAGAAACATCAACACACCATTACACAGACAGCAGGGCCCCCACAATGTCCCTGTCTACATCAGCATTGCTCACTGGGGTCATGATGAGGCCCACAGCAATGTTGCAATGATGTGCGCATTGCTATCACAGGACATGTGCCAGGCCAACTAACCAAACGGCATGAACGGACACAGTGGATGGGCACTCACAATGCACCAACCCCTCTGCATACATTGGGTGATGGCATGCAAAACAGGCCATGGGAGCCATGAGCATATACTGGTTGCATTGCGTGAATCAATTAGTGCATGTAGAAGTGAGCCAAAGTAACAGTTGGATGCAAGCCATGGTGGCACATCATGTTCTTGATCAGACGACATGACTGACACATACATTCTCGCCTACATACAGGTGATGCAGGCTATCCCCTGAAGAGGTGGCTCCTTACACCAGTCCGGAACCCGCAGAACCAGCACGAGGAGGACTTCAACCGTGCACATACACGTACTCGTGTGGTCATAGAGCAGACATTCGGCCTATTGAAGGCACGGTTCTGAAGCCTCAGCAGGTCTGGTGGGGCACTCCTGTACCGCCATGAGAAGGTGGCAAAGATCATCATGGCATGTGTCATGCTACACAATATGTGCGTCAGACGGAATGTGCCCCTGCCCCCTGACGCAGAACTGCAACCACCTGACGATGAGGATGAGGAGGGTGCAGATGGGGCGGCACCCCATGGAGGAGGCGATGCACAGGAGGGGCGTGCAATGCGCCAAAGTATCATCGACCACTGCTTCTAGCACACACGGCTGGTGTGTATCACATGGAGACTGCACTTGGGGCACTGTGTGTCTCTGGGACATGCCCACTGTGGACTGTACACCAATAAAGCACACATATGCAATGAAAATGTCCACACATTTCATTTCGGGAAAGCAAAAAGTGTATTTCAATCATAAAATGTCGTGACACAACCACTCCCCCCTCCCCCTGCACACCCCAACACACCCCCTCCCCCCTCCCCCCTGCACACCCCAACACACCCCCTCCCACCTCCCCCCTGCACACCCCAACACACCCCCTCCCCCCTGCACACCCCAACACACCCCCTCCCCCCTCCCCCCTGCACACCCCAACACACCCCCTCCCACCTCCCCCCTGCACACCCCAACACACCCCCTCCCCCCTGCACACCCCAACACACCCCCTCCCACCTCCCCCCTGCACACCCCAACACACCCCATGTAGGTGTCAACAGATGCCTGTGACAGTGGCCACAGGCTGTTACAAGCCCCCTCTCCCGGCTCCCGGGGCACCTATGGCTGTGGAGCGCAGGTTACATGCGGAACGTCGGTCGGGGCTGCTCTGTGCAGAACTGGCAGCGGAGGATGTCCCTGCCTGCCCCCGTGCATGCACGTCCTGTAGGGTGTGGGTGAGCTCAGTGAGCGCACGACGCAAGCCGGCAAGTTCACCACAGATGTCCCTGGACATGGCCTGCATGGCATCCCTCAGGGTGGCAGTGCTCTGCGCTACTTCGGCCCTTAGGGTCTCGGTGGCCTGTTCAATGGTTGCCCTAGCCCCCACACATTCCGCGGCATGCTCAGTCAGCATCGTGGACAGTTGTTGCTGCTGTTCTATGATGTCCTCGAGGGACTGCTGGGCCATGCCCAGTGCTGGTGGTGTGATGGAGGGGCTGCTCCCCTCCTGTGGACTGAGGACTGGGCATGGGGTAGAAGGCCACTCCTCTACCTCTGTGTGCCCCTGTGTGTCATCCTCATGGGGGCTGGCGTCTGACAAACAGGGGGAATGTGGTAGGTCAGTGGGGCTTCTGACTTCGTGCTCCTCAATGTCAGAGTCTGAACATGCAGCAATTGCAGCTGTTTCTCCCATGTTGCTGCTGGCCGCAGACCCGGTGCCTTCTGTGGCAGGCAATGTTGGTACAGGTGGAGCTGCTGCTGCTGGCCTGCTGCCTACAGGGGTGCTTGCCGGTGGCCCGTCCGGTTTGCTTGCAGTGGATTCTGCTTGTTGTGGGGTCTGCCTCACTGCACCTGAGGTTGAGGGTGCGGGGATGATATTATTGGCCTTCTTGGCTCTCTTCGTCGCAGGGGTGTCCTGGTCCTCGGGGTGTGAATCTGTGCCTGTGGTGGAGCAAAGGAGGGAGGGCGTTATTGATGGGTCTGCGGACTTTGGAATGACAATGATTGACATGATTCTGGTCAGTAGATGAGGCAGATTTCAGGCAGGGCCATGCAGGTTGTCTCCTTTTTGTGTGGAATGTGGATGCAGGTATGTGGGTGCCAGCAGTGTATACAGGGTGGTGCTCGCATGTGGCTATGGGCAGTGTGGAGCTAATGTGTTGCATTTACACTCTAGGGCAACCTTGTGCTACACATGAATGGACTGCAGTGACTATGGCATGTATTGTTTGAGGCACCTACCGTCATCGCCTGATGTCGGAGCTCCCCTTTCCATCCCTCCGACGCCTTCAATGCCTTCCATGCCAATCGTGGTTGCACAAATCTCCTCCCACGGTTGGAGTTTTAGTGGGGATTCCGAACCTCCACCGGTACCCAGGGCAAGGTTGCGGTTCGCAGAGATGACGGCTCTGACCCGTATGCGAAGGTCATCCCAGCGCTTCCTGCAGTGCTGTGGTGTGCGGGGTACGGTCCCCACCGCGCTGACGCGCTCGGCCACCAGGGCCCAGATGGCCTTCTTTTTCGCTAGCGCTGTCCTGGTCATTTCCGGGGAGAAAACGACAGCTGCGTTGTCTTGCAGGGTCTCCGCAAGCATGCAGAGTTCCTCCCGGCTAAATCTTTCCTGGCGCTGGCGGTCACATGCCTTCTTAACAACTTTAGGCATTTTTGGGTAGTTGGATGGGTGGGTGATTGGTTGGGACAGGTGTCTGGGTTGGATCTGGTGTTGTTCGGTAGGATGGCAATGGATTGTGTTTTTAAAGATGGCCGACGTGCTGTTTCCCGTTCCGCCGCGATGACGCTATTTCCGGTTCTGCTTTTTACGGTGACCGCTAATTGCGGCCACCGCTAATTACGGTGGCCGCTAATTACGGTGGCCGCTACTTACGGTGGCGGAAGTGCACCTTGCTCGACTTACGATGCCGGTAGGGGCCTTTTCCGCCATGGCGTTAATTGCATTACCGCCATGGCGTGATTCTCGTGCTCGATGGGTCGTAATGTGGCGCTCTTTACGCCATCGGCCCACGGCGTAAACGCTCATTACGCCATGGCGGTAATGACGGCAGATTACCGCCTGGGTCGTAATGAGGCCCTATACCTGTCCGTACTGTCCGCAAGCAAAATGGAATTGTTCTTAGAACATGCGCGGTTTCCGGGATGTCCATAGTTAGCAAAATGGGGGTGTCCTAAGGATACTATACCTGTCTGTACTGTCCGCAAGCAAGATGGAACTGTTCTTAGAACAGGCTCGGTGTCCGGGATGTCTGTAATTAACTAAAATGGAGGTGCGCTAAGGACACTATACCTGTCCGTACTATCCGCAAGCAAGAAGGAACTGTTCTTAGAACAAGCGCGGTGTCCGGGATGTCTGTAATTAACCAAAATGGAGGTGTCCTAAGCACACTATACCCATCCGTACTGTTCGCAAGCAACATGGAACTGTTCTTAGAACACACCCGGTATCCGGAATGTTCGCAATTAACCCAAATGGAGGTGTTCTACGGACACTATGTCTGTCCGTACTGTCTGTAGAACATCTACGCACATGCGCACCACACCCATAAATCCTAAGAACATTGCGCCTGTCCGTAACTGTCTGTCTCCCTTGTGTCACACTTTTAATTAGTTTGAGGACCCGAACACTGTCTGTAGAACACCCGCGCACATGACTGCTCCTGTGCATTTGGTGTCCTGCGGACACCCGTTCCCTTTGCGGACGTGTTTGTGACGTCATCATGTGACCGTACCCACTCTGAGCATGTTTCCTGATTTGCGGACACTGTCTGGATCCCCGAACATTTTAAAAGTACTTTTTCAGACAATCCAAAGTATTTTACAGTAAAAATTCACCATTTCACATGTCACAGACAATGACCCTAGCTTTCTACATACTTTTTGAACCTTTTTGGGGTGCTCGATCTGTCCACGGACAGCGCGGCTGTCCGCGGAGCGTGCACCTGCATCCCTATAAAAGGCCACACCCCAGAGCTGATCTTCGTTGTGCTTCTGGCTATTGCAGATTGACTTTTGCTGCCTTTGCTGCTCTTGCTGAGATTATCTCACCAGCCCTGATGGCATCCATAGCTGGTGCTGCTCCAGCTGGTGCTACAGGTGCCTCAGCACCACCCCCAACCCCTGCACCACCACCACCTCCCCAAGGGCCTGCAGAGGGGAACAGGCATGAGGATGTAGAGGAGGAGGATGAAGAGGATGAAGAGGATGAGGTAGTGGAAGTCCCTACTACCAGCATTCGCCGCGAGTCTTGGGTGTGGCGGTTATTTACCATTCATGGTGACGTACCAAAAGCACCTGCGAACAAGGTCACCTGCAACCAGTGCAAAATGGTGCTGAGTCGTGGGCGGCCTGGTTCGTACAGCTTTGGTACAAAATCCATGAAGCGACACCTAAGGTTGTTCCACTGTGGGGCCATTCGCAAGGTTGTACCTTGTGATCAACGAATTAGGTTGAGTTCCTCTACCACATTCTCCGTTCCGGTCCTGTCACCACAAGAGACACTCCTGTGGGACAGCGCATCCCTCCAGCTGCCTCACAGGCCATTCACGATGATGTTGACCCTTACCTTTCGAGGGCCACAATATTGTGTATGTACTGCAACTCAGTACTCTGCAGGAGGGAGAATCTTCGAAGTGCTTTCGAGACTGCGGTCAACGAGCACCGGACGGTCTTCTACCTACCTAAATAAGGCCCACCCTACATCTTTCTCTCTCCTCCTGCCCTTTCTTATCCCCGTGGTTGGTGTCCCTTCCTTGCCCTCTTTTCCCCTCTTCTCCTAGTGTGTCATGTGTAAAAAACCCAAAAAATATAAAACAACAAAAATTTAAAAAAAGGCTCTTTTCAGAGCCGCCTTCCACAGTTTAAAAATAGAAGTAGCAAATAAATTGAGCAGGGCCCTGTGCACTTTTTAGAAGTCCGCGGACAGTTCGCGGACATCTAAAGTTTTGGGGTGCTGTTCTATCACAACCATTGCACTTTTCTCTGGGAGGAAGTGGTGGCTCTGAAAAGAGCCTTTTGGTGGTTTTTTTGTGTTGAAAAACTTGAAATGGTCAACACATACTGGAAAATGGATGGCTGTAATTCCAAAAAAGGTCGCAATGCATTTTGTACATTTCCCAGAAAAATCTGATTGCCAGCACAAGTTAGATGGACTCCATCTCTGCGAAAAATGTATGTGCTACGAAACATAATATTTTCATTGTGAAAAGAGGACATGCCAACATCTCTTAGAAAGGCACAAACAGCCTTATTGACATTGCGCCTCGCATTCTCCATTTGTGGACCAAATGAAGAACGCAGCCACATTTGTCTCTGCGCAATGCGAGAAAAAACTACTTGGGAATTTGGAAACATGTCCATAACCTTCCCAAATCCTTCTTTCATTGCAAATTGCAATGAAATTCCAGACACATGTCCTAACTGTTCCCTCCACAATGAATTATAATTATGTCTGGATGATGCTCTGTCTCCAACCTAGCACAGAGAGGTACCAAGTCCAGCCACTTCATTCCAGGCACTCGATGCCAGTGCACATCCACATAAGGGAATCCAAGATCTGCAGCTACTCCACAGCGTTCTGCATGCACCTCCAACCAATGTATCCATGAGTCTCCCAAAATCCATATAATCTGTTTTCTGAAACACACAGCCATAGCTATCTGTTCTTCCCTTAGGAAAAAGACTTTCTGACAAACTCTCTCCTTACACAACACACCCAGTAAACTTTACTGACCAATCCCTTGCTCTGCTCATTCTCATTTGCATGCCTCTCCACCCCAAAATCCCTGTATGTAATATGCCGTATCTGCGGACTACCGCCATGTCCGCAGACATATCGAAAATCTGAGTGTGGTGAATTTAAATTTAAATAGTGTGCCCCATTTCCCATTTCAGGTTGGCTCTGAAAAGAGACGTTTTTTTTTTGTTGCAGATGCTTAACAGACACCTGTTATTTTGTATTTTTTTGGGGGGGTTTTCTCACTTTACTCCTAAAATATTCACATAACCTTCTCCAAAGCAACCCTTACATTCCAAAACAGAATGGCATTTCCCATAAAAGATAAGTAAATGCTAACTTCTTTAAAATAAACAGCATTACTGGAATCAATATTCTCATTATTACAGAAGAACATACCATCTCTAAGCATGAAAGCACACATGCCTCGATTGATTGCACACCTAGCAATGTTTTGCGGAGGACAAACAACATAACTATTGTCCCATATTGCGCTAGGTACTATTCCAGAAAAAAATACTTTGGCATTTGGAAGGATGTTCACTACTGCTTGAACCAAGTGTTCCAAATCTGCCAACAAAGTAGGGGCACTGACATAGCCCAAATGGAAAGCACCATAGTGCAAAACTACCACATGGGGACTGTTCATCCTGCCCATATCTTCACAAACTTGTACAATTCCCTGTAACATTGCAATCAAACACAGTGTTCCACAAGACCTCCACTCCTTTAACATCAAAATTGTTTGCCACATGCCTACATTGAGCATACTGCTGTAAAACATGCACAAACATATCTCCAAGCACCAACACCTTGACTTTCTCCACCTCTGCCATCTTCACTACACACAGTCTCTTTCAACACAAATCCACAACCTCAACATCTGATTGGCTGATCCCTACAGTCCCCTTTCCATGCTGGATTTTCGGGAAAACCCTGGATGTGGCACGCCCTGTACGTGGACAGCCGCGGTATCTGCGGACCGTGTAACTCTTGGACAGCCCTGCCACCCTTTCCATTTCACTTTCTCTGCCATTCCCTCCCTGAATACAGATAAGCAGTCACACAACCATCCACCAATCACATCAAAGACCTCTACATCTAACTCCATCGTCAGAGTTCAGCACTTCAAATGTACTGTTGATCACTCTGAGTACAAGTCTCATAACATTGGAAAGCACCTATTACAACAACTAAAGTACAAGCCTCCAAGATTTCTACTTGCAGCTGCATGTATATCCACATGCATGAATACAAACTACAGGTATGCATATTTACTGCACAGTACATGTACAACTCTTATGAATGCATATAAACAGAGTAACTGCCACTTAACCTGTATAACCTATAAAATGAACTTACTATCATTTTTCCCATCTGCTATAATGAACTGTCACTTCCAAACCTGTCTGCTATCTAAATTATTTTTTACACACACAGCTATCTAAAACATTATAATATTAAAAGATGGGAGAAATAACAGTATAATTGTAGAAAAACACTTAGTAATGTATTATAAAATTACACACAGCCAGGATAAGCTCATGGATCTTTATACACTCACACTGTTACACCATTTATGCAATGGCAGTTTAGGCGCAACTGGTCACTGTGCGGAGGCATTACTCACAGAGTTCCCAATGGAGCAAGAGAAGAAAGTTTCAGCGGTCTAGTTGTTGCACGCTGCCGTCAAGTGCATGTGACGGACCTCATGACTCCTCTTAAGGAATCCGAAACGCCGCTTCTAGGCGTCGCTTCTGCTAAGGGTGATGCTCCGTAAGTTTGCTGGGGATCCATCTACTATAGAACCATACCAGTACTCTCTCCCGACTGACTAACTTTCTCTCTTCCTCTCTCGCTCTTTTTTAGAATAGTGCCCCATGTTCACCTCCCGACTCCTGCTTCCCCTTTGCTTCTCGGTGTTTCTCCCGATCGTTCGAGCCGGACCCTCGATCCAAGATTCCAGCTCGATCCAGAGTTAGAGCCCGCCTTGCGGAAGTAAGTTCTGTTCGTACGGTGACTCATACCTTTTTCTACTTTGCTGTGCCTTGACTAACCATTCTTACCTTGTCAGTTCCTCCGCTCTCCATCGTAGTACAACTCGTCCCACCAGCCAGAAATGCCAACCCGCAGGACCTGACATCAGTCTCGCTTTGTAGAAGTAAGCTATCACACTTCAATAGAATTCCATTTTTCCCTTTTCACCCATTCCCCTTCTTACCTGTCATTATCTCGTCATGTAGGGAGCCAATCCACTGCCTCCTACCTGAGAAGATACAATGAACGGAGAAAGCCAGTCCAACACGTCCCGCCTTGTTGATGTTCGAAGACTGAGCCCAGACATCAGGGTTTTTTTCCCCAGAGGCTTTCCCTGGGGTTCGTGTTTCCCTTCACTGGTAGTTTTAAATCCAGTGGTTGGGGAGGACAGGGACCTCCGGGTGATCCTCACGTGCTGCAGTTGCTGCTTCCGCCAAGTCGGTGTTCGGCCAGGTTAGTGACACTCCTGTCTGAGTTTTATGAAATTGGCAAATCTATAAGACTGCAATATTTTTCTGATAAGTAACAGTATCGGTAACAGTAAGCAACGCCACAGAACGACAGGATGGAGCAGCAAATGCAACAACTAATGGCCGCCATGCAGACTATGTCACTAGAAATGCAATCTATAAAACTGGATAACGCCCAATTAAGGCAGTAAGTGACCCGAGCATTTTCAGAGGCCCCCCCTATAACTCTGAGTACAGGCAGGTTTGATGGAGATCCGCATAAACTTAAGGAGTTTTTGGACAGCTGTACCGTGCAATTCACATTTAAATCTCGATTCTTTCCAACAGACAAGGATAAGGTGGGATTTTTGGTCTCACATTTGTCGGGCCGGCTTTAGTTTGGGCTACCCCCCTAGTCACTTCGGGAAACGCTATATTGGATTCCTACCCTGCATTTGTTAACAGCCTGAGGACAATGTTTAGTCATCAGGAAATTTCGGTCTCCACCCAAGAGAAACTACTTGATCTCCGTCAGGGAAGTAAGGACCTAATATCCTACATCACCCAATTTAAACAATTATCTGCTGAGATTGGGTGGCCAGATGATGGCTTATTAACCCTGTTCCACAGGGGCCTGTCGGAGGAATTGAAGGATGAGGTTTCCAAGGTTCCTCAACCGGCCAATTTGGCAGAAATGATAACCCTCACCATGCAAATCGACTATCGACTGCAAGAAAGGGCTCTGGAGAAAAAGAAACCAAAGGGGACTTGTCCTCATTCCGATCCTCTACCCAATGTTCTCAAGACCCCTACGGTTGATGAACCCATGCAGATTGGATCGGTTAAAGGTCCGTTAACCCGCGCCGAGAGAGAACAGAGAAAGACACTAGGACTTTGTATGTATTGCAGATCTTCCTCTCACATTTTACGTGAATGTCCTTTAGTTCCCCCGTGCAGAACACGAGTTCCTACGCCGGGAAACGCCAAATCCCTGCCGTAGAGGGAACCAAGGTAGAGAAGCCAGTTCAAGGTTCCGCATAGCACTTAGGATTATCTCTGGAACAGCCCCCTTGTAAGCAGTCCATGATACTACTTTCGTTGACATTTTGTCTGCCGTATCGTTTGATTCAAGGTATCCTGGCCCTCCTTGACTGTGGGGCTGCGGGGAACTTTTTAGATGACCATTGGGCAGCTACTAACGGGATCGCTAGGACTCTTAAATCTTGCTCCACTCTCATTCAGGGAGTGGACGGCAGTCCTTTTATCTCCGGTCCTATCCAAGAACAAACCAGACCGGTGACTTGACTAATTGACTCACATAAGGAGAGCCTGGTTTTTGATTTGATTAAGACTGCTCACTTCCCAGTTATACTGGGGCTCCCTTGGCTTCGCACCCATAATCCATTTATAAATTGGACGGCACAAACTCTTTTTTTGGGTTTGGAGTATTGTTTAGCCCATTGTATATCACAAGAAGTAGTGGGAATTCAGGTTCCGTCTGACAATTCTAGTATTCCCGAAATCTCCTCTGTCAATCATTTAGAGACGGTACCTAAATGCCATCAGTAGTTCTACAAGGTTTTTTCAAAACCCCTCTTTCCTACGTTACCGCCTCATCGTAGGGATGACTGGCACATCTCACTACTCCCAGATCAACCCCTCCCATTTGGTCGAATGTATGTACTATCACTAAAAGAGAAAGCTGCTCTCAAGGAATACTTTCACTCTCATCTACAAAACGGATTGATCACTGAATCTAAATCACCTGCGGGTGCTTCTCTCTTTTTTATTCCAAAAAAAGATTCTGAAGAGTTACGTCATTGTATAGGCTATCGGGGACTCAATAAGATCACAGTTTTGGACAAATATCCAATGCCCTTGATTAAAGACATTTTGGAAGCAGTTCGAGGAGCAACACTATATACCAAATTAGATCTCCGCGGGGCGTACCATCTGATTCGTATTGCAGCAGGAGATGAGTGGAAAACAGCTTTCCGCACCCCCTTTGGTCAATTCCAGTATCAAGTAATGCCATTCGGTCTTGTGAATGCACCAGCCAGATTCCAGAGGTTCCTGGATCACCTATTTACTGACATCCTTCTTCATTTTGTAATAATTTATTTGGACAACATCTTGGTCTATTCTGCTAACAAAGACGATCATATCCGTCATGTTAACATCGTTTTGGACCGTCTCCAGGCTAATCAACTATATTGTAAGGCCGAAAAGTGCGAGTTTCACCAAACACAGATCACCTATCTAGGTTTCGTTTTATTTGCTCAAGGTATTTCCATGGACCCGAAGAAGGTTTCAGCCGTCCTAGATTGGCCATCCCCCTCCTCGGTAAAAGAGATCCAACGTTTTCTGGGATTTGCAAACTTTTATCGGAAGTTCATTCCTTGCTACTCAGAGATCGTATTACCCATCACAAGACTACTTAAGAAGGGAGTCGTTTTTTCATGGGACAACCAGGCGCAACATGCCTTCGATACTTTGAAGAAATTATTTACTTCTGCATCTATCTTGGTCACTCCAGATCAGTATCGCCCTTTCAACTGACGCTTCACATCATGCTTTAGGAGCAGTCCTATTACAACAAACTAGACTAGGAGAGGAAAGGCCCGTGGCTTATCTTTCCAAGACATTCACCCCTTCAGAAAAACATTATTCTCTGCTTGAAAAAGAACTCCTGGCTATAAAAAAGGCATTTGAAGAATGGAGACATCTTTCACTGGGTTCCCCTTTCCGAGTCGTGGTACGTACAGACCACCAAAACCTAAAAGTCCTTCAACAGGCCCAAACAACCAACAACAGACAAGCACAGTGGGCACATTTTTTCCTTCCGTATCGGATCGAATTTACCTTTTTACCAGGAAGCCAGAACCTACGGGTGGATGCTCTTTCCCGCAAGAACCCTCAATCCGCCGGTTTTTGTTCAGAGAAGATGTTTCCACGAGCACGGTTTAACTCCGTCATCTCCGATTTTTGTTACGCTCACCTGGCTCCCACAGAGGCGTCGATCGGAACTGGACAGCTGCGGTCTCCACCAATGTGACGCATAGGGCCGAGATGACGGACTGGACTGGCCCACCTAGCTTCGTTTGCTTGGCCCGTAGGAATATTCTTTTGATGGTTTGAAAAGATGAGCTCTCCATCCTGCATTGAGCGCAGGGGCACATAGTTAACCAGTTGCTTCACTGGCTCGAAGGAATTGGTGAGTTCCAGAACAATATTGACTCCGATATTCCCAGCAAGACGTCGTAAGTATGTAGTTCGCAAGAGTTCAAATGCCTGACTTTCACTCTTGTCCGATTCCTTGCAGGTTGCAGCTTGACCCTACTGAAGAGTTCCTTGTAGCAACCGGTAATATTCTAGTAAGGATTTGTATTATCCAACACAGTTCGATAAAATAATGTCAATATGTAACCTGTTGCTTTCTCCCTTATTCAGGCGCTGAGAGAAAGTATGAAGTCTCGGGGAATAATGCCTCTGGCGGTAAAATCAGGTAAGTCTATTGTGGTGAGGAGGGTTCCCCTTGTTAGTTCCTTTGTTTCACCTTGCTGTCCTTTTGTTTCCCCTTAGGGGCCGGGGTTCGGCTAAGATGCAGTGGAAGCTGCGCCAACCCATGAAGAGGAATAGTACCCGGTGGTAAAATCAGGTAAGTCTATGGGGGGTATTCCTCTGTGTATTCCCTTGGCTCACCTTGCTGTTCTTGTCTTCTCCTTAGGTGCCGGAGTGCGGCGGGAACATGCAGGAGGATGCGGTGGAATGTGAAGATGCTGCGAAGGCCGGTGAGTTCAGCGCGCCGCTGCAGCAGGCGAGGCGACGCGCATAAAATAACTTCTTTCTTCCAGCTCGAAGGCGCGATGGATCGGGAATTCAGGTAAGGATCAAAGGTAGTGCTCTTGTTCTAACCTTTTCTCCTTCTTTCTCCTTTTCTAGGAGCTCCAAACTCGAGGCGGGCATGGCAAAAGACTGGATGCAGACTTGCAGGCACGGTGAGCGTTACGCTGCTGGATGCAGAATAACGCGAAGCGTGTGCTGCTCTTCGGGTGTGGTTTAAATAGCCTCCAAAGTAGTCCCAGGTAAGTATTCCTCCCCAGCCCCACCCGAGTAAAAAAAATAGTCCCTAGGTAAAATAGTCCCTTCCAAGCCTCTTTTGGCTTGGAGCTCTTGCAGCATGGTCTGCATCAGGTAAGTTTGCAGCATGGTCTGCATCAGGTAAGTTTTAATCTATGAGCCTGGCGCCTATGGCGCCAGGACTGACTCTCCATATGAGCCTGGTGCCATAGGCGCCAGGACCGCACCCAAATAGCCCCTAGCAGGGGTTGTTGGGCTTGTTTGGGGTAACTTGATGCCTGCTTCCGGGGTTGCTGGACTTGGTCTGGGTCCCCGGGGGCAGGCATCATGACAGCACTCCCCCCCAAGGCCCCTCCTAAAGTCGTTCTTCCCTGTGGTTTCGGTTTGTCTGGGAAATTTCGGTGGAATTTTTTCAGGGTGCATGAACATGGTCACTAGGTTCCCATGACCTTTCCTGTGGTACATAACCTTTCCAGTCGATTAAATAAAAAAGTTTTGACTTTATCAGCTTGGAGTCCAGGATGTTCTTAACTTCAAATTCGGGTTCTCCGTCTACAAGGATGGGGTCTGGTGGCTTGGTTAGTCTTGTCCCTGGTTGTTCTGGCTTCAAAAGTGACACATGAAAGACGGGATGAATTCGCATATTAGCAGGTAAGACCAACTTGACAGCTACCGGGTTGATAATGGCCTTAATAGAGTAAGGTCCCAAATATCTGGGGTTAAAAGTCTGTGTTCCCTTTAGAGGTATATGTTTTGTGGCTAACCATACTTGGTCCCCTATTTGGTATTGCGGAGTATCACTTCTATGCCGATCAGCATCTTTCTTGTATTTTTCTTTCGCCTGTTTTAAATGTGTAGTTGCTTCATTAAAGGCTTGTGTAATCGTAGCGTGCAGATGGTCCACTGCAGGCATTTCTAAGTGTTGGGGTGAGTCAAGGTCTGAGGTTCGAAGATGGTGCCCATATAAGGTATAAAAGGTGCTTTGTCCAGTTCCAGAGTGTACTGAATTATTGTATGCATATTCGGCGATCCAAAGAATGTCTTTCCAATTACTCTCAGTCTGATGTAACATACAACGCAGGTATGGTTCGAGAGTCTGGTTGGCCCTCTCCGTTTGACCATCGGTCTGGGGGTGGTGACTGGTCGATAACCTCACATCGATTTGCGCCAATTGACAGCATTTTTTCCAAAAATGTGAAATGAATTTACTGCCCCGGTCAGAGACCAATACGGACGGAAATCTGTGTATGCGAACAATGTTTTCGAAGAACTCCTTGGCCAGGATTAAAGCTGAAGGTAATCCCTTTAAAGGAATAAAGTGGGCCATCTTGGAAAAAAGATCCACAATAACTAGAATGGTGTTAAATCCATTGCTTGGGGGTAGATCAGTAATAAAGTCTAACGCTAGGGTGTGCCACGGTGCAGGCGGAATGTCTAAAGGTTGTAAGAGTCCAGCTGGTTTTTTCTTTTGACTTTTGTTTTGGGCGCAAATGCCACAAGACATCACAAATGATTTAATTTCCTTTCGCCAGGTGGGCCACCCTTCGTGAGTCCATTCGGACTCCATTTGGGGTCAGGATAAACCCAAGGAATTCAAATTCTGTGGCATGAAAAACGCATTTTTCCAGTTTTGCATATAGTTTGTGCTGGCGCAATTTCTCAAGGACTGCTCGGACGTGCTTCACATGGTCAGATTCTGAAGAGGAGTATACTAGAATATCATTGATATATACGACAACACAAACCTCAATGAGTTCATGAAGGACATCGTTCATGAAGTATTGGAAGGCTGCTGGTGCATTGCACAACCCGAAAGGCATCACCTGTTATTCGAATAACCCATACTTAGTGCGGAAAGCAGTCTTCCATTCGTCGCCCTCTTTTACATGTACCAGATGGTATGCCCCCCGGAGATCTAATTTAGTGTATATGCAAGCGTCCTTCACTTGGTCTAGTAGTTCAGGGATCAGAGGCAATGGGTATCGGTTCTTAACAGTTATCTGGTTCAATGCGCGGTAGTCTATGCACGTTCTGAGGTCACCGTCCTTTTTGAGCACGAAGAACAAAGCTGAAGATGCAGGGGACTTAGATGGGCGAATAAAGCCATTGGCAAGGTACTGGTCTAAGTATTGTCGTAGGTGAAGGTTCTCAGGTTCCGTAAGGGCATAGATCCTGCTACAAGGGGGTTGTGCACCGGGTATGAGATCAATTTGGCAATCGTACGATCTGTGAGGAGGTAAGGTGTTTGCCTGTTCTTTTTGGAAGACATCCTGGAATTCTTGGTATTCAGGAGGTAGTTGCATGACTGCTGTGGTTACTGTGGCCAGGCCTGCGTTCAGATTTTTGTTTGGGTAACAGGTTTGTGCACAATCCGGGAAGGTTATTCTCTTCTCTCGCCAATCAATACAAGGATTATGTGTTTCCAACCAAGGTATCCCCAGTATTATTTGGAACTGTGGGGCCTTGATTAGATCAAACACAATAGTCTCTCGATGCCCATCCTGACCCAATAGTGTCATCTCTGCGGTGGAATGAGTTACAGGCCCAGAGGCAATTTCAGTTCCATCGACTGTGGTGTTGACATCTGAGGTGGTTTTTCGGCAGGGAGGCAGATTCATCCTGGAAGCCAATTCGTAGTCCACATAGTTTCCTATGGCCCCCGCCATCAATGTATGCCCTTACTGCGTGCATACGCGATGGCTGATCTGGATCTATGAGGACCATTGGTATGATGAAATGCGAGGTCTGAGTATCCTTCTTCAAGCTCGGAAAGCGGACCTCTACGCTTGTCGGGCATGGTCGTTTCCCGAGTCTGACTCCATATGGCTTTTATCAGCAGCTCCTACCACCTTCTTGGGTGGTTTTACAGGGCAATCCCGTAGAAAATGCCCAGAAGTTCCACAATATAGACACAATTGCATTTGCCGTCTCCTTTCTCTTTCCTTCTGGGTTAAGGGTCTTTTAACCCCTCCGATTTGCATGGGTTCTGAAGCATCTGCTCCTTTGGGGTTAACGTGGGTTTTGACCAACACCCTATTCTCAAACTTGGCTCGATCAGCCTTTCTGTTCTGAAGTCTGTGATCTAACTGGACCACTAATCTATATATTCAGTGCAGTCTTGAGGTGGGTTCACGATTTGAGCCAAGACATCCTTGAGTTCTCCTCGAAGCCCTCAATGAAATAACGTGATTCGTTTTACCTCAGGCCATCCAGTTTCCACTATCAACCTATTAAAGGTTGCGATGTAAGATAGAAGGTCCTGGTTACCCTGTCGTAGGGACAAAAGTTTGTTATCCAGGGCCTGTCCTTGGGAGTGCCGGGCAAATAGTCTTTCCATGCTCGTTTGAAAGCCCTGAAAATCCCGAAGAATTGGGACATCCTGAGTAACTAGTGGAATTGACCAATCAGCTGCACTGCCGCTGAGATATGACAATACAAAGGCTACCTTGGCTTGATCGTTTGGGAAGGCTCCAGGTCTGCATAAAAAGTGCAAGCGGCATTGGTTCATAAATACGGCAAACCTTTTGGGATCTCCAGCAAAGCGTTCGGGTGGAGATAATGGAATATTTCCTGGCAGGTTTATTTGCACAGGGTTACTCGATAACACAGGAGCTGGATTTCCCCCGGAACCAGGTAGGGGTGCTTGTCCAGCCTGGCTTTGCAATAGTTGCCTAGCAAGGTCATCAGTTCGCTCCCTTGACAAAATCAGTTCTCTCCTAAGGGCATTGGTTTCTTGACGGGTGGAATGCACTTCAGCCCTCAGTTCTCAAATTAATTGGGCCAATTGGTCAGTTTCTGAGGTATCCATAACGCCCGGGTGGGAATTCGTAGGTAGGCTTCGCGTTCTGTTACGCTCACCTGGCTCCCACAGAGGTGTCGATCTGAACTGGACAGCTGTGGTCTCCACCAATGTGACGCGAAGGGCCTAGATGACGGACTGGACGGGCCTACCTTGCTTCGTTTGCTTGGCCCGTAGGAATATTATTCTGATGGTATAAAATGATGAGCTCTCCATCCTGCATTGAGCGCAGGGGCGCGTAGATAACCAGTTGCTTCACTGGCTCGAAGGAATTGGTGAGTTCCAGAACAATATTGACTCCGATATTCCCGGCAAGACGCCGTAAGTATGTAGTTCGTAAGAGTTCAAATGCCTGACTTTCAATCTTGTCCAATTCCTTGCAGGTTGCAGCTTGACCCTACTGAAGAGTTCCTCGTGGCAACCGGTAATATTGTGGTAAGGATTTGTATTATCCAACACAGTTCGATAAAATAATGTCAATATGTAACCTGTTGCTTTCTCCCTTATTCAGGCGCTGAGAGAAAGTATGAAGTCTCGGGGAATAATGCCTCCGGCGGTAAATTCAGGGAAGTCTATTGTGGTGAGGAGGGTTCCCCTTGTTAGTTCCTTTGTTTCACCTTGCTGTCCTTTTGTTTCCCCTTAGGGGCCGGGGTTCAGCTAAGATGCAGTTGAAGCTGCGCTGACCCATGAAGAGGAATAGTACCCCCGGTGGTAAAATCAGGTAAGTCTATGGGGCGTATTCCTCTGTGTATTCCCTTGGCTTACCTTGCTGTTCTTGTCTTCTCCTTAGGTGCCGGAGTGCGGCGGGAACATGCAGAAGGATGCGGTGGAATGTGAAGATGCTGCGAAGGCCGGTGAGTTCAGCGCGGCGCTGCAGCAGGCGAGGCGATGCACATGAAATAACTTCTTTCTTCCAGCTCGAAGGTACGATGGATTGGGAATTCAGGTAAGGATCAAAGGTAGTGCTCTTGTTCTAACTTTTTCTCCTTCTTTCTCCCTTTTTCTAGGAGCTCCAAACTCGAGGCAGGCATGGCAGAAGACTGGATGCACACTTGCAGGCACCGTGAGCGTTACGCTGCTGGATGCAGAATAACGCAAAGCGTGTGCTGCTCTTCGGGTGTGGTTTAAATAGCCTCCAAAGTAGTCCCAGGTAAGTATTCCTCCCCAGCCCCACCCGAGTAAAAAAAATAGTCCCTAGGTAAAATAGTCCCTTCCAAGCCTCTTTTGGCTTGGAGCTCTTGCAGCATGGTCTGCATCAGGTAAGTTTGCAGCATGGTCTGCATCAGGTAAGTTTTAATCTATGAGCCTGGCGCCTATGGCGCCAGGACTGACTCTCCATATGAGCCTGGTGCCATAGGCGCCAGGACCGCACCCAAATAGCCCCTAGCAGGGGTTGTTGGGCTTGTTTGGGGTAACTTGATGCCTGCTTCCGGGGTTGCTGGACTTGGTCTGGGTCCCCGGGGGTAGGCATCATGACAGCACTCCCCCCCAAGGCCCCTCCTAAAGTCGTTCTTCCCTGTGGTTTCGGTTTGTCTGGGAAATTTCGGTGGAATTTTTTCACCAATCGGGGTGCATGAACATGGTCACTAGGTTCCCATGACCTTTCCTGTGGTACATAACCTTTCCAGTCGATTAAATAAAAAAGTTTTGACTTTATCAGCTTGGAGTCCAGGATGTTCTTAACTTCAAATTCGGGTTCTCCGTCTACAAGGATGGGGTCTGGTGGCTTGGTTAGTCTTGTCCCTGGTTGTTCTGGCTTCAAAAGTGACACATGAAAGACGGGATGAATTCGCATATTAGCAGGTAAGACCAACTTGACAGCTACCGGGTTGATAATGGCCTTAATAGAGTAAGGTCCCAAATATCTGGGGTTAATAGTCTGTGTTCCCTTTAGAGGTATATGTTTTGTGGCTAACCATACTTGGTCCCCTATTTGGTATTGCGGAGTATCACTTCTATGCCGATCAGCATCTTTCTTGTATTTTTCTTTCGCCTGTTTTAAATGTGTAGTTGCTTCATTAAAGGCTTGTGTAATCGTAGCGTGCAGATGGTCCACTGCAGGCATTTCTAAGTGTTGGGGTGAGTCAAGGTCTGAGGTTCGAAGATGGTGCCCATATAAGGTATAAAAGGTGCTTTGTCCAGTTCCAGAGTGTACTGAATTATTGTATGCATATTCGGCGATCCAAAGAATGTCTTTCCAATTACTCTCAGTCTGATGTAACATACAACGCTGGTATGGTTCGAGAGTCTGGTTGGTCCTCTCCGTTTGACCATCGGTCTGGGGGTGGTGACTGGTCGATAACCTCACATCGATTTGCGCCAATTGACAGCATTTGTTCCAAAAATGTGAAATGAATTTACTGCCCCGGTCAGAGACCAATACGGACGGAAATCCGTGTATGCGAACAATGTTTTCGAGGAACTCCTTGGCCAGGATTAAAGCTGAAGGTAATCCCTTTAAAGGAATAAAGTGGGCCATCTTGGAAAAAAGATCCACAATAACTAGAATGGTGTTAAATCCATTGCATGGGGGTAGATCAGTAATAAAGTCTAACGCTAGGGTGTGCCACGGTGCAGGCGGAATGTCTAAAGGTTGTAAGAGGCCAGCTGGTTTTTTCTTTTGACTTTTGTTTTGGGCGCAAATGCCACAAGACATCACAAATGATTTAATTTCCTTTCGCCAGGTGGGCCACCTTTCGTGAGTCCATTCGGACTCCATTTGGGGTCAGGATAAACCCAAGGAATTCAAATTCTGTGGCATGAAAAACGCATTTTTCCAGTTTTGCTTATAGTTTGTGCTGGCGCAATTTCTCAAGGACTGCTCGGACGTGCTTCACATGGTCAGATTCTGAAGAGGAGTATACTAGAATATCATTGATATATACGACAACACAAACCTCAATGAGTTCATGAAGGACATCGTTCATGAAGTATTGGAAGGCTGCTGGTGCATTGCACAACCCGAAAGGCATCACCTGTTATTCGAATAACCCATACTTAGTGCGGAAAGCAGTCTTCCATTCGTCGCCCTCTTTTACATGTACCAGATGGTATGCCCCCCGGAGATCTAATTTAGTGTATATGCAAGCGTCCTTCACTTGGTCTAGTAGTTCAGGGATCAGAGGCAATGGGTATCGGTTCTTAACCGTTATCTGGTTCAATGCGCGGTCGTCTATGCACGTTCTGAGGTCACCGTCCTTTTTGAGCACGAAGAACAAAGCTGAAGATGCAGGGGACTTAGATGGGCGAATAAAGCCATTGGCAAGGTACTGGTCTAAGTATTGTCGTAGGTGAAGGTTGTCAGGTTCCGTAAGGGCATAGATCCTGCTACAAGGGGGTTGTGCACCGGGTATGAGATCAATTTGGCAATCGTACGATCTGTGAGGAGGTAAGGTGTTTGCCTGTTCTTTTTGGAAGACATCCTGGAATTCTTGGTATTCAGGAGGTAGTTGCATGACTGCTGTGGTTACTGTGGCCAGGCCTGCGTTCAGATTTTTCTTTGGGTAACAGGTTTGTGCACAATCCGGGAAGGTTATTCTCTTCTCTCGCCAATCAATACAAGGATTATGTGTTTCCAACCAAGGTATCCCCAGTATTATATGGAACTGTGGGGCCTTGATTAGATCAAACACAATAGTCTCTCGATGCCCATCCTGACCCAATAGTGTCATCTCTGCGGTGGAATGAGTTACAGGCCCAGAGGCAATTTCAGTTCCATCGACTGTGGTGTTGACATCTGAGGTGGTTTTTCGGCAGGGAGGCAGATTCATCCTGAAAGCCAATTCGTAGTCCACATAGTTTCCTATGGCCCCCGCCATCATTGTATGCCCTTACTGCGTGCATACGCGATGGCTGATCTGGATCTATGAGGACCATTGGTATGATGAAATGCGAGGTCTGAGTATCCTTCTTCAAGCTCGGAAAGCGGACCTCTACGCTTGTCGGGCATGGTCGTTTCCCGAGTCTGACTCCATATGGCTTTTATCAGCAGCTCCTACCACCTTCTTGGGTGATTTTACAGGGCAATCCCGTAGAAAATGCCCAGAAGTTCCACAATATAGACACAATTGCATTTGCCGTCTCCTTTCTCTTTCCTTCTGGGTTAAGGGTCTTGTAACCCCTCCGATTTGCATGGGTTCTGAAGCATCTGCTCCTTTGGGGTTAACGTGGGTTTTGACCAACACCCTATTCTCAAACTTGGCTCGATCAGCCTTTCTGTTCTGAAGTCTGTGATCTAACTGGACCACTAATCTATATATTCAGTGCAGTCTTGAGGTGGGTTCACGACTTGAGCCAAGACATCCTTGAGTTCTCCTCGAAGCCCTCGATGAAATAACGTGATTCGTTTTACCTCAGGCCATCCAGTTTCCACTATCAACCTATTAAAGGTCGCGATGTAAGATAGAAGGTCCTGGTTACCCTGTCGTAGGGACAAAAGTTTGTTATCCAGGGCCTGTCCTTGGGAGTGCCGGGCAAATAGTCTTTCCATGCTCGTTTGAAAGCCCTGAAAATCCCGAAGAATTGGGACATCCTGAGTAACTAGTGGAATTGACCAATCAGCTGCACTGCCGCTGAGATATGACAATACAAAGGCTACCTTGGCTTGATCGTTTGGGAAGGCTCCAGGTCTGCATAAAAAGTGCAAGCGGCATTGGTTCATAAATACGGCGAACCTTTTGGGATCTCCAGCAAAGCGTTCGGGTGGAGCTAATGGAATATTTCCTGGCAGGTTTATTTGCACAGGGTTACTCGATAACACAGGAGCTGGATTTCCCCCGGAACCAGGTAGGGGTGCTTGTCCAGTCTGGCTTTGCAATAGTTGCCTAGCAAGGTCATCAGTTCGCTCCCTTGACAAAATCAGTTCTCTCCTAAGGGCATTGGTTTCTTGACGGGTGGAATGCACTTCAGCCCTCAGTTCCCATAGTAATTGGGCCAATTGGTCAGTTTCTGAGGTATCCATAACGCCCGGGTGGGAATTTGTAGGTAGGCTTCGCGTTCTGTTACGCTCACCTGGCTCCCACAGAGGTGTCGATCTGAACTGGACAGCTGTGGTCTCCACCAATGTGACGCGAAGGGCCTAGATGACGGACTGGACGGGCCTACCTTGCTTCGTTTGCTTGGCCCGTAGGAATATTATTCTGATGGTTTAAAAAGATGAGCTCTCCATCCTGCATTGAGCGCAGGGGCGCGTAGATAATCAGTTGCTTCACTGGCTCGAAGGAATTGGTGAGTTCCAGAACAATATTGACTCCGATATTCCCGGCAGGACGCCGTAAGTATGTAGTTCGTAAGAGTTCAAATGCCTGACTTTCAATCTTGTCCAATTCCTTGCAGGTTGCAGCTTGACCCTACTGAAGAGTTCCTCGTGGCAACCGGTAATATTGTGGTAAGGATTTGTATTATCCAACACAGTTCGATAAAATAATGTCAATATGTAACCTGTTGCTTTCTCCCTTATTCAGGCGCTGAGAGAAAGTATGAAGTCTCGGGGAATAATGCCTCCGGCGGTAAATTCAGGGAAGTCTATTGTGGTGAGGAGGGTTCCCCTTGTTAGTTCCTTTGTTTCACCTTGCTGTCCTTTTGTTTCCCCTTAGGGGCCGGGGTTCAGCTAAGATGCAGTTGAAGCTGCGCTGACCCATGAAGAGGAATAGTACCCCCGGTGGTAAAATCAGGTAAGTCTATGGGGCGTATTCCTCTGTGTATTCCCTTGGCTCACCTTGCTGTTCTTGTCTTCTCCTTAGGTGCCGGAGTGCGGCGGGAACATGCAGAAGGATGCGGTGGAATGTGAAGATGCTGCGAAGGCCGGTGAGTTCAGCACGGCGCTGCAGCAGGCGAGGCGACGCACATAAAATAACTTCTTTCTTCCAGCTCGAAGGCACGATGGATTGGGAATTCAGGTAAGGAT
The DNA here is from genome assembly GCF_040938575.1 of Ambystoma mexicanum. Lineage (NCBI taxonomy): Eukaryota > Metazoa > Chordata > Amphibia > Caudata > Ambystomatidae > Ambystoma > Ambystoma mexicanum. The sequence continues at coordinate 782,823,016 of NC_090939.1, forward strand.
CAAAGGTAGTGCTCTTGTTCTAACTTTTTCTCCTTCTTTCTCCATTTTTCTAGGAGCTCCAAACTCGAGGCAGGCATGGCAGAAGACTGGATGCACACTTGCAGGCACCGTGAGCGTTACGCTGCTGGATGCAGAATAACGCAAAGAGTGTGCTGCTCTTCGGGTGTGGTTTAAATAGCCTCCAAAGTAGTCCCAGGTAAGTATTCCTCCCCAGCCCCACCCGAGTAAAAAAAATAGTCCCTAGGTAAAATAGTCCCTTCCAAGCCTCTTTTGGCTTGGAGCTCTTGCAGCATGGTCTGCATCAGGTAAGTTTGCAGCATGGTATGCATCACGTAAGTTTTAATCTATGAGCCTGGCGCCTTTCGCGCCAGGACTGACTCTCCATATGAGCCTGGCACCATAGGCGCCAGGACTGCACCCAAATAGCCCCTAGCAGGGGTTGTTGGGCTTGCTTGGGGGTAACTTGATGCCTGCTTCCGGGGTTGCTGGACTTGGTCTGGGTCCCCGGGGGTAGGCATCATGACAATTTTCTCCAGACTCTTAAATCGGAGACCTTAAACCAACGTCATCTGTGTGAAGAGATAGCTAGAGGTCACCATCTTACCAAAGACCAGGAACTGTATTTTCATAAAAAACAAGTTTTGGTTCCTACACCATCTCTACAACAGGAGGTCCTTCGAATGTGTCATGACACTCGGGCAGCGGGACATAGAGGCATCCAGACAACTCTCGACTTGATAAAGCGACATTTCTGGTGGCCTACCCTTCAGTCGGATGTCACAGATTATGTTAACAAACAAAGTGGGGTCTGGGAATCTCTCTACCAGCACAAACACAGCCCAATGACCTGTTCTTGGGTGAATAACCCCTGGGAGACACTCTACCAAGTCTTTAGCTCACTGTCCTTTTCACAGAGAAGAAATTTCCCCGCATATCAGCCTTTGTCCTGCCCAGGGGCAGTCCAGCGCCGAAATGCTAGGCAATTCTCCTCTGAACAAGAGTACCATCAGTAACCCCATACACGTGTTTCAGCCTTGTTGGGCATCATCAGTGAGGTGAAAATGTTGCCTCTCTAAGAACAGTGAGCAAGGGGTCCACGTCTGGATTGCCCTGTTAACTTAGGGTGAAACCCAAAGTTAATGTATGCAAACAAAGGGGGTCTGGGAATCTCTCTACCAGCACGAACACAGCCCAATGACCTGTTCTTGGGTGAATAACCCCTGGGAGAGACTCTACCAAGTCTTTAGCTCACTGTCCTTTTCACAGAGAAGAAATTTCCCCGCATATCAGCCTTTGTCCTGCCCAGGGGCAGTCCAGCGCCAAAATGCTAGGCAATTCTCCTCTGAACAAGAGTACCATCAGTAACCCCATACACGTGTTTCAGCCTTGTTGGGCATCATCAGTGAGATGAAACTGTTGCCTCTCTAAGAACAGTGAGCAAGGGGTCCACGTCTGGATTGCCCTGTTAACTTAGGGTGAAACCCAAAGTTAATGTATGCAAACTAAGGGGGGTCTGGGAATCTCTCTACCAGCACGAACACAGCCCAATGACCTGTTCTTGGGTGAATAACACCTGGGAGAGACTCTACCAAGTCTTTAGCTCACTGTCCTTTTCACAGAGAAGAAATGTCCCCGCATATCAGCCTTTGTCCTGCCCAGGGGCAGTCCAGCGCCGAAATGCTAGGCAATTCTCCTCTGAACAAGAGTACCATCAGTAACCCCATACACGTGGTTCAGCCTTGTTGGGCATCATCAGTGAGGTTAAAATGTTGCCTCTCTAAGAACAGTGAGCAAGGGGTCCACGTCTGGATTGCCCTGTTAACTTAGGGTGAAACCCAAAGTTAATGTATGCAAACAAAGGGGGGTCTGGGAATCTCTCTACCAGCACGAACACAGCCCAATGACCTGTTCTTGGGTGAATAACCCCTGGGAGAGACTCTACCAAGTCTTTAGCTCACTGTCCTTTTCACAGAGAAGAAATTTCCCCGCATATCAGCCTTTGTCCTGCCCAGGGGCAGTCCAGCGCCGAAATGCTAGGCAATTCTCCTCTGAACAAGAGTACCATCAGTAACCCCATACACGTGTTTCAGCCTTGTTGGGCATCATCAGTGAGGTGAAAATGTTGCCTCTCTAAGAACAGTGAGCAAGGGGTCCACGTCTGGATTGCCCTGTTAACTTAGGGTGAAACCCAAAGTTAATGTATGCAAACAAAGGGGGTCTGGGAATCTCTCTACCAGCACGAACACAGCCCAATGACCTGTTCTTGGGTGAATAACCCCTGGGAGAGACTCTACCAAGTCTTTAGCTCACTGTCCTTTTCACAGAGAAGAAATTTCCCCGCATATCAGCCTTTGTCCTGCCCAGGGGCAGTCCAGCGCCAAAATGCTAGGCAATTCTCCTCTGAACAAGAGTACCATCAGTAACCCCATACACGTGTTTCAGCCTTGTTGGGCATCATCAGTGAGATGAAACTGTTGCCTCTCTAAGAACAGTGAGCAAGGGGTCCACGTCTGGATTGCCCTGTTAACTTAGGGTGAAACCCAAAGTTAATGTATGCAAACTAAGGGGGGTCTGGGAATCTCTCTACCAGCACGAACACAGCCCAATGACCTGTTCTTGGGTGAATAACACCTGGGAGAGACTCTACCAAGTCTTTAGCTCACTGTCCTTTTCACAGAGAAGAAATGTCCCCGCATATCAGCCTTTGTCCTGCCCAGGGGCAGTCCAGCGCCGAAATGCTAGGCAATTCTCCTCTGAACAAGAGTACCATCAGTAACCCCATACACGTGGTTCAGCCTTGTTGGGCATCATCAGTGAGGTTAAAATGTTGCCTCTCTAAGAACAGTGAGCAAGGGATCCACGTCTGGATTGCCCTGTTAACTTAGGGTGAAACCCAAAGTTAATGTATGCAAACAAAGGGGGGTCTGGGAATCTCTCTACCAGCACGAACACAGCCCAATGACCTGTTCTTGGGTGAATAACCCCTGGGAGAGACTCTACCAAGTCTTTAGCTCACTGTCCTTTTCACAGAGAAGAAATTTCCCCGCATATCAGCCTTTGTCCTGCCCAGGGGCAGTCCAGCGCCGAAATGCTAGGCAATTCTCCTCTGAACAAGAGTACCATCAGTAACACCATACACGTGTTTCAGCCTTGTTGGGCATCATCAGTGAGGTGAAACTGTTGCCTCTCTAAGAACAGTGAGCAAGGGGTCCACGTCTGGATTGCCCTGTTAATTTAGGATTATGTTAAGGCTTGCAGTATTTGTATTCAATCAAAAGCATTACGTACTTCCTCCTTCGGCCTATTGGCCTGCATGCCTATACTAGAAAGACCCTGGCCAATCATCTCAACAGATTTCGTTGTAGATCTTCCCCTCTCGTCTCATAACACCACTATTATGGTCACTATCGACTACTTCACCAAAATGGCCCAATTCACTCCGTTACCAAAAATTCCGGGAACCGTTCAGATGGCGAAGATATTCATTGCAGACATTTTCTCAAGACATGGTCTACCAGATACCATCATCTCCGACCGAGGTCCTCAGTATACGTCCGATACTGGAAGAGGATTTGCCAAGTTTTAAATATCAAGAGAGCACTGAGCTCAGGGTATAATCCCCAGACCAACGGGCAGACCGAACGTCTAAATCAGACCTTAGAATGCTACTTACGCTGCTTTGTGTCAGCCGCTCAAGACAACTGGGTAGATCTTCTACCATTTGCGGAGTTCGCATACAACAATGCCAAGCATACCGCTTTGAAGACAAGCCCCTTCCTTTGCTCATATGGATACCATCCCTCTTTTATACAGTCCGTCTCTTCTGCCTCTTCACGGTTTCCCGGAGTGGATGGTCTAATGGCGAAAATTCTCGAGGGACACCGAATGGCACGTATGGCCCTACAAACTGCGCAAGATCGCACCAAGAAGTATGCAGACCAACACCGCCAAGAAGCTCCAATTTTGAACCAAGGAGACAGGGTTTGGTTAGCCTCTTGCTTCCTCCCCAAACACCTGGTACCTTCCAAACTGTCTCCAAAGTTTTTTGGACCCTTTAAGGTACTAGAACGGGTGGGCTCTGCAGCAGTCTGATTGTCTTTACCTCCCTCTTGGTCACGTATTCACCCAGTGTTCCACTATTCCCAGATCAAGCCTGGTGTACCAGATCGCTTTTCTCAATCCACTAAACCAATCCTACCTCCAATTATGACCCCTCTGGAGCCGAGTTCGAAGTGGCTGGTATCTGTGACTCTAGATATCATCGGGCCGTCTGCAATTCTTAGTAGATTGGAAGGGGTACTCACCGGCAGACAGAACGTGGGAACCGGCCTCAGGGGTTCATGCACCTCGTTTGATACAACGTTTTTTTCGTCTGCACCCGGGTAAGCAGGGTTTGCCTCCCCTGAGGAGGGGGCATACTGTTACACCATTTATGCGATGGCAGTTTAGGCGCAACTGGTCACTGTGCGGAGGCATTACTCACGGAGTTCCCAATAGAGCAAGAGAAGAAAGTTTCAGGGGTCTAGTTGTTGCACGCCGCCGTCAAGTGTATGTGACAGACCACATGACTCCTCTTAAGGAATCCGAAACGCAGCTTCTAGGCGTCGCTTCTGCTAAGGGTGATGCTCCGTAAGTTCGCTGGGGATCCATCTACTATACAAACCATACCAGTGCTCTCTCCCGACTGACTAACTTTCTCTCTTCCTCTCTCGCTCTTTTTTAGAATAGTGCCCCGTGTTCACCTCCCGACTCCCGCTTCCCCTTTGCTTCTCGGTGTTTCTCCCGAACGTTCGAGCCGAACCCTCAATCCAAGATTCCGGCTCGATCCAGAGTTAGAGCCCGCCTTGCGGAAGTAAGTTCCGTTCGTACGGTGACTCATACCTTTTTCCACTTTGCTGTGCCTTGACTAACCATTCTTACCTTGTCAGTTCCTCCGCTCTCCATCGTAGTACAACTCGTCCCGCCAGCCAGACATGCCAACCCGCAGGACCTGACGTCAGTCTCGCTTTGTAGAAGTAAGCTATCACACTTCAATAGAATTCAATTTTTCCCTTTTCACCCGTTCCCCTTCTTACCTGTCATTATCTCTTCATGCCAATCCACTGCTTCCTACCTGAGAAGATACAACGAACGGAGAAAGCCAGTCAAACATGTCCCGCCTTGTTGATGTTCGAAGACTGAGCCCAGGCATCCAGGGTTTTTTTCCCCCAGAGGGTTTCCCTGGGGTTTCTGTTTCCCTTCACTTGTAGTTTTAAATCCAGTGGTTGGGGAGGACAGGGACTCCCGGGTGATCCTCACGTGCTGCAGTTGCTGCTCCCGCCAAGTCGGTGTTCCGCCAGGTTAGTGACACTCCTGTCTGAGTTTTATGAAATTGGCGAATCTATAAGACTGCAATATTTTTCTGATAAGTAACAGTATCAATAACACACACAGATAGACACTATCATTGAAAAGCTCCCAGCTGAAATAACACCACTGCCTGTAAATCACATCCTTCTGCTTTACCCATACCGTCACAAATGCATACATTCCATGATTTTCTATAGTTTCTGCCATTTACCTTATAAAAATTGCAAAATAAGTATATCATTATTTCTTCTGTCTCCTAACATTCAATAACACAGCCTTAAGAAACCAAGTGAGTTTCATACACCTAGTATCCTACTCATTTGCAAAGCATGTTGAACTAACATATTGTAAGTAACATATAAAGCCTGCACATAGTCAAAGGAAACTGCATTCACACACTATGTTCAGTTATCAAACAAGAATACTACTACAAAAATATAAAAATCAAAGTCTAAATTAACATCAGTGCTATAAACACACAATATTACTAACTCCTTTCTTTTACAATTGCAGTGAAGACCACTCTCCTGAAAAGCAGCAGCATCTGAAGTACAAACAACAACTCGGAAGAAACCTGCTCATTCCAAACAAACAAAGTAAGTACAATACTACCATAATATTCTTACTGTTACTCAAACACACTGTGGGGTTGATTCATGGAATTTGTGCACCGAAAAACAGAGATTTATGCACCATTCTGTCCACAAATCCCAAATTGTTAAACAGGGATTAGCAGGCAGAATGGCACACAAATCCCCATTTTTTTTGGCACACAAATGACATAACTCAGCCCCTAGAATGTAAGTATTACAGAACAAAGAACTGTTTTAATTCTATACCATTAGATTTAGTATTAGTGCTTCTCCTCACCACTAGCTTACTTTGTACTGTTATCTGAACCCCAGTATAGTAACACACAAATACAAGAATAGCCTTCCAAACTAGTTGTAGCTGCCCAATGCAATCACACACCACCACATACATCCTTACCATCATACTCAGACACTCATGCACACAGCACACATACATTGCAGAACAGCCCAACCCATAGCTTCTTTTTTTTCAACAGACTCCAAAGAATGCCTACAAAGAAGCAAGTCCGTAGAAAGCAACGCAGAAGTAGAGAAAATGAAAATAAAAATGTCCAAAATAAGCAGCCATATCTAGCAGAATTTGTACAAAAAGTTCAAACAAAACATCTAATAGAGTCATTAAACGAAATAAAACAAGCTTCCAATACAAAAACTTTCCCTCCTCTTTCAAAATGTAAAACGAAACAGAAAGTGATTAACAAGAATTCAGCTACCACTACTGCTAACACTGCTCCTATAAATCTTGATGTAGTGGAAGTAACCATACCAAAAAAAGTATTTTAGAATAATTGTTCCGCAACAGAGTCCTTCAGAATCTTATAAAAACAGGAGAGAAATCATGCACAACCTTTAAAACCTACCGTAGAAAATGAATCTTAGAAGCTTTAATAGACAGTGCAATCCTTCTCAAAAGGAAGTTATATATTTTAGTGTTAAACAGAATGAAACCACTAACAAAACTAACTACTAAATTACAAAAAAGACTTCTCAATAAACAGAATGTCAACAAAAATAACTTCTTAAATATCTGTGGAGGTGAATGGAGTCACACCACGAGCACAGAAGCATATTTTAATGAAGAAGCATACAAACAAAAGCAAACAAACACAATTGCCATAGCGGTGAACGAGGGTATGAAAAACTTAATAATACCATAATGCAACAAGAAATGCTGCTTACAAAAATGTCCCCAGAAAACTCAGTATTACTTCTCCATTCGACTGAAACAGAAAGTTCAGTATACAAATGGCCTTGCACGTCAATGTGTAACATTGCGAAAAAATCTTTCAAATCTTTACGTCAGTTCCTCAATCAGTATGTGAAAGGCAAAGACAAAATCAAAATGAAACTACTACAAAATATGGATACCTGTCCAGTGAGCAAACACACAGGACTACAAGGACATTCATTAGCCTACATTTCAGGACCCACCTTCCATCATATCAAAATGATATCAACACAGCATTCAACTATAAGAAATCTAGTGTATAAACTGTACTGTGCTAAAAGTCCTGCTTTAGCACTAGCCAATTTAAGTAACAATCTTCTACATGGTACAGCCAAAGACCTACTCGAAGAAATAGAGCATATCCAGAGAAAATATTTTTGAAGTGAAAGCCACTTGCAAAATGCAATAGCTTTACAACTGACTAGCAACAATTGTACAGATGGCAACCTTCTACTACACACATATAAAAAAGAAATACTAAAATTTAAAAGTACATCCGCTGAAGTACCAAACCATGTGTGTGGGTTTTGCCGCAGAAGTTTTATAAAAGTAACACAAAAACTGTAGATGTAACATACAAAATGGAAGACAATGAACATTCCAAATGGTTTGAATTAGCTCTCTACTTTATAGCAGAAAACAAATATGTGTTAAGGTGTGCGTCGCGTGATCGCGATATACCTGTATTTCCGGAAGTTGTTCGTACTGGAGAAGCCAGGCTGGTTGATCAGGAAACTGGGTGATGAAAATGTAACGCAAGGAACCAGCCTCAACCCAGCCCTGAAGATACAGGGCTGGATGGGGACTGACTCCTGACGCCACGAAACTCTTCCCTGCGGATTTACGTGGCACCAAGACAGTGCAAGCACTGACAGGTAAGGTAGTCCAAAAAGTCAAGGTTGCTGGTAGAAAAGATAGAAAAGATATCCTCAGGATCCTGGCCGAGAGATGCGGGAGACACACAAGGATCTGGTTGTGTGTCAAAGGCAAAGGCAAGAGAATCGGTCTGTAAACAGTCTGTATCAGGTTTCCAGCAAAGACAGGTGACAGTCTGTATCAGGTTTCCAGCAAATCAGGTTTCACTGGTGAAGAAAGGCAGACAAGGAGCTGGGATCCAGTAAAGCAAGGAGGGCAGCTGGAAATCAGGCAAAGGGCTGGTTCCCTACAAAGGCTGGGTAGAAGGAGAGCCCAAGGAGAACCCAAAGGAGGGAGAACCAGTAAGGATGAGCCCAGGAGAGGGAATCCCAGAGAAGGCTAAGCCCAAGGAGGGGGGAAGCCAGGGACCCAAGGTGATCAGGGAACCCAGACCCGGGGGGGAAAACAGGGGCAAGGAAAAGGTAGCAGGAGCAGCAGCAGGAGCAGGACTCCGAAAGGGGACCAAACAAGAACAGGAGTGCAGGGCGAGAAGCAGCGGCGAGTCAGGAACAAACCGCGTTAAGACGCGATTCATTCCCGCACTCGAACGTTATTTGAAGCACTCGGCATGAAGCCGAGGCTTGGAACGTGGACAGCCAGCGCATGCGCTGCGCCCCCACCGGAGCGGAAACGAGGCTTGGAACACAAGCATGCGCCGTCCTCCGCAGTGGTCCGCGGCACATGCGTACCCCCGTGGCCGTAAGGCAGCAGTGAGTTCGGGCGTCGGGAGAGCAGTCTCCCGGCGGGCCAAACTCGGGAGAAGAGCTGCCAGGGACGTCGTCCCACAGCCCTCCAGGTGGGTGCCCTAACAATATGAAATAGCTGACCCCTTAAAACTTTGCACTTACTGCACTACAAAACTTGACAACAACCAAACTCCTTCACGTGCTATCACAAATAACTTGGAATTATTCCCACTATCAAAACCCCTGCAACAACTCAATTTATATGAGAGCATCATAATTCAAACAGTGCACCCATTTCAAGCAATAATACGCCTTCAACCAAAAACAGCAAAATTACCTCCCTCTGAATTAGTGAAAGGCATTTGTGGCAAAGTAGTTTATTTACCATTAGATCAGAAAGAAAATGTGCACGCTCTGGGAGTGCAACGTCCAATAGAGCAATCTTTAATTGTCTTAGTAAATGGTGTACCTACAAAAGACAAAAAAAATTGGCAATAACTCGTAGACTTACATAAAGTTAGACAAGCCTTGCAATATCTAAAAGACAATAATGAATACTACAAAGAAATTAATATTGAAGAAAACTTGAGGGAAACCACTGAAATAATTCAAGAGTCACCAGAAACTGGTCCATTTGAACTTCGAGATCCTGCAACAGTATCCAATATTTTAGACCATTATGCAATTCATCCATTACACTCTAATGACACCATAGATGATGCACTAGAAACGTACCAAATGCGACAAACCAAAGGATCACCAATCAGCATATGGGAAAAAGGTATAGAAGCACGTGCTTTTCCACTACTCTTTCCTACTGGGAAAGAAGAAAGGTACAATGATAGACCCATTCAGATAACAGCATCAGAATACCGCTCGTTACGAATGTATTCTGAAGATCCCAGATTTAGACAAAATGTGGAATACATATTCCACCTATTCTTTGAAAGTGAACTAGCAACTCTATGCTACAGAGTTGCACACACATTGAAATCAGGTACCCACTTTCAAAATATGTCAGCTATTCAATTACTACAAAAAGTGCAAGAAAAAGATGAGGTTCTACAATCGAGCATTACAAATCTATTAGCAAACATGCGTGGTACTAAAGAGTACTGGTTCCAATGTCACAGAGATGTACGTTGTATGATATGAAACCTTGGCCGGCCCACTTGGTTTGTTGCATTAAGTTGTGCAGAATATGCATGGGAAGATTTACATGATTTCCAACGCATAGCAAACAAAAACAAACATAGATATACTAACACCTGGAGAACTTTGGTCTCTAGATCCTGTTAATTTTCCATCATCGCTGCATTGCTATCCTACACTTTATATGCAATAAAACTGTTCCTCCCCTCGGAGAAGTGCAACACTTCTTTTGGAGAAAAGAATACCAAGCCAGAGGAGCACCACATATCCACATGCTTTTATGGATTAAAGATGCTCCTAAATTTGGTCAAGACAGTGATGCCACTGTTTTACAGTTTATCAAAAAATATGTCACTTGTGAAATTCCATCAGAAGCAACAAATAGTCATTATCATGCACAAATTGTACAATTTCAAAGACACAAATATGGGAAATATTGTCGTCGCAAATACAAAAACAAAGGGAAATACTACACGAAATACCGCTTTGGTTTCCCTGGACCAGTTACAGAAACAGGTGAAGTGAACAACTTCATGTCTTCAGTTAGATATAGTGTTAAAGGTAAATCACTTAAGAACACATATTACATGAAAAGAACAGAAGAAGCAAAATATATCAATGATTACAATGCAATCATTGCCCTCTTATGGAATGCAAACATAGATGGCAGTACATTGCAGGCCATACCACTGCAGTTGCATGATATGTTACAGTCTACTTAACCAAAGCAGAAAATACAGAGCTTCACGACCTCTGGAATGACCTATCATCGGACAAAACACTGTCTCAGAAATTGTACAGTTTAGGCATAAAAATGCTCTCTCATAGAGAATGTGGCTGCTATAAAGCTGCAGATCATTTAAGCGGTACTGCTTTGTATGGAAAATCTGAAAATATATATATTGGCTAACTCTTGGTCCTGCTAAATCTAGAAAAATAGTTCTCAAATCATATGACGACATAGAAACAATAGCCAAAAATGATCCCACAGCCAAGACATTTTGAAAAACAATTTACTAGACACATACTACCCAAACAGGAGTACCACTTTGGAAACCATGTGTCTATACCACATAGCCCAAAACCTCACATACAAAAATAATATAAAACACGATGAAAATAAAGGTAGATACAGAGTAACAAATTGTGAAGGCAGTTTAGTGAAACTTACCAAAAGAAGCTTAATTAATCATATCAAATTGTCATTTAAAACTCCTCAACATAAAGAACTATGTTACATGTCCCTGCTACAACTTTTTAAACCATGGAGAAAAGAAGAAGAGATACTAGATATCTATGACTCCTATGAAGATGCTTTCAAAGCAAATGAAAGCACTATAACCGATGTAAACTTTACACAGTACAAAACAATGTTGCACAATGAACAGCAACACGTAGAAGAACTCCAGGCCCAACTAGATAAGGACACTCCCGGCAGTAGTCAACCTTCTGTAACAGGAAGCCAAGAACCACTGGGACAGCCACTAATAGCAAATGAGGCAGAATTAGCTATGACAGAAGTAGAAAACACCATGTGTCACTATGAAGAAGATACAGAAGACTTAACTATACTGCAATCAAAACTGAACAAAGAGCAGCGTAGCATTTTTCAAGAAGTAACAAAAGAAACTGCACATGGTGTACAATATGAAAATAAAGAATGTACCTACCAAAATTACAAACCTAGACTACAATACGTCAGTGGTGAAGTTGGTTCAGGCAAAACATTTTTAATCAAAATCATCAGCAAGTTCCTTCAACAATTGACAAACAACAAACTGTCACCTGTTGTAACTGCCCCCACAGGTTTAGCTGCCTACAACATAGGCGGTGTCACTTTACACCGATTGCTATTCCTTCCAGTAGAACACCAAAATAAATTAGAATATTACAAACTTTCTGCAGAAGCTGCAATGGAATTACGCAGAGTGTTAAAACAAATGAAAATGCTACTAATAGATGAAGTGAGCATGGTCTCCAACTTAATGTTGGCTTTGATTCACCTCAGATTACAAGAAGTACTCAAAACAAACTACGAAGAGCTCTTTGGAGGAAAACACATTATTGTTTTCAGAGATCTTTTTCATTTGACAGCAGGTTAAGGTGATCCTATTTTTAAAACCTGAGGACACAAACTCTGCCGTAAAACTGTTGGCAGCATAGGAAATGTCAAACCTTGGCAACATTTCCAATACAGAGAATTAACAGAAAACATGCGCCAGTCTGCAGACCTCACCTACGCCAACATTTTAAAAAGTATTGGAGTTGGTGTACTATCGCAAGAAGCACAAGCAATATTAAAAACCCAGCACATCCATGCACTTTATGTCCATAACTCATTTGCAACTGATGTCATGGGACAATTAGCACACAAACATGTCAATTGTATGTCCTTGATGCCAACTCTTGCAAGCTGTTCCAAATTCAATGAAACAATGTTGAAAAAAGAAATGCAACCAATAATTGGAATTTGCTCCACAGACAAGCTGGGCGTACATGTATTACACTACCCATGTGTCAACAAGCCACAACAAGACTAAATACCTTAGAAAACTCTGTCTCCAACACAGCTGGTTTGGAGTAAATATTAAAATTATCTTTAAACTGTAGAGTAATGCTTAAACGTAACCTTGACATGGAGCAATGACTAGTTAATAGAGCACTTGGTACAGTTGATGGCTTTCAAACATACCCACATGACAACAACATTCAGTTTGTCATTATTCTCTTTGACAAACTATCAGAAGTAAAAAGGATAGGATGCTCAACAGCTCGATTCCTTCTTGTCAAAGATATGAATGTACACAGAGAGCAATTTTCTATAACTCTAGCATACGTAGTCACCATTCACAAATCACAAGGTCTTACCCTAGATAAAGCATTGATAAAGCATTGATAGATATTGGGAACACAGTCCTTAAAGAAGGCATGAGCTACGTAGCACTATACACTTGACGGTCTAATCAACTTTGATGCAAGTAAAGTAAACGCTGATATTCCTTGCATTTTAGAATACAATAGACTGCATACACTGTACACCCCCATTTAAAAACCTACCCTGTTCCGCAAAAAGCAAAACGTTGTAAAAGAAAACTACTTCAAACAGAAATGCAACAGGATCTCACTGCAAATCCTCCAAAGAGAATAAAAGAAGCTAATACTTCATCAATTACTACAACCAAAGAAGAATGTACTACTCAAAGTAACTCAGGCACTTCTTCAAAGAAGAAATACACACTCTGAAGAAATTTCTTACACACAGAACGATCTGGTCCATTCAAATTTTCAAATGTAACTGGTGTAAATTGCTACGCAAATGTAGCAAGGGATATTCTATTTCAATTGCCACCAATTGTTGACAACATTTACTTACAATACAGACCAATTGTGTTTGCAAATGTTAGTCTTTCATAGAAATGCAAGCAACAATCCTAACAACACATATAGGGGGTAATTCATAGAATTCAGCGCACAAGTGGCGCACGCGGCTGCCGCACAGTGTGTGCGTGCGAATCCCTGCGCCAGCCGCGTGCGCTAAAATCCATTTCCGCGCACAGCGTATTCATGGATTCCAGCCACCAAAACCAGCCGTGGCGCACAGTGGCGCAGCGACCCTGCAGCAGCGCCAGTTACGCCCCCAAGAACGCCTCTCGCGCAGGGAAAAGCCATCAATATACCCAATCCAGCGCAAAGGGCTGCGCTAACCCTGTACCAGCACGGCAAGCGGGCTACGTGTATCACTGGGGTGCGCGGGAAGTACCTCACGCGATTGGCCCGTGCGAGCAGGGTACGCCTATTTCAGAGGTGCGCGGGAAGTTCCACACGCGATTTCCGCAGGGTATGCGTATCTCAGGGGTGTGCGGGAAGTGCCACACGCGATTTCAGCAGGGTACGTGTATTTCGGGGTACGGGGCAAGTTTCACACGCGATCTCAGCAGGGTACGTGTATTTCAGGGGTGCGCGGGAATTTCCACACGCGATTGGGCCCGTGCGAGCAGGGTACGCATATCTCAGGGGTGCGCGGGAAGTGCCACACGCGATTTCAGCAGGGTACGTGTATTTCAGGGGTGCGCGGGAAATTCCACACGCGATTGTGCCCTTGCGAGCACGGTACGCGTATCTCAGGGGTGCGCGGGAAGTGCCACACGCGATTGCAGCAGGGTACGTGTATTTCAGGGGTGCGCAGGAATTTCCACACGCGATTTCAGCAGGGTACGTGTAGTTCGGGGTGCGGGGCAAGTTTCACACGCGATCTCAGCAGGGTACGTGTATTTCAGGGGTGCGCGGGAATTCCCACACGCGATTGGGCCCGTGCGAGCAGGGTACGCGTATCTCAGGGGTGCGCGGGAAATTCCACACGCGATTTCATCATGGTACGTGTATTTTGGTGTGCGGGGGAAGTTTCACACGCGACATCAGCAGGGCACGTGTATTTCAGGGGTGCGCGGGAAGTTCCACACGCGATCTCATCAGGGTACGTGTATTTCGTGGTGCGGGGGAAGTTTCACACGCGACATCAGCAGGGTACGTGTATTCCAGGGGTGCGCGGGTAGTTCCACACGCGATTCCATCAGGGTACGTGTATTCCAGGGGTGCGCAGGAAGTTCCACACGCGATTGGGCCCGTGCGAGCAGGGTACGTGCATTTCAGGGGTGCGCGGGAAGTTCCACACGCAATTCCATAAGGGTACGTGTATTACAGGGGTGCGCGGGGAGCACCACACGTGAATTGCACGTGTGGGTCCTCCCAGGTGTTCCCTCTACACCCTCCACGGCCCCTGCAGGTGGCTCACACCACAGGGGCCTACCCTGCACATGTCCTGCAGGCACACCATCCACCATGGCATGACCCCCAGCCAACCCACATGTCAACTTGCACTACTGCTCACCAACGCATGTCCCCCTGTACCCCCAGCCACCAGGGGCAGCCTCCACCAGGCCCCCACCCATGTCTCCCACCCCCCCACCCCCCAGCAGTGCAGGGGCACCCACCACTAGGCCCCACCCATGTCTCCCAGCACCCCCACCCCCCAGCCACCAGGGGCAGCCTCCACCAGGCCCCCACCCATGTCTCCCACCACCCCCACCCCCCGAGCACTGTGGGGCACCCACCACCAGGCCCCCACCCATGTCTCCCACCACCCCCACCCCCCAGCCACCAGGGGCAGCCTCCACCAGGCCCCCACCCATGTCTCCCACCCCCCCACCCCCAACCACCAGGGGCAGCCTCCACCAGGCCCCCACCCATGTCTCCCACCCCCCCCGCCCCCCAGCAGTGCAGGGGCACCCACCACCAGGCCCCACCCATGTCTCCCACCACCCCCACCCCCCAGCCACCAGGGGCAGCCTCCACCAGGCCCCCACCCATGTCTCCCACCACCCCCACCCCCCAGCCACCAGGGGCAGCCTCCACCAGGCCCCCACCCATGTCTCCCACCAGCCCCACCCCCCCAGCAGTGCAGGGGCAGCCTCCACCAGGCCCCCACCCATGTCTCCCAGCACCCCCACCCCCCCAGCCACCAGGGGCAGCCTCCACCAGGCCCCCACCCATGTCTCCCAGCACCCCCACCCCCCAGCAGTGCAGGGGCAGCCTCCACCAGGCCCCCACCCATGTCTCCCAGCACCCCCACCCCCCAGCAGTGCAGGGGCAGAGGCACAGCAGCAGCAGCAACGTGGTGGGAGCCATGAAGGCTCGGGGCCTTCAACATCGGAGGGGCAGGCATCGGCCGGAGGGCAGGAGGACCCAGGACAGAGAGTGTCTTCCGTGTGGCAGCGGTTGGGCCACACCATAGATGCGGAGCGGCAGCGGGCGGAAGAGGCACGGCTCACAATGGTCAGGGCGGAGAACTCCATGCGGAGGGCCCTGAGGCGGGCCGAGTGCCTCGAGGCAATCTGCAGGGGTTTGGAGGTGGACACGTCGACGGCCCTGCGGACCCTCGGGGCCATGGAGAAGGACCGCCTCCGGGACATTGAGGAGGAGTTCGATGATGCCCTGGCCCGGGACATCCACAAGTGAGCCGTGAAACTAGCCCGCTGCCCTTGTACATAGTTATGTAGGTAGTGTTAGGTTTCATTTTTGTTTTGATTTTATTTGGACCTTTCGGACATTGGCCACATTTTTGTATATAGTTTATTTTATTAGTTAGTGTAGTTAGATAGGTTTCCTTTCTTTTGTTGGGATAATGGACCCTGGCTTGTTCCCTTGTACATAGTTCACTGTTGGATTGTATTTTTTTCACATTTTAACCATGGAGCAATGGCTTTCTTTTTTATTTCCCATTGGATTTTGTTTTGTGGACATTGACTTTGGACAACATTACTTTGGAATTTTATTTTTGGTTTTGCTTTTTTTAACGGACATGCTTCTTTTCATTTTTGTACATTCACTTTCTGTTTCTTCATTTTTGATTCTATTTATGTTTCCTTTAATACATATTTTTTTTGGTGAACTTCAATGTGTGGTATCTCATTGGTTTCATGCATTTCATGATATGTGTTTTGAGATTCACTGACACCCATTGGGTGTATGTGAGGGAAATGTGTTTGTTTCGGAACTTGCAATTGGTGTTCTGTGATGTAATTGCAAATTATGAGTGGGTGGATGCAATACTCGGGTGGGTGTTTTGCATTTGGAGGCTGACCATAGGGACCAGGGATCTGGATTGTGATGACATGTTGGCTGGGGAACATGAGTTGCACATGGGTGGGGGCCTGCTGGCAGGTGCCCCACAGTGCTGGGGGCTGGGGGTGCTGGGAGACATGGGTGGGGGCATGGTGGTGGGTGCCCCTGGTGGCTGGGGGGTGGGGGTGGTGGGAGACATGGGTGGGGGCCTGGTGGAGGCTGCCCCTGGTGGCTGGGGGGTGGGGGTGGTGGGAGACATGGGTGGGGGCCTGGTGGTGGGTGCCCCTGCACTGCTGGGGGGTGGGGGTGGTGGGAGACATGGGTGGGGGCCTGGTGGAGGCTGCCCCTGGTGGCTGGGGGATGGGGGTGGTGGGAGACATGGGTGGGGGCCTGGTGGTGGGTGCCCCTGGTGGCTGGGGGGTGGGGGTGGTGGGAGACATGGGTGGGGGCCTGCTGGAGGCTGCCCCTGCACTGCTGGGGGGTGGGGGTGGTGGGGAACATGAGTTGGACATGGGTGGGGGCCTGCTGGCAGGTGCCCCACAGTGCTGGGGGGTGGGGGTGGTGGGAGACATGGGTGGGGGCCTGATGGAGGCTGCCCCTGGGGTTGGGGGGTGGGGGTGGTGGGAGACATGGGTGGGGGCCTGGTGGAGGCTGCCCCTGGTGGCTGGGGGGTGGGGGTGCTGGGAGACATGGGTGGGGGCCTGGTGGAGGCTGCCCCTGGTGGCTGGGGGGTGGGGGTGGTGGGAGACATGGGTGGGGGCCTGGTGGTGGGTGCCCCTGCACTGCTGGGGGTGGGGGTGGTGGGAGACATGGGTGGGGGCCTGGTGGAGGCTGCCCCTGGTGGCTGGGGGGTGGGGGTGGTGGGAGACATGGGTGGGGGCCTGGTGGTGGGTGCCCCTGGTGGCTGGGGGGTGGGGGTGGTGGGAGACATGGGTGGGGGCCTGCTGGAGGCTGCCCCTGCACTGCTGGGGGGTGGGGGTGGTGGGGAACATGAGTTGGACATGGGTGGGGGCCTGCTGGCAGGTGCCCCACAGTGCTGGGGGGTGGGGGTGGTGGGAGACATGGGTGGGGGCCTGATGGAGGCTGCCCCTGGTGGTTGGGGGGTGGGGGTGGTGGGAGACATGGGTGGGGGCCTGGTGGAGGCTGCCCCTGGTGGCTGGGGGGTGGGGGTGCTGGGAGACATGGGTGGGGGCCTGGTGGAGGCTGCCCCTGGTGGCCTGGGGGGTGGGGGTGGTGGGAGACATGGGTGGGGGCCTGGTGGAGGCTGTCCCTGGTGGCTGGGGGGTGGGGGTGGTGGGAGACATGGGTGGGGGCCTGCTGGAGGCTGCCCCTGCACTGCTGGAGGGTGGGGGTGGTGGGGAACATGAATTGGACATGGGTGGGGGCCTGCTGGCAGGTGCCCCACAGTGCTGGGGGGTGGGGGTGGTGGGAGACTTGGGTGGGGGCCTGGTGGAGGCTGTCCCTGCACTGCTGGGGGGTGGGGGTGCTGTGAGACATGGGTGGGGGCCTGGTGGAGGCTGCCCCTGGTGGCTGGGGGGTGGGGGTGGTGGGAGACATGGGTGGGGGCCTGCTGGCAGGTGCCCCACAGTGCTGGGGGGTGGGGGTGGTGGGAGACATGGGTGGGGGCCTGGTGGAGGCTGCCCCTGGTGGCTGGGGGGTGGGGGTGGTGGGAGACATGGGTGGGGGCCTGCTGGAGGCTGCCCCTGCACTGCTGGGGGGTGGGGGTGGTGGGGAACATGAGTTGGACATGGGTGGGGGCCTGCTGGCAGGTGCCCCACAGTGCTGGGGGGTGGGGGTGGTGGGAGACATGGGTGGGGGCCTGGTGGTGGGTGCCCCTGGTGGCTGGGGGTTGGGGATGGTGGGAGACATGGGTGGGGGCCTGGTGGAGGCTGCCCCTGGTGGCTGGGGGGTGGGGGTGCCGGGAGACATGGGTGGGGGCCTGGTGGTGGGTGCCCTGGTGGCTGGGGGGTGGGGGTGCTGGGAGACATGGGTGGGGGCCTGGTGGTGGGTGCCCCTGCACTCGTGGGGGGTGGGGATGGTGGAGAACATGAGTTGGACATGGGTGGGGGCCTGCTGGCAGGTGCCCCACAGTGCTGGGGGGTGGGGGTGGTGGGAGACCTGGGTGGGGGCCTGGTGGTGGGTGCCCCTGGTGGCTGGGGAGTGGGGGTGGTGGGAGACATGGGTGGGGGCCTGGTGGAGGCTGCCCCTGGGGGCTGGGGGGTGTGGGTGCTGGGAGACATGGGTGGGGGCCTGGTGGTGGGTGCCCCTGGTGGCTGGGGGGTGGGGGTGGTGGGAGACATGGGTGGGGGCCTGGTGGTGGGTGCCCCTGCACTGCTGGGGGGTGGGGGTGCTGGGAGACATGGGTGGGGGCCTGGTGGAGGCTGCCCCTGCACTGCTGGGGGATGGGGGTGGTGGGGAACATGAGTTGGACATGGGCCTGGTGGAGGCTGCCCCTGGTGGGCGGGGGGGCTGGGAGTGGTGGGGAACATGATTTGGACATGGGTGGGGGCCTGCTGGCAGGTGCCCCACAGTGCTGGGGGTGGGGGTGGTGGGAAACATGGGTGGGGGCCTGGTGGAGGCTGCCCCTGGTGGCTGGGGGGTGGGGGTGGTGGGGAACATGAGTTGGACATGGGTGGGGGCCTGCTGGCAGGTGCCCCACAGTGCTGGGGGGTGGGGATGGTGGGAGACATGGGTGGGGGCCTGGTGGAGGGAGCCCCTGGTGGCTGGGGGTGCAGGGGGACATGTGTTGGTGGGCAGTAGTGCAAGTTGACATGTGGGTTGGCTGGGGGGCATGGCCATGGTGGATGGGGTGCCTGCAGGACATGTGCAGGGTAGGCCCCTGTGGTGTGAGCCACCTGCAGGGGCCGTGGAGGGTGTAGAGGGAACACCTGGGAGGACCCACACGTGCAATTCACATGTGCTGCTCCCCGCGCACCCCTGTAATGCACGTACCCTGATGAGATCGCGTGTGGAACTTCCCGCGCACCCCTGTAATACACGTACCCTGATGGAATTGCGTGTGGAACTTCCAGCGCACCCCTGGAATACACGTACCCTGCTGATGTTGCGTGGGAGACTTCCCCCGCACCCTGAAATACACGTACCCTGATGAGATCGCGTGTGTAACTTCCCGCAAACCCCTGAAATACACGTACCCTGATGAGATTGCGTGTGTAACTACCCGCGCACCCCCGAAATACACGTACCCTGATGGAATTGCATGTGGAAGTTCCCGCGCACCCCTGGAATACACGTACCCTGCTGATGTTGCTTGGGATACTTCCCCCGCACCCTGAAATACACGTACCCTGATAAGATCGCATGTGTAACTTCCCGCAAACCCCCGAAATACACGTACCCTGATGAGATTGCGTGTGTAACTACCCGCGCACCCCCGAAATACACGTACCCTGATGTGATCGCGTTTGTAACTTCCCACGCACCCCAGAAATACACGTACCCCGCTCAATCGCGTGTGTGACTTCCCGCACACCCCCGAAATACACGTACCCCGCTCAATCGCGTGTGTGACTTCCCGCACACCCCCGAAATACACGTACCCCGCTCAATCGCGTGTAACTTCCCGCGCACCCCCGATGTACACGTACCCCGCTCAATTGCGTGTGTGACTTCCCGCGCACCCCCGAAATACACGTACCCCGCTCGATCGCGTGTGTTGCTTCCCGCGCACCCCTGCAATACACGTGCTCCGCTCGCACAGGCACAATTGCTGTATGTTGCCACTTTTGTGATGCACTGGGACTCTACCGCCTGCCTTCATGTGGCGGACGTGTTTCAGCTTGTGCGTGTCTTTGGCTGTGCGTGGCTTTGCCCTATTCGATTCCATGAATACGTGTGGTTCAAGTGCGTGAGGGCGTTCCGTCTGCTTCCCTGCAGTACATCCCCAGTTACGCCCTTATTTTCGCGCGTTGTTCCCCATTCCGCGCGTTACGCCCCGTGTCCCGCCCACTTTCTAGTGTATGCGCCGAGGTTGTGCGCTTTCACTGTGCGCGTCGCGCACGCCTTTCGGGATGTTGCAGTGACTTGTGCGCCATGCACGGGTTTGGCGCACATCCCGAGGTGAACACGCGCAGCGACTTCCATGAATCGCACGCGTGCGCGTGCGCCTGTTTTTTTCCGCTTGCGCCTGCTTGCGCGAAGATTTTCGGCGCACGTTTGTTCCATGAATCGGCCCCATGTTCATGGAATAAGACGAGAATTGAACTACTATGCTGGAATGGTGAAATTCACTATAAACTCACAAGAAGATCCACAACAATTTCTAATGTACATACTACAAGTACTGGAAAACAAAAACATACCTATAAATGAAATCTTCCAGATTTCATACATGTGGAAACATACATGCACTCTGTGCAACAATATGGCACAGGAACAAATCCCTAATGAGCGTTTGTGTATGTATCCATACCTAACTGTGAATCCGTTCCATTTCAGCAACTTGTACAAAATGCAAACCATGGCAGATTATGTACTACCTGCAATTCAGATAATCGCTCCACCTTACAAATACAAACACATAGTAAATATGTAATACTAATGCTTTTACGTTACAGTGCAGATGGTACCAAAAACAACTGCAAGCTGACTGGATTCACATATGGTCAAGTATCACTTGGTAAGAAAACCGTCACAACAATAAGTATAATCTACCATGCAGGAGCCACACCCAATGCAGGTCACTACACTGCATATATAAAAAAGAATTGTGGATGGTTCGAATGTCATGATAATACCATTACTCTAAAGCAAAGATTACCAGCAAATCTTATAACCGCTTATTTAATATTCTTAAAACCAAAATTTACTAACTAATCTGTGCATAAACATTAATAAAACTTCAATTAGAAAACTATAAACAGAATACGCCAACAGGTATCTAACTGCCCCAAGATTCTGCAACAACCAAACAGATAAATCAACACCACTAAGTCATAAGAAGAAATAAACAGTTAGAATACGCCAACAGGTATCTAACTGCCCCAAGATTTTGCAACAACCAAACAAATAAATCAATACCACTAACATATAACAAAAAATAAACAGTTAGAATACGCCAACATGTATCTAACTGCCCCAAAAATCTGCAACAACCCAACAGATAGATTAGCAATTTGAGAATATAAATAAAAAACTATAACCAGTTACAATTCGACAACAGGTATCTAACAATCTGCAACAAGCCAACAGATAGAACATTAGCCAGAAACAACAAGTAAACACTGGAAAGAAAGAAAGAAATGTACTGTACCGTAACAAAAAAAGTTTTTTTTAATCCAACATGGATTTCTTTTTCCCACAGACCCAATGATTTAAGCAACAAACACAGAAACTGAGCAAATTGTACAGTACACTGGTTTGCAAAGTACTAAATATGAGCGTCGAAATAAAGCAGAAATGTATATTATTCAATGTGATAAGTCTTTATAAACTACCTACACTAACATGATCTTTTCTTTTATCACAGAAATTGAAAAAGAATATCTGCTCCAGTTACCCACGTCATGAAAAAAATATATCCAATCGCAAAAAATCAAACAGTAAGTATATTATAATAAATACTGCTCCATAACACAATAATTGAATCAAACATCTAACCATACACCACAATACAAAATGTTTACTTCCATGGATATGTTATACTGCAGTGCTTGTTACCAAACTCTACAATCTTAATGACATGACATAGCCAAAACTTCACATACAAACTATAAAATCAAACACAACACAAACTGTAGATTTGCAAATATTTGATAGATGTTTGTTTCTATGGGTGTGATCTATGGGTGTGATATGCTGCGGTGGTTGTGGCCAGGGCCTAGAGTCTTGAGTGCATGGCCTACGGCCTATGGCCTTTGGCCATGCACCCAAGACTCTAGGCCCTGGCCACAACCATCGCAGCATATCACACCCATAGAATCAAACATTTTAACTGGCTATATGGAGTACCGCATTGTATTTTTTATGTCCACGGACAGCCGCGGTCACCGCAGACATGACAAACACATCAGGGGTGCCTGCCACTAAAACAAATGCAGCATTTGACCCATCTCTTGCTCCCCCACCCTCCCCAAGCACTCTTACACACCAACACACTTGCCAAAGTTGTATTTTTCCCCCGTTCGTCGCCACGCTGTCCACGGATGTCCGCGGATCCAAGATCCGGGCACATTGAAACAATACCACACACTACACACTTCATTCCAGCCAATCAGTGAACATGTTGCATGTCCGCGGACATGACGCAAGCCGATTAGCCAATCGGTGTCCCGTCCACGGAGCCAACAGGGAAATGTGTCCGCAGAGCGGACATAGATATCACTAATTTTTTTGTGACCTACTTTTTGGTCTTTTTAAAAAAAACTACTGGACGGATTTTCACCAAATTTACAAAAGCAAACTTTCGGGACCAAGCCGCCGCTCCTGACGCAAATTTGGTGAAAATCCGCCCAGCGGTTTGGGCTGTAGACGTGAACAAAGTTTTCCCCCATTCAGTCTATGGGAAAAAAAGAAATTTTGGGTCCCCTCCTATAACTTTGCTCCCCCTGGACCAAACCACACCAAAATTCAGAGTAGGGCATATACTTTTTTTTGCAAAGTTTGGTGAGCATTCGTCCAGGGAGAGCAAAGTTATAAGCCACCCAAAAATTGCTCTTCCTATGGGATTAGCAATTTAACCATAACTACACACCCACTACTGTGGCGGCGTAATAAAAAATGCATCCAATATCACACATATCCACAATGAATATTAAAAATTTAAATCTTTAAATTATTAACATATACAAGACGCCCCATCTTTATTAAAAAGTGTTAAGTCAAATTCATTTGTAACCTATTCCTATTACTGCTAAAACTAGAAACCTTTTCCTGCAGCTCGAAGTTACACATATATATTGTGAAATATACAAAATGCGAATTACATACCACTACTGTATCATTAAGACACCTCACACCAACATTTTAAAACAGGGAACATTCTCTTTTTCCTTGCAGCCTCCTATGTAGACATTGATTTGTCCTCATTGTAGACAAATGCACAAATTATTTTTTAAATTAGAAATGATGGATGTACCTATCAGAGTTCCCTTGCTTCCAGTTAGTTGAAAACGCATAAGCCTGAATAGGTACAGAGGCAAAATGTAACATATTCGGTTCCAGAAAACAAAGGCTCTCCATCATCGAGGCTCTCCTCTGCACCCTGCTCCAAGCACAAACATGTGTGTGGGCTCTCCCAACAGGTTCCCACTCTATCATAGAGTACACAGATAGATTAGGATTCCTCAATCACCAGAGGAGAGAGAGGGCAGCCCAGATTGTGCACATTGCCCCTCATGCCAATGAATTTAGCAAAATCTCATATATGCTTACATCTCAGGAGAAAGGAGTGGAATATCTTCCCATGCGTCTTTATATTTCAACAGATAGAGGGACCCCCAGAATCTAGCATAATCTGGTCTAATTCTGCACTTGTTAAGTAATGCACATTTTCACTTTCTAATGTATTACTATTATAGCTTTCATGCCCTGCCACGAGGGCGGACGTGGCCGGTAACGGCCTGTCAGTCTGAGCTAAGGTAGGGCCAACCGAAGCGAGTGCCTCAGCTCAGGCTGTGGGCCATTACCGGCCGTTTCCGTCTGACTGGCAGGGCATGAAAGCTATTCGCACTCCGAGGTTCGTCCGGGGTGCGAATGGCTTTCCTAATTTTTCATCGGGAGATACGCGCTGCTTGCGCAGCCAATCTCCCGGTGTAAAATGAAAAATAAAATAAGATGGCTGCTGCCATATGGAAAAGGGACTAAATCCCTTTTACATGTCTATGGTGGCCCTGCCAGTGTGGAGGCAGAATGGATTAGCAGCCCAAAGTGTTACCGCAATGCCAGCAATTTTGTAACTTCCATGTCCTGGAGCTTCTCCTCGCGGACACGGACCATAAGACGCCACTGAGTCTTTCCTGATTTCAGGCAACCTTCTCACTTATGAAGGGGCTGAAATCCAGGGAAAGGGGTGGAATGTCCAAACGTCATGTAGCCAGCAATATCTGGATGGTCCTAAAAGGTAACTATGACAAATATGATGTGGCTAGGTGGAACAGTAGGGGATTGTATAAGGAACAAGCTAACAGATTTTCTTCTTTCTATATGTCGAGAGAGTTTGAGATAAGTGGATATACCTAAGGAAGAGAAGTGTAAAACATAAGTATACATTAAGCATAGATGTGTGAATGCCAGTTATCCTTGGAAAGGTCTTGGTATAATCGAGGAAGACAAAACAATGTAAGTGACCAATGTGGTTTGGTCCATTAAAACAAGCAAATACAGTGCTGGAATCCATGAAAGGAGGAATAGATAGTAGTGCAAGAATGGTATTAATTCCACTTTATGATTTACATTAAGAAATGATCAATTTGGGTCAGCACCCATAAAATCATGCGAACAACAATATACATAACATATATAATAAATGCATCCAAAACCACACATATACACAATGAATATTAAAAATGAAAATCTTTAAATTATTAACATATAGAAGGCACCCCATCATTATTAAAAAGTGTTAAGTCAAATTAATTTGTAACCTATTACTATTATTGCTAAATCTAGTAACCTTTTCCTACAGCTCGAAGTTACACATATATATTGTGACATATACAAAATGAGAATTACATGTCACTACTGTATCATCAAGACACCTCACACCAACATTTTAAAACAGGGTGTATTCTCTTTTTCCTTGTGGCCTCCTTTGTAGACATTGTATGTAGACATTGATTTGTCCTCATTGTAGACAAATGTACACATGATTCTTTAAATTAGAAATGATGGGTGTACCTATCAGAGTTCCCTTGCTTCCAGTTAGTTGAAAACGCATAAGCCGGAATAGGTACAGAGGCAAAATGTAACATATTCGGTTCCAGAAAACAAAGGCTCTCCATCATCGAGGCTCTCCTCTGCACCCTGCTCCAAGCACAAACATGTGTGTGGGCTCTCCCAACAGGTTCCCACTCTATCATAGAGTACACAGATAGATTAGGATTCCTCAATCACCAGAGGAGAGAGAGGGCAGCCCAGATTGTGCACATTGCCCCTCATGCCAATGAATTTAGCAACATCTCATATATGCTTACATCTCAGGAGAAAGGAGTGGAATATCTTCCCATGCGTCTTTATATTTCAACAGATAGAGGGACCCCAGAATCTAGCATAATCTGGTTTTATTCTGCACTTGTTAAGTAATGCACATTTTCACTTTTTAATGTATTGCAATTATAGCTTTTATAGCTTTCATGCCCTGCCAGGAGGGCGGACATGGTCGGACATGGTCGGTAACGACCTATCAGTCTGAGCTAAGGTAGGGCAAAGCTCAGGCTGTGGGCCATTATCGGCCGTGTCCTTCCGACTGGCAGGGCATGAAAGCTGCGAATGGCTTTCCTAGTTTTTCATCGTGAGATACGCGCTGCTTGCGCATCCAATCTCCCGATGTAAAATGAAAAATAAAAAAAGAATGGCTGCTGCCATGCAAGTAAGTAAGTAAGTGGAAGGGGTGGGAGGGGAATCGGATAATTTGGTGGGGGTGGGGCAACAGGGAGCATCTCCCGGCATTGAAAAAAAGGAAGAAAAAAAGCTCCATCCTTGGAAGAGCCTCGGGTGGCTGGGACAGCGGGAGGGGATTGTGTATGCTCTCCTGCAGTTCCAGCCACCTGATTGGCTGAGAGCCCTTCCCGGGTGCAAAGGTGCCTTTTAAGCTACTCTATGTTTGAATGAATACGTAGATGGGAAACACACGTAATTGAAGATCTAGACGGTTTAACATTGCAGAAACAGTGAAAGAACTCAATTGGCCAATTTCCCAAAGAAATATTTTTGCATTGCAAACTGCAGCTACAGCAACTTCCGTCTGCACCCGAAACTCAAATTGCCTGCACAGAGTGCATGGTGATTCACAAAATATCCCATGCACCCACTCAGACATTTGCTCATACTGCAAATGGGGGCCCTAAGAGGATCCTGACTCTCAAAGAAGGATCAAACCTGCACAAGCATGATCCTGGCAGAAAACTTGCGCATGGGACTTGCACATGGAAGGGCAACACATACAACCAATGTAATTACACGAATTTATCTGAAAGCAGTTTCAAACTGTCACGGGGTGAAAGACTGATTTGCCCTAGTAGTGATCAGAGTGAAAATGAGCAATTCTTTTGCTTGCGCCTTTTTTTATTTGCAAATATGCATCCTCTACCTGCATTTGTAGGGGTGCCCCTCCTTTGCATTTCATGTAAATGGTCACCCCTCGAGTCACCCCATTTTGTATTTACAACATGGGGTGAGAAATGCTCCACCAAACTCTCGTCCTTTGTCACCCTAAGGTCGGGCACCAGGCAGAGAAGCAAACTGAGCGCACGTGCCACAGGCATCTATCTGCATGCACATTGGCTTTTTGCGAATTGGACCCAGTTTGTGCCCATGCAAATGGTGCTTTTATGTGAGTACAAATGCATCTGCGTTTTAATTGGGTAGACAATTTGTAGTACCCACCAGAGACTGAAAGGGTATTTAATGGCATTGTGTAAATATTAATAGTAAGAACGAAGTAATATAACTCATCATTTGAGGTAAAACACAACAATAAAAGGGGTTCTGTTTGAAAACTAGAAAGAAGAAATTCCTCTTAGATGTTAGGAAGTGTCTTCTCCCAATGAGAACAGCGGCTTGATTGACTATCTATCCATTTGAGATGGTGAAAAGCTCAGCACTACAAGACTTCATACATACCCTTGACAGTACCTAAATGCTCTCTCGCTAGTGCCCCCAGTGGACTCAGTACCATGGGGGGCTTATTTCTACCAATGTATTAAATGGGTCAAAAAATGAAGTGAGACGAGAACATTAAAAAAACGCTGAAGCTATGTTAGTCCTTTCACCTAAATATTATAGGAGGGGGTAATTTACTATCCTATCTCTAGCCCTAGAAAATGAGAGTAACGTTTTTTATTTTTGAGTCCCAGGAGTGGAGTTACAAAAGGTCCACTCTGGGCGCACTGGAGAGAACACTAAGGTAAAGGTAACGTAATGAGCAGACTGGTACAGTGACGGATCATTTAGCACGACTTGGGGTTCCACAAAGATATCTATGGGGTTCATTCAAGACCAATTGCTCTGTGATGTAATAACAAAAACAATTATCACAAGCATCTATGCCGGGCATGTCCGCGGAGGCACATATCAGACAGAGAGTTGTGGTTCAGAGATGGTGAGGTCAGATGAGAGCTGTATTATACAAAAAGAAGATGTATTAACAGGTGTCTAAACCACAACAAAGAAAGAATTGACAGATGGCGCATCTAATACCCAAAGATTCATGCATGAACATTAAAACGTATTTTTATTAAACATATAGAAATCAGCACTCATAAAATGATCACATTTACGTAAAACTTAATATAAAACATATAAAGAATATATCTCACATAACACAAGGAATACAAACACTGTGGGTTGGTTCTTCTAATAATTAGATCAGCACTCTGTATGAAACTTCACACTGGAGTAGTTCACCTTATTTTGAGATGCTGCTAGTATATTTACAAAAGGTTGGATGAGAGGGCGTAGCGGACTGAGAGCATAAGAACAGGAAGTGACCACAAAACCACAAAAAAACCCATCATGTGTAAGTCTACTTAACACATTCCCACAGGGCATCTGTGCCCGTCATCTATTTAAGGCGGACTTTCATGGGCAAACACATACACCCGGTTTTCACCTGTTTGCTCTGGTATACTACATTTGTTTCATTTGTAACATCTGTTGCATTTCCCATTGTCTAAAATATTGTTAGCATCTTGTTTTCCCATATGTGTTGCTGATGAACCAATGTGTATGAACATTCCTATTAGTGTTTCTTAACGTAAGTCAAAACAATTGAAACATTGTGCTAAATTATCTAATTATGCTTTTACAGGGAAAGCTGAATGTTTTCTGTAGGGAAATAGAGAGTGACTGGAAGCACTAAAATCCTAGGTCAAGGATTCTTTATATTTTGTGTGCTAAAACGTATTTTCTGAGTATAAGAAAGAATCGACCAACTCGATTTGGGCTTTTTCTGTTTTATTAAGCCTTATCCAATAAATATAATTATTTTTTATGCCTCTTCATATTCTCTCATACCCAAACACAACTTAGGTACAGTAACCAAAGTGTAGGATGTTTTAATCGGGTGTCATCTGAACCAGGGAACTCTCCACCCACCCCGAACCAGGCGAGCACAATTTTCCTTTATTTAGTACAGTTATTTGTATGAATCTGGGACCCCTAATTTAATAGCATTGATTCCTTACAGGACAGGAAATCCGCAGGGTTGCACAGGTGGTATAGTTATTAAATAAATAGAAATAATTGGATCAGTTTAAAGATAAACCATTGTGTCCTCATTAAAGGCCAATGATAAGAAATAATCTACACACTATTCACCTCAGTTATCAAAGCTACAGTTATAGAAATAGAGACTTTTGTAACACACCTCACCATAAGTATCTATACACTTAATCCACCCTGACAATGGTGGATTGAATGCATGAGACCTGACACCATGGATTAAATGCACGAGAGTCCAGGGGGAATCGTTCACTTGTTCTCAATTGTGAAAAACGACAAACTTAAAGTATCCGTGCCTTTCCAATTTGCTCTATTTCCCCCTTTCAAAATAAATACAACCCCTTGCTCAATCAGCATGTCAGAATTTCAGCAGCATTCTAAGAATTAAATTGCAACAGACTACTAGACCTTCATTTTTGTAAGTGGCTTATAGAAATGAAAATCTATTTTCAACGTGCATGTAGGCTAGATTCCCTTCAGTGATGTGTCATTTTAATCACTTTCAATGGACACCTAAAATAGCAAGAGAACGGGTAGCAAATAATCACCCTCTCCCTTTTTTCTGGAATAATTTAGGGGGTAATTCATAGAATCCAGCGCACAAGTGGCGCACGCGGCTGGCGCACAGTGTGCGCGTGCGAATCCCTGCGCCAGCCGCGTGCGCTAAAATCCAATTCCGCGCACAGCGTATTCATGGATTCCAGCCACCAAAACCAGCCGTGGCGCACAGTGGCGCAGCGACCCTGCAGCAGCGCCAGTTACGCCCCCAAGAACGCCTCTCGCGCAGGGAAAAGCCATCAATATACCCAATCCAGCGCAAAGGGCTGCGCTAACCCTGTACCAGCACAGCAAGTGGGCTACGTGTATCACTGGGGTGCGCGGGAAGTACCTCACGCGATTCCATCAGGGTACGTGTATTTCGGGGTGCGCGTGAAGTTCCACACGCGATATCAGCAGGGTACGTGTATTTCAGGGTGCATGGGAAGTTACACACGCGATTTCCACAGGGTACGTGTATTTCAGGGGTGCGCGTGAAGTTCCACACGCGATATCAGCAGGGTACGTGTATTTCAGGGTGCGCGGGAAGTTCCACACGCAATTCCATCAGGGTACGTGTATTTCAGGGGTGCGCGGGAATTTCCACACGCGATTGTGCCCGTGAGAGCAGGGTACGCGTATCTCAGGGGTGCGCGGGAAGTTCCACACGCGATTCCATCAGGGTACGTGAATTACAGGGTGCGGGGGAAGTCTCACACGCGAAATCAGCAGGGTACGTGTATACCAGGGGTGCGCGGGAAGTTCCACACGCGATTCCATCAGGGTACGTGTATTTCGGGGTGCGCGTGAAGTTCCACACGCGATATCAGCAGGGTACGTGTATTTCAGGGTGCATGGGAAGTTACACATGCGATTTCCGCATGGTACGTGTATTCCAGGGGTGCGTGGGAAGTTCCACATGCGATATCAGCAGGGTACGTGTATTTCAGGGTGCAGGCGAAGTTACACACGAGATTACAGCAGGGTACGTGTATTCCAGGGGTGCGCGGGAAGTTCCACACGCGATTCCATCAGGGTACGTGTATTTCAGGGGTGCGCGGGAATTTCCACATGCGATTGGGCCCGTGCGAGCAGGGTGCGCGGGAAGTTCCACACGCGATTCCATCAGGGTACGTGTATTACGGGGTGCGGGGGAAGTCTCACACGCGAAATCAGCAGGGTACGTGTATACTAGGGGTGCGCGGGAAGTTCCACACGCAATTCCATCAGGGTACGTGTATTTCGGGGTGCGCGTGAAGTTCCACACGCGATATCAGCAGGGTACGTGTATTTCAGGGGTGCACGGGAATTTCCACACGCGATTGGGCCCGTGCGAGCAGGGTACGCGTATTTCAGGGGTGCGCGGGGAGCATCAAACGTGAATTGCACGTGTGGGTCCTCCCAGGTGTTCCCTCTACACCCTCCACGGCCCCTGCAGGTGGCTCACACCACAGGGGCCTACCTTGCACATGTCCTGCAGGCACCCCATCCACCATGGCCATGCCCCCCAGCCAACCCACATGTCAACTTGCACTACTGCCCACCAACGCATGTCCCCCTGCACCCCCAGCCACCAGGGGCACCCTCCACAGGCCCCCACCCATGTCTCCCAGCACCCCCACCCCCCAGCAGTGCAGGGGCACCCACCACCAGGCCCCCACCCATGTCTCCCACCACCCCCAGCCACCAGGGGCAGCCTCCACCAGGCCCCCCACCCATGTCTCCCAGCACCCCACCCCCCAGGGGCAGCCTCCACCAGTCCCCCACCCATGTCTCCCAGCACCCCCACCCCCCAGCACTGTGGGGCACCTGCCACCAGGCCCCCACCCATGTCTCCCAGCACCCCCACCCCCCAGCACTGTGGGGCACCTGCCACCAGGCCCCCACCCATGTCTCCCAGCACCCCCACCCCCCAGCACTGTGGGGCACCTGCCAGCAGGCCCCCACCCATGTCTCCCAGCACCCCCACCCCCCAGCACTGTGGGGCACCTGCCAGCAGGCCCCCACCCATGTCCAACTCATGTTCCCCACCCCTCCCACCCCCCAGCACTGTGGGGCACCTGCCAGCAGGCCCCCACCCATGTCCAACTCATGTTCCAGACCCCCTCCACCCCCCAGCACTGTGGGGCACCTGCCAAAAGTCCCCCACACATGTCCAACTCATGTTCCCCACCCCCACCACCCCCCAGCACCGTGGGGCACCTGCCACCAGGCCCCCACCCATGTCTCCCACCACCCCCACCCCCCCCAGTAACCAGGGGCATCCTCCACCAGGCCCCCACTCATGTCCCCCTGCACCCAGGTCCTCACAATCCCCAATCATGTGCGTTATGGTCAGCCTCCACAGCCAAAAGGCCCTACCAAGTAACCCATTCACCCACATGGAAATGGAAATTACATGTTACACCCCCAATGTTCATAAAGCAAATGAACCCATGTCCGTCACACACAATGGTTGCAAATGAATGGGAAAACACCCAACATGACATGCATGAAACCAATGAGATGATACCACACAGTGAAGTATGAAAACAAAATTGTATTAAAAAAAATTGAATGCAAATGAAATGAAAAAAACTACAATGGCAATGAAAAAAAGATAAGCTGCATGTCCGCCCAAAAAAATCAAAACTACAAATCCAAATCCAAAAAAAAGTTGTTCAAAGTCACATTAAAAATAAAATCAATCCAATGAAGAACTATGTACAAAACATCCAAGGGTCCACGAGCCCAACTGAACAAAGGAAACCTACAAAAAACCCTAACTAAAATGCAACTATATACAAAAAGTGGAGCTGTGTCCGTCGACTCCAAATCATAAGAAGAAACAAATGAAACCTAAAACTAAAGAACTATATACAAAGGCGGCGGGCAAGTCCAGCGGCTCACTCCGTGGTGTTCCGGGCCAGGGCATCATCAAACTCCTCGTCTATGTCCCGGAGGTGGTGCTGTTCCATGGCCCCGAGGGTCCGCAGGGACGACGCCATCTGCTCCTCCAACCCCCTGCGGATTGCCTCGAGGCACTCGGCCCGCCTCAGGGCCCTCCGCATGGAGTTCTCCGCCAAGACCATTGTGAGCCGCGCCTCTTCCGCCCGCCGCCGCTCCGCACCTATATGCTGGCCCAACCGCTGCCACACGGAAGACACTTCCTGTCCTGGGTCCTCCTGCCCTCCGGCCGATGCCTGCCCCTCCGATGTTGATGGCCCCGAGCCATGATGCCTCCCACGTTGACTCCGCTGCTGCCTCCGACGCCACTGCCTCTGCCAGCACGACGGCATCCAGGCTGATGGAATCCACCGATGCCGTCGTGCACGTGCCCTGCCTGATGATGCCGGCACATCCTCCATCTGCTGGGGTACAGTTGCTGTGGTGTCCACCCCTGCTGGACCTCTGACTCCCGACTGTGGCAGGGATGGGATCCCCACCGAGCTGGCTGCATTGGTCAGGGCAGGTCCACAGGGGGCCCTGGTGGCATCTGGGCCGAAAGACGGCAAGGAGAACGACTGGCGTATAGTCTCCACAGAGGAGGAGAGGGCTGCCAGATTGGCCGACACATGCAGGAAACCCCCGAACATGGACGATCCCAATTGGGCCACGTCGGCACGGTGCTCTTCGTGATGACGTGCGTGCTCCTCCTGGGAAGCACGCACGGCATCACGAATCACAGCCGTGCGCATCGCGACCCCAATCAGGACCTTCTCCATACGGCCAGGGGTCCCCTCGTCCGCAGGTGGAGGGGAGTCAGATGACATGGACATCCCCTCTACCTGCGGACGGGCCTGGGACGGGGCATCCCTGCTGGTGCATGGTGGTGCACCCACAGGGTCAGGGACAGCGACATGCACAGGCCCCTCCACAGTGACCTGTGCTGCCTCCTGCCCCTGCCCCTGGACTGCACCACTTGCACCAGCAGGGATGCCCCCACCAGGCCCCATGTGCGCCTCCGTGGCGGCCTCCTCCTCCTCTGTGGAAACCACCAACCTGGAAGGCTCCTCACCGTCTTCCGCCGTAGCAGGCCCCTGTGGGGGCTCACCCACCCCTTCTGCTGCAGCCGTGGGGGCAACCCCGCCGCCTTGCTCCACAGCGCCGTCTCCGCCCTCTTCTTCCCTAGCCGCTGCGTAGAGGGAGACATAGAACACCAGCATCAGGGTACTGTACAATGGTCACCTAGACAGGAAGCAACAGCAGATGGTTGCCACTGTCAAAGTACACTTCCATCATGCCCCTCCACAACATATGTGTCAGTCTAGGCAAAACACACACAGTGACAGTCATGGTGCATGCCATGGACATTTCCATACATGTCCAATGGACTCTCGAAACATACAATGTAATGGAACTCACATGCATCATGGGTCATGCCTATCACATGCACACACTTCACCTCAGTCACATCCATCTGGCCCCGTACACCCCAATCACAGTGGATACAAGGATGACTAGGCTGCATCAGTGAATCTGTACATTGTCACAGACATGTGTCATGCATCCATGGCATCCACAAGTCACAGACACACAGGTCCGGCACACAGACATGGACACCATACATGTACCTGGCATCAGCACCCATCCCTCACCCCCACCCATGTCCAGGAACAGAGACTGCCATGCTCTCATGTGTACAATCTGCAAAGGGCTCCCCATGTCGCATTTAAACACATGCAACAACCGTGCGGTTCACACATCACTGGTCGCACATGCATTACCATGGTGTCCAGTCATAATTTCGAAAACATAATTTCGAAAGTAAAAAAAGTCGAATCAAAAATGTCAAAAAAAAAATGTTGAATTGTTTTTTTTTCGATATTTTTTTTTTGGCTCTAGTTTCTGTGAAAAAAATAGGTAAAAATAAAAAAAAGGGGGGTTGGGGGAGGAACCCCCCATTTCGAAAAAAAAACGTCATTAAAAAAAAATTCGACATTTTTTTTTTCGACATTTTTTTTTTGACTTTTTGACTTTCGAATATTTTGTATTCGAAATTATGTCTATGAACCCATTACCATGATGTCCCTGCACACATACATGCGTACATGGCCTATGTCACACATACAGGCAAGTATCAGACAACCAGCACACTGCAACATGCCCTGTCTCACACAGCAATGCTTGGCCACTTACCGCTCAACTCCAGACGGGTCTCCCTCTCAAGGACCTGGGCGTGGAGCGCTGGGTGTACGCGTTCCAGGACCCCCATCTGGATGGAACTCATGCGGCCCCGGCCCCCCTCCACGAGGCGCCGGGCCTTCATGAGGGTCCTGGACCTCATGTCTTCCCAGCGCTTCTTGACCTTCTGGATGGTGCGGGTTGCCACCCCCGCCGCGTTGATGGCAACCACACAGTCGGCCCAGATCCTCTCCCGTCCTTCCTTGTTGGCGCGGGACGATCCGAAGAGGGCATCATACTGCCCCAGGACTTGCTCCACCAGGACACCAACTTCGGTGGCAGTGAAGCTGGTGCCCCTCTGCCCCTCTGGCCGGGGGTTGCCACTGGTGCCAGATGTGGATGTGCCCGACATGGCAACCCCAGGGGCAGGAGTGGGTGGGCAACTGGGTCCTGGGGCTGGACTGTGGAGCAATGTTATCTGAGTCGGGAGTCTTCTGTTCCAGCAGGGGTGGACACAGCAACTGGACCCCTGCAGATGGCTGATGTGCAGGCACCAAATGGCAGGGCACGGTGGCAGCAGGCAGGCAGTAGCAGATGGCACGTGGGAGGCTGCTCGGGGCACTGGGGGGCAGTAATTCGGTCTTCTGGGCAGGAGCGTGGTCTTCCATGTGTTTTCGCGTGGCCAGCTTGATACGGAGTGATTTGGCACGTGAAAATCCTGCACGTCAGCGTGAAAATCGAGGAAAGGCCCTTAGCGCGTAAGCGCGTCAGCACGCGTACACGATTTCATTGGACCAAAGGCCCTTACAGCATAAGCGCGTCTGTGATGTTTTGCGCACGGGCTTGGAGATCCCGCGTGCCTTTACACTGTTCTGTACGTGCTTTTCGTGCGGTGCGTGTGTTTTCCATCCGTTGGGGTTCACACGCTATTACAGCGGGTGTTGGCTACGCGTTCTTCTACACGCAAGGCAGACGGTGAGTGGTACGAATCCCTGAAATACACGTAACCCGCTCCCCCAGGCCCGATCGCGTGAAAAACTTCACGCGAACCCCTGAAATACACGTAACCCGCTCCCCCAGGCCCGATCGCGTGAAAAACTTCACGCGAACCCCTGATGTACACGTAGCCCGCTCCCTCAGGCCCGATCGCGTAAGAAACTTCACGCGAACCCCTGATGTACACGTAGCCCGCTCCCCCAGGCCCGATCGCGTGAAAAAGTTCACGCGAACCCCTGAAATACACATAGCCCGCTCCCCCAGGCCCGATCGCGTGAAAAAGTTCACGCGAACCCCTGAAATACACATAGCCCGCTCGCACAGGCCCAATTGCTGTATGTTGCCACTTTTGTAATGCGCAGGGACGCTACCGCATGCCTTCGTGTGGCGGACGTGTTTCGGCTTGTGCGTGTCTTTGGCTGTGCGTGGCTTTGCCCTATTCGATTCCATGAATACGTGTGGTTCGAGTGCGTGTGGGCGTTCCGTCTGCTTCCCTGCAGTACATCCCCAGTTACGCCCTTATTTTTGCGCGTTGTTCCCCATTCCGCGCGTTACGCCCCGTGTCCCGCCCACTTTCTGGTGTATGCACCGAGGTTGTGCGCTTTCACTGTGCGCGTCGCGCACGCCTTTCGGGATGTTGCAGTGACTTGTGCGCCATGCACGGGTTTGGCGCACATCCCGGAGTGTACACGCGCAGGGACTTACATGAGTCGCGCGCGTGCGCGTGCGCCTGTTTTTTTCCGCTTGCGCCTGCTTGCGCCTGCTTGCGCGAAGATTTTCGGCGCACGTTTGTTCCATGAATCGGCCCCGTAGTGTTCATGGAATAAGACGAGAATTGAACTACTGTGCTGGAATGGTTAAATTCACTATAAACTCACAAGAAGATCCACAACAATTTCTAATGTACATACTACAAGTACTGGAAAACAAAAACATACCTATAAATGAAATCTTCCAGATTTCATACATGTGGAAACATACATGCACTCTGTGCAACAATATGGCACAGGAACAAATCCCTAATGAGCGTTTGTGTATGTATCCATACCTAACTGTGAATCCGTTCCATTTCAGCAACTTGTACAAAATGCGCAAAGATTTTCAGCGCACGTTTGTTCCATGAATCGGCCCCTTAATAATTCTGGGGCCAGAGTTTCAGGCCTTTGTTGGTAGTATTTGGATCAGATAGAAGCCCTGATCTATCTAGCCTGACTCTTATAGTCGTCTCTGTGTATCGGTCTTTCATTGTTCACAAATGGCCTTAGGGAATCTCCAATCATCAAACTTCCTCCATAACATTGGCTGCCTTATGGTATCAAAGGCCTGTGACAGGTGGATGAATGCCATGTAAATTATCATCTCTTTCTTTTTATCTGCCCGGGCCTTTAAGATGTTTATCATAAAAACATTAAGGGACGTTCCAATCCCTTTGACAAACCCAGACTGCCATTTGTCTCTGTGACCGGTCGAAATACTCAATTTCGTCAATGCCCTTAGGATCAAAGAAGCAAACACTTTGCCAGCCACATCCAGTAAGGCAATAGGGCGATAGTTTTTTGGATCTGACCTAGACCCTTTTTTGAAGATGTGAATCACCACCGCTGTTTGCCATGACAGCGTAACTCGCTTTGATATTTTAATGACATCAAACAAGTTATGTAGAAATATGGCCCATAGTTTTAGATCCTTCTTTAGCATTGCATTGGTCATCCTATCTGGGCCTGGTGCTCTGGAATTGCTGGCCTTCACAATAAGCTCCTTAATCTCTGCTAGTCCTGTCCCCAAACTCCACAGCGTGATGTTCATCCCAGCTACTCGGGTCGGAGTCTCTTCTTTTGTGTCAAAAAGCTTGGAGAAATATGACATCCAAGACTTGGCTAGTATGGGATTTAGTGTTAAGGCATCTTGCGAGGTATTCATCTCATTTATTATTTGACATATTGCGGCAGATATTTTGGTGGTAATCCTGTGTAACATAGCTTCAGAATCCTGCTGCAGAAGCCACTTCTTATGCGAATACACCCAATTGTGATATTGTTGTCTTAGCTTCCATGTGAGGATTCATGCTTGAGGTAGAGGGTCCTTCTTTAAAATACGTAATTTGTGATTGAGAATCTTCTTCTTTTTCTCCAATTCCAAATCTTAATAATGGCGATGGTGCATAGTATTTTTCCTCCTGCTTGCCTTCTGTGTCACGAAATCTTGCAGCATAATGGCATAATCAATTGTTTGTTCTTCCTCCATATCAGTTAGCTGTAGTATTTTAGATTTTAGTTTGTCTGTAAACTGACCAATTTTTTCCGGACAGATTCTCTGCCTATTTCTTCTTGTGGCCACTCCTGTTGGCCCCTGGTATAAGGCCCTTTATCGGTTGCTCAGTGCAGCACATGTTAATGTTAAGAGATTATGGTCACTTACAGACATCTCTTCTACTTCCATTTTTTGAACTGCCAAAGTCATGTTACGGGACATAAAGATATAATCCAAAATGAGACCGCCCTTTTTCCCTTTTCTTGTTTGCGCCGGGATATCACCCTCTATATGGGCGTTCAGAATATCGATTTTTTTAAATTCCAGAATGATTCTCCAATCTCGCCCTCTTTTTTCAGCTGGACTAGCCACTAAAAGTTCATCTTGGATGAGAGATCTATTTTTGTCAAATCAATTACAGTTCAAGTCTCCACAAATCACAATCCAAGAATTTTGCCACCTTTCACTTTGCTGGTCCATCAAGTCTGACATAATTTCAGGTAGATCACGTGTTTCCATTATCTCCCGGTTCCAGTAGACATTGACTACTATCAATATCCTTTGGTAGCACTTCCTACCCTTGCTTACTTCCAGCGCTAACATCTGAACATATGAATGAGGGTTTTCTACCTACAGGGTTGTAAATTGAACCTTATTTTTTAAGGAGATCAATAGCCCCAACATAGGTTTTCCTTATGGATCCTTGACCGCTTAGTTTAGATAGATGGTGTAGCCTTCTATTACGGGAGTCTCCCTGAGCAATGTGTCTTGGAGACAAATCATATAGAAGGTTTCAAAATGCAATTTCCCTTCTGCAAACAGATGCGCAAATCCTCTAGCATTCCAGCTGCCAAATGTGAAGTCCTTCGTATAGGCAGATTCTTGGTGTTATGATTTGCTGATTTTCTCAGCCAGAAACCCCACCAGCCACTTCTAGTTTTCATCATTCCCATTCTTTGTAATTACTGGATTGTCGGCAGGGGTATCAATATCCATCCTCTTGCCCTCCCCCATGAGTTTCATAGTCGAGTTACTGTTGCTTTTGTACTCCTGGCCCCCCTCCACCTCAGATCTGGCTTTATCATCCATCACCTCCCCTACTTGGGTTTCCTCTCGGTTTTCCTTGCATGTTGTTATAATTTCCAGTTTCCAGAGGGGCCTCCTCTAGCAGCAGTTGTTTTATTATTGATCAGGAGAGGTATAGTATCACCCTATCCAACCTCTCTTCCTCGGGGAACTCAATCATTTCTAAATCATTTGATATTAGAAGCCTTAGACTAGGAACATGATGGAAGAGGCGTAACACATTAGCTTGGTTCAAAATCAATCCATCGTACAGATGAAGTATTATTTCTAGTACCAGGCCATTGGCCATTTGTGGGGAGGCTCTCCGCGGGGCTCTCCTTGAATATTTACTCCATTGATGATTGTGTCTCTCCTGGTTATTAGCCAGTGTGTCAGTCCTAGTTTTGTGCACTGATTCCCTCCTTCTTTCCTCTATCATTTTAAAGGGTGGGGAATCCCCCCTCTTAGATCCTTTCCAGTATCATTATCTAGCCTTGCCACTACGTGGCTGCTCCATCTTGGTTGGATGTCCTCCTCCTGTTCCTCCCCCCTTCTTTCCTCAATCCGTAATGGCTTCCCTCGATTCATAGGCTCCTGAACCTCTATGATTCCATGCTCAGTGGGCCATGGTTCTTTGATTTCCTCACTGATCGGCCCTGATGATCTACTAGTATTATCACCCCTGTCCCCATACCGAGGTATGGTTTGCTGCATGTCTTGCCACCTAACTCGAGGTCCTGGGTTTGATGTTTCATTTCTGGTTTCCCTTATCAGAGTTTTTTTGGATTGGTTTACGGGCTCCTCTACGGTCTTGGCGTTAGCTGATCTTTCTTTGCGCCCAATGCCAGCTTCCCCGGCCAAACTCTTCTCGCTCCCCATGGTATCTAAGTCAATGTTGCTTAGATCATTCTCTGGAGTTATTGCCTCTTCTAACGATTCTCATTCCGACACTGTGTACATTGAAATGTCTAGCAGATCTACATCACCCACTTCTTCTCACCCCAGTCTTGTGTCTCTCGTTGGTTGTGATTTTTGATTGTGGTTCCGTTCTTTCTGTTAATCGTCTACCAGAGCGCTTGTGCGTTCTTTAGTGGGCTTCTTATTTTGTGGTAAGGTTAGGTTTCTTATAAAAGAGCGGCTTCCATTTGTTCTCTGGTTTGGTATTTTGCTTCTGTTTTTGGTCTTTTTCTAGGCAGCTTCATTAGCTTGCAAACGCCTAAGATGTTTCTTTGCCGGATTCCTTAGGTTCGGTGCTAGTTGTAGTGATGTTTCTTTCCTGGATCTTAGCCCTTCCTGATTTTTGGTGAAGATTTCTAAGTCTTTCAGTTGAACTTTGCTAGTCTGCTCAGGTGTTCTCTCCTTCTGTAGCCCATCCGTCTTGATCTCCCGACTAGTTAGGGAGCCTTGTGCTCTCCCAGTGTCTTCCATCAGTACTAGTGTGATTCATGAGTTGTCATCCGCCTCCTGTTGCCCTAGCAACATTCTGGAATCCTGCATGTCAGCATTCCTCACCGCCGACAGTGCCATGGCCATATTTTATGCCTGGGTTGTTACTTCCCTCACCTTTGTGGTGGGATGAGCATCTTTGGTAATTTCCGGCGGTGTCTCCATTTCAATCTGTACCCTGCTGGTGTTAACCACTTTATCTTTCAGAGACCCTGTAGAGGAGTTGATTAGCTCATCTGGCCTCCCTGCTTTCCTCTTCTTGTTCTTCTCTTTGATGATGGTCTCTAGTATAATATGTGAGAGATTAGAGACCCGAGCCAAGCTGTTGACTAAACTATTTTGGATCGCGGTTATGAATCCCTCCACAAACAACATTTTTGCATGCCTCATAGCTATAATGGTGGTTTGGTCCTTCAGTTGGTCCCCTATGTTCTCATAGAGTTTCATAAAGGGTGCCATTATAGAAGGTAGGGCAACGATTGTATACAGGTCAATTCCATTTGCCGCAGGTGGATTCCCATCTATTTGATCTGCACTGTTTCCAGTTTGCCTCATAGACTCCGTCATTGTAGCACAATCTGCTGTACTTGGTACCAGGATGATGCATTCCTCGCTGCCCGATTCAGTCCTCACTCTTTTGGAAGATCCATTGCACCTTGTGGCAAAATTCAAGCTTGTATTTGATTCCTCCCTTTCCTGCCACAATGAATGACCAACTGGTGTTTTACATTGTCTCTCTTGGTGGCTTCTTGGTGAAACCTGGCTATATTTGCCACCCACACTTCTATAGATTCCTTTTTGGAGGCATCTGCTCCATTTGTGGGTGGTATAAATGTCCGGCTGTTCGTCCCCGCCTCCACCACCTGAAGGGGGGGATCTTGTGCGCTGATCCCTATTACCTCATGGAGCATGGGTCTAGTATCACTGTTGAGCTCTTTAGGGATGAGCTCTTCAGGGGAGCCCCTCCCAACTCGACCAAGTTGGCACTTTCCAACAGACTTGATCCGAGACCTATCCCCCTGCACTGGGCACCTCACGTGTGCTCCTTCAGTTGGTCATCTGTTCATGATGAGGATGCCCCAATGGTATCCTATAAAATAAAATGGTGATTAGCTAAAAGCCTCATAGATGACAAGCCTAACGCTTTCCAGATGTTCTTCTCTGGTTGGGAGGTAAAACCTGAGTACTTCCCTGCTGTACTGTGCCCCAATTTCCCCATAGCCTTTTGATTGAATAATGGTTTTGGTGGGGTTTATGGGTGCGTCACCGTTATTCCCGGGAACGTTCCGCCTACCGGGCCCCTTTAGATCAGAATGTTGAATAAAGCTGACTCAGAATCACTAACATTTACTTAATTTGTCTATGTATGCACACAGTGAGATGTCTTACGCTCACCTGTGCTTGTACGTTACACAGAATAGGATTCAAGGCATCTCCCTGTATACAGACCATAGGTACTATTTCATCACTCTATAAGTCCAGAAGGATATACACTTATGATATGTGCTTATTTCCCAGGATGTACAGTCAGTTTCTATAGGCTTGCCCCTCAATATTTACAAATAACAGGGGACAGGATTTAATCTAATTTCCTTAATAGTATCACTCCCCTCAGGATTATTGTGCCTTTATAGTATACTTTCTTTTTGGCTGGATCAAGGACAGGTGGGCACCCTCTTTGGTACTATTTCAATCCTCCCCCTCTTGGAACAGGTGGGCATCAGTTGGTAAGATGGGATCAGTTTTTCTCCACAGCCTGTCTACTATTACTTCCACTGAAGAAGGCCTGGGGCTTTAACTCCTGGGAGGCCTCACTTACAGTCTCTGCTAATAATCCCAAATGGGTCACTAAAAGGATAGCCATCAATTCCAATGTATTCCTTCTCCTTCCTGATGTTTTCAATTCTTCTTCCATCCCTTTAGACAGTGAGTATTGTATTATATTGTTTGTATTGTTTATTTATTTATAGCATGCACTGGGCTGTCAGGCATCTGTGCGCATGCAAGAATTTTAATTACAGTTACAAAAGAAATAAGAAAAAGATACAGGATAAAAAAATGTACAACATAACAAAATCATTATATACAGGATAACAGTAATACACAGAGATAATTTACAATTTACAATAATGTACGAATGTGCAGAGTAGGTAAAGTGATATACATTTATACAGATCATGGGTGAGGGCATCAGATGTCACAGGAATGCAGCCATTGTTTGACACTGGTCTTGAAGGAGTGGGGGGAAGGCAATGCTCTTATGCTCTTAGGGTATCCGGTATTGAGTTCCAGAGTTGTGCTGCCAATACTGGAAAGCTAGATCCTCCAGTTTTGTTAAGTTTAAAGTTGGTGATTCCAATACTATTGGAATGTACCTTTCTAATGGGGTGTTCCAAAGTATGTTTAATGAATCTCTCTGTCATATAAATATAGGTGCCTTGTTGTTGAGGCATTTATATGTCAGGTTTAATGTTTTAAGCTTAATTCTGTCTTCAATAGCAAGCCAATTAGTAGATTGTCTATGGTCGGAGATGTGCTGACTTTTGGGGATGCCTATAGCAGTTCTCAGGGCATTATCTTGGAGAGTTTGGAGTTTTTTGGTGTTGTGTTTACTGGTGCCTAAGTAAAGTGTTTACAGTAATCCAGTTTGGATAGAATTAGTGCTTGCGCAATCGTGGTGCAGCTTTCAGTGGTCAGAAATGGTTTACAAGAGTCAATTAATTTGCACGTGTAACTGGTTGCGGAGGCTGTGGCAGTTATTTGCTTGTTGAGGTTGAGAGCAGAGTTTAAGTAAAAACCTATGTTTTTTACTTCCTTGACGACTTTAATCCTATTGCCGTCAATAGTTACTGATTTGTGTAGGTGAGGGAGTTTGTTCAGTCTAATGGTGGATCCAATGATAAGGAGTTTGGACTTTTCGTCATTAAGACATAGGCCATGGGTAGCCATCCAAGTTTGTATGATTTGATAAATGTTGTTTTTAAGAACTATATCTTTATCGTAGTCTCCCTGAATAGGGATGAGAATCGGGTTGTTGTCAGCATAATTAGTATATGAGACCCCCAGATTGTCCAGTATATCAAAGAGCGGCTTTGTAAAAATATTATACAAAGTGGGGGAGACACATGACCCCTGTGGTATGCCACCTGTGATCAGTACTCGGTCTGCTGCTGGGGAGGGCAAAAAGACTCTTATAGATCTGTTATCTAGGAAGGAATTTATCCATGCGGTAGCTTATTTGGAGAAGGTACCCGCAGATTTGAGGTGACTGAATAACACTTTATGGCCAACCAAATCAAAAGCGGCAGACAGGTCTATGAGGAGGAGAATGGAGATTTCTCCTTTGTCTTTTCAGTCATCCGTTGGTTTTTAAGACCGAGAAGGGCAGTCTCAGTTCCATGTCTAGGCCTGAAGCCGGATTGTCAAGTGCCTAATAGGTTGTTGATCTCCAGATA
The DNA here is from genome assembly GCF_040938575.1 of Ambystoma mexicanum. Taxonomy (NCBI): domain Eukaryota; kingdom Metazoa; phylum Chordata; class Amphibia; order Caudata; family Ambystomatidae; genus Ambystoma; species Ambystoma mexicanum. The sequence continues at coordinate 782,866,811 of NC_090939.1, forward strand.
GGATTGAATCTGGAGATGGGCAGCTCTGTCTAAGATTTTAAGGAGAAACGGTACTGTCGTAATTGGCCTGTAGTTGTTCGGGATGCTAGGATCCAAGTTAGTTTTTTTAGAAGGCGTAGTACCCAAGCATCTTTGAGGGGGGGTTGAGCAGGATTTAAAGGAGGAGTTAATGAAGGTGGTGACAAAAGGAGCTAGGTCCTTAGCTTCTTTAATGATGGGTGCTGGGCAGGTATCACCAAGACACTTGGAAGGTTTGAGTGAGGTGATGATGATTTCAGCCTCAATAGTTGATATTGACCTGATATTGACCTGAATTTAAATTGGTTGCGTGAGTAAGCGAGTGAGTCTGTCAGTGCCTCCCCTGAGTGATTGTGTGTTGAATCCTTTATAGAAGAGTAACTCCATCTTTTTGAGGTAAGTGTACTTTCCCCAATCTAATAGGCCGAGGTATGTGGTTGGACAGTATTCCAAAAGTGATATCACAGTCGACATACCCCTCCAAAGTCATTGGGCATAATAATCTGGTTGGAACAACTTCTAAACCCACTTTCCCTCCCATTCAATATGATGACATCTCAGGGATTTCTTGCATTGAACATTGGAACATTCTTAAATAGCAATTTCCACACATATGACCACTTTACTAATAGGCTCACCAGATTTCTTTCTCTGGCGTAGTTAAAACAACACAATTTCCATCATGACATCACAAATAATTACTGAGTTACAGATTTTTCTATTTAACTCTGACCTCTATTACAAATTATTTTCCTATCTCAACGTAATGGGCTTGTCAATGCTGATGCTACAATATGTGATACACCGGCATGCCAAATGTGATTAGTTTGCGACAACATACAAATTTGCCTACTTTGCATAAATTCAAATCACATTAGAAAAATCAATTTGATAGCCGTAAATAAAACATCTTAAGCTGAACGATTTACAAAAGGAGTTATTTTGCGGCGACATCCCATTCCAGAAATATGGGCGGACTAGTAAATCCTAGGTAACTTTTAAAATATTTTTTTTTCTCGTAATCCTTATTACAGTCAATAACAGAGCATCTGGTATCTTTTATTATTTAGCTGTTATTTCAGGGCTAGAATTATAATATTTATAACCCAGCGCCTGGTGATTGATATGGTCTCTGGATTTTACGACTTTTTTCCTGCCCCTCTTGGACAGTTCCTGTGTTTGTTAAATTTTTAGATAACACTTCATTTTTCCAGTTATCCTGATTATTTCTTTCAATCGAGGCCTGAGAGATGGAAATCTCAGATTAGGCCACACAAATCTGCTGGACAAGATAGACCCCCATTAGCTGTTCATTATCTTCAGTCCACCATACACAGATGCAACCCATAAAATGCTGTCTTAGGATTTATAGGAGGTCCAGCCTCACTGTGTCTAAGTTACAGAGCCTGTCTTATCATTATGCCTTATGCCCCACAATTTCATCTACGTGAGAAAGCATGGGATCTGTTTTCAAATCTCATTTTAAGGGCATTGGCATGAGCAGGATACAGTGCCAGTTCTGGCTTCATTTAATATGGTTCCATTCACAATTTCAGCTTTCAAAATATACATTTTCCTGTTCCCCTTGATTTTGCATGTTCCATGAAAAGGGCAGTTTATCCATTGCACTGGCTATCTACTCCGATCAAAGGTCCACATTTTCACATCAGTAGGTTTCATAACCATGACCCCATAAAAGCACACAGCAGCAACACATGCAAATCCGTTTTTCTCTGGCATTTTATAGGTGCTATGAATTTTTCTTTAGCTTAAGCAGTTCTGCATTTTAACCAGGATTGCAGGATATTTTCTTGCACTTGAGAGGTTTTTCTCAGGCCTTGTCAGTTATATTTTGTTTAGAGAGGACTGCAACACTTGCACATATGTTTTTCTTATACTGCGCTCAGACCACAGCTTCCAAGATGTTAAAAGAATGATGCCTTTCTATGCGTCTTTTCTTTGAATTAGGTTTCTCCAAAAATCCCTCTCTCATTGTTTTTACTCCTTTAAGCAGCAAAAGGCTTAATTATTCAGGTTAATCTTGGACAAGTCTTTTCTGGCACCACAAACTTACATTTGGAAAACAAGATCTTCTATTCCAACCATATCTTCTGCATTTTCCGTTTTATTTTTTCCCTTGCTGGAGGTGTAGAAAGGCTGGTTTAGTAACCCATATAGACAAATTACGAACATAGTATCTCATTTTATGGAATGTGTACATTACTTATTATTTACTACTAATATTTCATCCATTAATTGTCTTGCAATCTAGGTTGATCATATACTTGTTCATTTTCCATAGTACTCCTATTCCTTTTTCTGTTCTTTCAATATCATTCTTCAGTTTCTTCAGGACTAACATCAGAGGGCTCCTCAATCATTCTCATAGCTGATCTTCAGTGACAGATTTTGAATTGATTGACGTGGACCCATTTTTCCTCAACCAGATGTCCTTTTGGAATCCGAATCTTATAGGTGACAGGAAAAATGTTATCGATAATCACAAAATCCCATCGCCAAGAAGATAAAAACTTCTCATCCTTGGCTTGGTTTCTCTGAAACGTGTATACATAAACTCACCTACCTTGTACTTCTGTTGTTGTGATGCCGTAACACATCCTCATCCCTTCAACAGACATCTCCAGCTTGTGCTGGTCATATGCAAAAACATGCTGTAGGTGCTTCCTCAAGTTCTCAATGTACTCCTGAGTAGTTTCGGCATTTATCAACGTCTGGTCCTGAGTTTGGTAAAGAAGATGTTGAGTTAATATATTTTTCATCCTGCAATTCATTCACAAGGTGGCAGCTTGGTGGCAGAAGAAGGGGTAGATCGAATGGCCATCAGGACAAGCGGGTATCAGATGCCCCATCTTGGTCCAGAATCAACCACAAACTTCTTCAAGATACTCACAATTGTTTTGTTGTATCCCTCCACACGCCACTTAATGCTAGGTAGTAGGTGATGTGGAGTTTTCTTTTCATTCCTAAAATTTCCCACATATTCATCATCACCTGGCAGGGGCAATTGCTCCTGGGCCACCTTACTTAAGGCCCAAAGACTGGAACAAGCAGGAGGGGCAACAAGGTATACTGGAGCCTCAGGACCACAATCCCTAGCATACTCTTTCTTTTACTGAGAAGACATTGTTTGCTCTGGGGGTATAAAAACAACACCCAGATAGAAGGCTGAGCTTAGGATTAGTTTGCTCACACCAGAGAAAACTTTACTTTTACTCACCTGATCTCCGCTCTGCCCCATTCTGGGCCTCACGACAGTTCCCGCACCATCTTCACCTGACAAAGAACATACAACATAAGTTATTTCAGCTCCCATTAAACGTGCATTCCGCTTTCTGAAGAATCAAGCTGAAGAAAGCAGACGAGACACTGACGCTGCACTCTGGGTCGCGTTCCACATCTCGCACCCAAATTAAAGTAAGCTCCTGAGTCACTCACAGCAAGATGCTCAAGACGCTCATACCTAGTACTCCTCCTCCATAATAGCCGAGTCCTAATAGTTCCCCGGCGCTGCAGCCTGCACATGATCCCAAGATAAAGGAGCGCTCAACACTGCCTCCCACCTCAGTCACACGTCTTATGGTGCACATTCCAAAAATACATATTTCCGAAGAGCTAAATCATATAAAATCATATAAACATTAAACATGTTTACATTAAAATTTGATGCCCAGTGACTTACCATTTGCTTCTCCAGCATGCTCATTCCTCCCCACACTGCCTCCTTGTTGCAGTACCCAAAACGAATTGGAAAACATCTCATCCTCATTCCTCCACAGGAAAAGAAAGGAAAAGACATTATAAGAGGTTAAAGACAGTTTCAACACAGATAACTATACTGCAAGGCAATGATATTGCAAGAGACATTTCACTTCTACCAAAAGCCCTGAAAGCACAAGGTAGCAAGACTAGTTTATTCCAATCAGTGAAGTAACTTTTTGGGGGTGCGTTCCTACTGCATTCTCTGCAGTTACAGACAAGTCAATCGCACAGGGGTACAAGTTAGTCCTGAAGGGGAAACTGCAAGAAAACAGGCTGGGAATAGTTGAGGATCTCGCTGATTATTTTCTTCTATCTTTTTCAGTGATCTCCACATCATACAAAATATAAGAAATGCAGACAAGCAGGAAAGGGGCAAAGTTACACAAACATTCCCCATTCCCTTCACTGCCCACCTCCCATGATTTTCTATTAAGCAGTTTTGGGTGACTTGTTGGAAGAAGTGGTGGGTTCACAGCATTCCCGCAGAAGTCCTCAGGTAAGAGTGTGACATCACCTCACTGGTAAAATGACTACCTCTATCAGACTCAATCATTTAGGGAAGACTGAAACGAGAAAAGATGTGGTTGATCATCAAACTGACGGCTGTCTCAGCCTTACAATTTGGGTCAGGAAGGCACTGAATCTACTTTGTGAAGAGGCATGTCGCCATCAATATGTATTTGTTTCCTCTGGAAGAACGGTTACTGGTCTTCTGACATCTACTTGCAAATCAGACCATGGTAACGTCATTCCACTTTTCTGGAAAGGATCTATGCACATGGGAGAACTCGATTGGAACTGAGCACACATGAGACATCCCATTTAATGTGCGTTAATATGCTGGCCCATGTGTGGCCAGTAAGTGACTTCTCGCAGTAGTTCAAGGGCCTTTTGAAATCACCTGTGACAGGCAGTGGCCGCGTCATGGGCATGGTTCAGCATCAGCCTTCAGAATGAGGTAGGTGACACTCACTGGTCATAGCCAGATTGGGTGTTTCCTCACCAACAGCCCATCTTAAATCTTAAACATATTCTGAAATTTCATCAGCATACGAAGGTCTTCCTTTCTTTTATAGTCTGATTCAGCCAGAGGAAATCTGACTCGGTCTTCTAAGTATTTATAGAATTTTCCAATAATGGGATCCTCTTTTTGAGCAGTAACCAAGTCTACATCAGGAGCACCTCTACTCCACTGATCAGCTGTAACTTCACTGTCAGTGTGAGTTTGTGATCTGGTCACTGCTGTGACCTGAATTTCTCCAAGGAGGTGTTCCAGATCTATGAAGTCTGTGAGCTACTGTTTTGGTCAATTGATTAGCCAAATAATTTCCAGTTTTGTCAGGCCCCTCTATTTTGGAATGACCTTTGATCTTCCAATTGATGGTAATTTCATTAGACATCGCCAGATCATCAATAGTCTGCATCAATCTACCATGTTTTAATGATTTTATTCGAACAAAGCATGCCTCTGTTTTCCCAATTAATCAGGTGTTCAATAAACCCATTTCGCACATAATCAGAATCAGTGATAATCACCAATCCTATGAGTTGGTGGTTTACTGCAGTGAGGATGACTTAATAAATTGCATCAGCTCTGCCACCTGACTACTTTGGGGACTTGTTTTGTAACCGGCAGAGGATTCTGGGAGATCATTTACCCAAGTGTTTCCAATGGCAGTGACCAATTCTTTATTGCTGTCTTTTGTACCCATCCACATAAACTGTGGGTATCCCCTGACAAGTGTTTTCTTCTTATACCTTCTGCTGGGATGCCCATTATGCGTCCATATTACTATTGTTGATTACAATGTAGTCCTCGAGACAGTGATCTTCAGCACAATCATGCAAGTCTGCCAATCCTTCAGCTAGAGGGCTCTTCCTATTTTGGCCGAACCTGACATCCACAGGAAAGCCCTACATTGACAGAACCCAAGAAGTGATTCTTGAATTAGAGACATTCCCAGCCCATATTCGATCACTTTGTAGGTATTGTAACAGTTGGTGGGAGGTTTCTACTATGATGTGCCCCCCCTGGATAAGTGGACGGTAGATTTTGGGAAGGAACCAAAGAAGAACTTGGACAATTGTTTACTTATCTAAATGCATGCAATGACCGGATACCGTTTGCCTTGGAAATAGTAACACCACCCATCCATTTTTGGCTGTCTCTATTGAATACACAGGAACAGATTTTCGGGCAACAATCTGCAGAAAACCTACCAATTTAAACAACAGTTTACATTATAAGAGTTTCCATCCAAAACATCTTAAGGAAAACCTACCTTTCAGCCAATTTTTAAGGCTCAAACGATTAATCTCAGATACATAGAATCTACAAAAAGAATATGAAACCATGAAGAACATATTTGTAGACAGAGTATTCCCTGAGGAAATCCTAGAAAAAGCAATTACAAGAGTTATGCCCCTTAAGAGAAATGATCTTCTGAAGGGTAGAAAAAAGAATACTGGTAGACTCCTTGAAATTCTTATCCCAGAGTTTTCAAATTAAAAAGATCATACAGAAGAATTGGCACTTAATCTCCTTAGATCCCACCTTACATTGTCTATTCCCTGAACCCCCAATGTTAGCTTACAAGAGAGGGAGAAATGTAAAGGAAACTGTGATCAAAGCAGAAAAAATTGAGAAATCTAAACAATCACTAATAAGAAAACACAAAAAAGGGCACTTTTGCCTGTTTAAATTGCCAACAGTGTTCAAACCTAATAAAGGGAGAATACATCAGACACCCAAACACCGGAAAGAAAATAACCTTGAAGGACTACGCCACATGTAAAAATGCAAATTTAATATGTGCTCTAAAATGTCTGTGTGGAAAATACTACATAGACAAAACAACACGCAAAGCTAAAGAACGCTATACAGAGCATGAATCAGATAACAGGACCAACATCAAATCTCCAGTCTACAGACACTTCAGGGACAACAACCATACCACAGCACAGATAAGGTGCTTGATTTTTGAAGTAATACATCCTCTGTCAAGAGGCAGAAATCTATCAAGGATATTGGGGGTCATTCCAAGGTTGGTGCTAAAGGAACAACAATGCCGGTAAAGGAATACCGGCATCGTTTACCGCTATGGGCTACTCTGACCAGCCCAACCGCTATTAGCGGCATCGTAAAGTGCGGTGCCGTAAATAGTGGTCTGGGCGCAGGCACGCGACCCACCATGCTGGCAATAGCGGCATGCCGTAAACTGGAGTAGATCACAAGTGAAGCGGACATGCAAATAACGGCCTCATGAAAGCGGAAAAAGTGGTTACCGGCATGCCATAAATACCGGCATCGCCGACCTATTTTAAAATGCCTTGAGCAGTGTTCCCAACTGCCACAGGTGCGCACAATCAGCACAGGTGGAGGCAATGGAGTCTGGCCCAGTACTAAAGAGCACACCCACACACCACACCCCCTCCCACACCAATATGATTCCAATAGTAGTAGCATTACTGGAGCTGGAGGACATGCTTGCATTGCCACAACATCAACAACAACAACAACAACAGCCGGCACCACAGAGGAGACGCAGGAGGAGAAGGAGGGTGAGACAGGGCCACCATGCCCCACCAGTGCAGCCACCGTTACCACGCAGGCAGCCCCCAATTCCTTGCATCAAAGCCAGTCCTTTCAACCTAACCCCTGAGCACATCCACACCCTGTACCGTCAGGACCGGGACACCATCACCACCATAGTGGACCTGATACACGACGATATAGTGAGCCTCATCGAAATACGCACTGCCATCCCCCCTCTACTAAAGGTAGTGTCTGTGCTCCACTTCCTTGCCACAGGCACCTACCAGCACACAGTGGGGCAAATGCATGGCATATCACAACCCCTATTTTCTCGCATTCTGAACCAAGTGCTGGATGCCCTCCTCAAGCACACAAGGGACTACATATCCCTACCACAGACTCCCCAGGAGATATTTGATACAAAAGTTGCCTTCCATGCACTGGCAGGCATGCCAAATTGTATAGGTGCCCTCGACTGCACCCACGTGGAGTTGGTGGCCCCGCATGCCATGGAGGTGGTGTACCGCAACCACAAGCAATACCACTCCATCAATGTACAGTTGGTATGCAACGTCAGCAAGATCATCACACATTGTTGTGCCCGATATCCCGGATAAACTCATGACTCTATGGACCTGCGGAACTCCACGCTATCACGCTTCATGGGGCGACATGCTGGACGACGTGCCTGGCTGCTTGGTAAGTTTCAGGACTGACACATGGCATTGCAATGGGTGGAGAGATGCACACACCAACATGCTGTCAATGTTGATGTGACTGCACGATGTGCACATCACCGAACACTGTCCCCCAAACCATCACAAACGGTACATGACACCCAAATACCATATGAATGAAGTAAGGTCGACACCTATCACTACATGACTAACAGGAAACCACCCCACATCCCACAACACGTGCACCACTCATCAGCAGCCGTCACCCTCCGGAACACCATCCAGCACCTTGCAGTGCATATGCACTATGTTTCTGTCTCCAGCATATCACTACACAGGACAAGCATCCCTGTGAGTGCATCAAACTGAACCTACTACGGAATCCACTGTCTGTCACAGGGCTGGTACACACAGGAGTGCTGCATGTCACCATGGGAAGGATCAGCACTGATTGCCCAATATTGCACAGACTACTGACAACGCTCCCTCTAAGTGAATCTCAAAGAACACAACACATCACAATTCTGACACGAACACAGCTGCATGCGTACACGATGCATGTGCAACAAGACCTCAGTGCACACCATGTATCATCTTGAAGATGCAACCCACACAATTACCCATGCCACAGGACACATTGAGGGGCTGGAGATGGCGTAAATACATCCATGAACATGTGCATGTGGGCAACGATAAACTTCAGGCATGTGTGACTAGTACATCTGTCCATCATGAATTGACTAACATTTACCTTTTATTGCCTCTCATGCAGGTGATAGTGGCTATCCCTTGAAGCAGTGGCTCCTCACCGCTGTCCGAAACCCACAGAACAGGCACGAGAAGGACTACAATCGTTCCCATACCTGTACCTGTTTGGTCATCGAGCAGACTTTTGGCCTGTTTAAGGCACAATTTCACTGCCTCAGCCGGTCTGGTGGGGCACTCCTGTACAGGCATGAGAGGGTGGCCAAGGTCATCATGGCATGTGTCATGATGCACAATATGTGCATTTGCCGGAACGTGCCCCTGCCCCTGCCCCCTGACATTGAACTGCTATCACCTGGTGATGATGAAGGGGAAGAAGAAGATGTGGGTGGACATCATCGGGGTGCCGATGCACAGGAGGGACGTGCTGTGCGCCAGTCAGTGAGTGCATAATATTTCTGACACACATGGCAGCAGAGGGTGACTTGATGGTTGGACAGAGGGCACTGTGTGTGGGGGTACATGTACACTATGCACTGTAAATGAATAAATGACACATGCGCAATGAAGAATGTCCACCCAGGTCTTGTTTTCTACACAACGGGTGTATTAAATATAATAATGTAAATGTAAGTACTAAAACCCTCCACGACCCTCACCCCCTCAACCTCTCCCCACAACTCCCCCACACACCCTCAACCCCCTCCCCCTGCCCCCACTACTCCCCCACACACTCTCAACCCCCTCCCCCACAACTCCCCCACATACCCTCCCCCCTTCCACCTCCCCCCACATCTCCCCCACACAAGTCCCATTGAGTCTCCAAAGCCTACAAGAGGCTGCTGTGTCAATTAATTGGCACTCCCTGGTTCAGGGGGCGGCATGTCTTGCCAGCGCAGGGTATGTGCTGACCTGCAGAGCAGGCTTGTTCGAGTAGAACTGGTGGAAGATGGTGTGGCCGCCTGCTGTGATAGTGTAGCGGGATGCCCTGCCTCCATGGCATCCGCTATGCGGCCTAAAACCTGCCGGAGGGCCGAGACCTCCTCACAGAGGGGGCTGGTGTTGTCAGAGATTGATTTTGCCATGGAGGCAGTGCTGTCCGTGATGGACCTGTCTAGGGCGGCTATGTCCTAACGCCACTCCTTTCTGGCCAGTCTGTTGTCCTGGACAAACTCCAGCACAAGTGCAGTAAGCAGGTCAGACCGCTGCGGCCCAGCAGGTGCACCTGTGGAGGTAGTCGGCCCCTGGCTGTCCTGCCTAGCCTGCTCAGCCTCCCTAGTTGTGTAAATTGGACTGAAGTGTCCCTCCGTCTGCTCTTGACCAGACTGCTCTGGGGTGGTGGCGTGCTCTGTATCAAGCGATGATACTTGGGGGGATGCCGGTGGAGTTGGGGTATGGACCACTTCCGAAACATCATCCTCCATGGGCACCCAGATGTCATCCTGTGCGTCCTCCACAGGCAGGCGTGCCGTGGCTGCCACCTCCCCAGCCAAACTCGACTCCTCGGAGTGTGGTGCCTCGCATGTATCATCAGGACGGCCAATGGGTGGTGGTGGTGATGGTGGTGCTTCACCCTCTACTGGCCTTGGTGGCACTGGTGTGATGCTTACCTCGGGTGGCTTGCCTGTTGGTACACAGCGCCCCCTGTGTTGTCCCCTCGAGGTAGAAGGGCGGTTGCTGTCATCCCAGGACCTATTCCGGGTGTGGCCTGTGCAGGGGTTGCGTCCTGCCCATCGCTGTCATGGTCAGTGCCTGTGGGGGTCGAAGAGAGGGATGGCATGAGTGATGTATTGATAGGCATCATACATACATTAGGACAATTGCTCACACACACAATTGGGGGTAATAGGCATTTGTGTTTGGATGAGAACGTTCTTTGATACATGGGTGGTTTATAATAATAATAATAATAATTTGACACTTATATAGTGCTACGAACCCTCAGGTATCTGAGCACTTCTTATTATTACCCACGGTGTGTGGTGCTCATTTATCGACCTCAGAAGGATGAAAGGCTGAGTTTGGCCCCGCCGGGATTCGAACCTGCGTTAGCAGGCTCTGCACGGATGTCAAAGCGAGCGTTCTACTCGCTGTGCCACTTGACCAGCTAATATAATATTATGCAGGCATACGTCGGCATCACTCATGTTGGCCAAGAGCTGTGCTATCTGACATGCATATTATTTTGGCCATGCATGCTGTGTGACTCGTGGCATTTACATCTTTGTGTGGTATGTGTCATGTACGATATTGCCTTGCACCAGGCATCTGCATGTGTCTGTAATGCATCAGCCTACTTTGCTGGGAGTGTGTGTGTATGTGGGCCAGTGGCTTGACTCTTTGAACTGACATATTGGTTGACTTTCATCTGATTTGGCATTTGAATGTTTACTTTGGGCACTCACCTCCATCGGCCGATGTTGTGGCGCCACACTTCATCTCGCCAACACCTTCGATGCCTTCCATCCCTATCATGCTGGCGCAGATGTCCTCCCATGGGGTGAGCTTGATCGGGGAACTGGGACCTCCTCCTGTTCCCATGGCCTGGCTGCGGTTCACTGAGCGGATGTTTCTCACCCTTAGTCGCAGGTCGTCCCAGCGCTTGCGACAGTCTTTATTTGTGCGTGGGGTATCCCCCACAGCACTGACCTTCTGGCCAGCAACTGCCCAGGTCTCTTTCTTCTGAAGTACTGCCTCTCTTTTCATGTTGCTTGAGAACACTATGGCAGCATGCTCCTGCAGTGTGTCTACCAGCATCTGCAGCTTGTCCTCATTGAACCTTTCTTTACGCTGGCGGACAGCTCCCTTCTTCAGAGCCTTGGGCATAGCGGTGTTGGAGGTGTATCTTTTACAAGAATCAGCAGAGTCCCAGGGGTCCTGTGTGGTTAGGATGGCAATGGATTGTGTTTTTAAAGATGGCCGCCGTGCTCCTTCCCGTTCCTGTGCGATGATGCTACTTCCAGTTCCGCTTATTAGCAGTGACCGTAAATAGCGGTGACCGTTATTTACAGTCACTGCTAATGTCGCATTGAACAATGTTGGTAGTGTTATCTGCGCTATGATTGATGCCGCTAAGGGTAGTTTGGGTGCCTTTTACGGCATGGCCCAAATGACCTTACCGGCATGGCGTAAAGCTCGTGCCCGTGAAGTCGGAATAGTCCTCTATTAGCGGACTGGTGACAGCCGGACACGCTATTTACACCATGCCGGTAAGGGCCGTTACTTACCTCCAAACTCGGAATGAGGTCCATTGTCACAAAGAGAGCTATTTTGGATACACAAAATAGAGTCAATGGCCCCATTGGGTCTCAATGAAGAATACTACCTAGGCCCCTTTCTGTAGTAGAAGAACTAAAGACCTAGACAAACAAATAAGGGAATAAAGCCAATACCAAACACCCTCTCTAATAATTGAAACATTGAAGAACACAGCAAATAATAGATCACTAAGTATAATATATGGGAGTACATCAACTTTGATCAATGTATAATAAAACACAAGGGAAGGGTAAAGAACATTTTAGAACCATCGAAGGCTGAAGATTGTGAACTCATAAAAGAGACACCTTTATTGAAAAAGGTATTCAACAAAATCTGTAAATTCGCTTAGTATACTAGACAAACAAATAAGGGAGTAAGGCAAACACCTATCACATTCTCTAACAATAGAAACATTGAATAACATATCACTAAGTATATTATTTGAGAGTGCATCAGCCTGGATCAATGTCTAATACAATATAAGGGAAGAGGTACCCACCACATTAGAATTTACAAAGGCTGAAGATTGTGAACTCAAAAAAGAGACAGCCTTATTGAATAAATGATTTTCAAACAGAATAAGAATAAAAATGGACAAAAACAACTGATTGGAATAAGAACTTTTTCTTTCAACTATCATTGGCGCAAACTAGTGCAGGCACATGTGTGTATGCCTTTCAAGTTTACAAACGGAGTAGAGGAACTCAATGTCTCCGTATCAGCCAACACTCATGCGACAAACAGCTACATAAGAAAAAAAGAGATAAAAGAACAAATAATTAAGTGATAACTACAAGCAACACTTGTACAAATTAGGTCGCGAAGGTACAAATGCAAGATATCGATACAGAAAAGTTCCTCACAACTCAAGACTTATTGAATAAATGTATGCATTTAGTTCCAACAAAATCTGTAAATACTTATAATACACTAAAATAAGGATTTCTCGGAAGTGACGACAATTTGAAAAATCTGGATACATTTGGGTGGAGAATGTAAGAAAGAACATCCCTATATAGTTGTATGTGACACTGCAAATATTTATAAAGATATATAGTACATCAATGTAAAGATTGTGCACTCAAAAGTGACAGCCTTACCACACAGATTCATTTATAAACTAAGGAAGGTATGAAGAACCTAATGAAAAATGAAATGCCTAAACTGAATCAAACAGAAACACGTTTAGGGAACATGTCTTTTTTTTAACTATTGGGAATGTTTCTATCTGATTAATACAGATCAGTGGTGAAGGATAGCTCCAACCCTTGCAACCTTTCACCATGCCTTAGAAATGTCTGAGGCCACTAATTTGGCCTTCCCTAGGCAGTTATAAGAGTAGAACAGACTTAGGAGTCCCATTTGCTCAGAGAGATGAGATAATACTACTTGAGTGGATTAGCGACTAGATCCGGAATAAGACCTTCTCACCTTGTTTAACTTGAACGTAGACACATGAAATTATCCAGGTATCAATTTAAAAATGTAATGCAGCCTCTGTGGACACAAGTCTGCAACAGACACGATAATAACTTGGTCAAAAGATTCAACCTGACCATAGATATGAGGCATTATCTTTAAATATAATAACATAATCCAGAGAATATTTCAGAAATCCAATGAAGCATCTGTGGATGCGAGTTTGTAACAGACACAATAATAAATACATCTCTAGAAACATTAGTACCGTTGTGTTACACACTAAGAGAGTTTGTTTACATTCGTGACATCATGCACGTCAAAACGTGATGACATCACAACAGCGGGATGACGATAGTCATCCCGCTAGGAAGCACCTGGTTGGGAAAGCCGGTGTCTCTACATCCAGGCTTGAATAGACGCGGAATACAAGATGTAATCATGGATTGACACAAGAGCATATTTCTAGTTAATGGACAGCAAAAAGATAATCTTTTGTTTTTTAATGCACAAATGGTTCCCTTTACCCCAGTGAAGATTCTCCTTTCCATAAAATGGCATGAAAAGGCAAATGGGGTGAGCATTTCCTTTTCTCCCCCCTTTGAGTTATAAAGGTTATAACATTGCTTATGACCACTAATACTATGAAGTACTTTAAGCTTATAGTGAAATTGTGAGATTGTGGCAAGCGCCAATGTATACATATAGGAATGATAGAACTATGGATGTCTCCACTAAATGTATTATAGCAGGTTGACGGTAGCAAAAAAGGCCTCATTTCAGTGTGTCGGAGTTAAAAAGCAAGTTGAATTACAAGTGTATTTGAGAAGGCGAGGCTGGACGAGCCAATAAACCAAGGTCTTATCAAACTGGAATGAACTGACATTGGCTACAATGTTGTTTGAAAGAACAAGACTCCTGTTCAGAAGGCATGACCATAACAAGGAAGAAGTCAGAGGCTTATTAAAAAATAATATTAAATGCATGAAAAGGCTCAATTCCATGGTTTCCAGTCACATGGAAGCATGAAGTTGGAGGAATGAGATGGTCACACCTATGCACGAAGGCAGACTGTGCTTCTCACTCCCTAAATTTCCCTGACCATAGGAGCAAAAAGGAAGGATAGGCAAAGACGAGAGCAGTTATACCAAGAAAAGCAGTCAAGAAAACAACAGAGAGCAGAAGAGCAAAGAAAACGAGATAACAAAAAGAGAGTGATCGATGAGCAGTAGAGGATAGAACGAAAAAGAATAGAAGCGGAGGAACAGAAGTTAAGGGACAAGAGACTGCAAAGACGAAAGGATGAGGAGATATGCAGGGCAAACAAGAGAAGGGATATGAAGAAAAAAGAAGAAGACAGAGTTAGAGAGGAAGCAAGGAAACAAAGAGAAAATCACCTGGAAAAGGAGATTAGAAATCCTGTGCCAGAAGTAGCATGGGAGGACATAGAGGAATTCTCCCCAGAATACAAGTCATTACCAGGCCCGTCTAGAGTAAATCTAGGAGACGAATTTGACTCTAGGTGCATTGGGGAAGCAATCGATAAAGTATATCATGACATGAAAGCTCAGAAAGTGTTATAGGGGAAGGGCAAAAATGATCGATACAAGAGCACTCATTTGTATGACACGGAGGAAGCCTCAAGGAGCTGTCTCTCTATAGACTGATTCTAAATAGAGATGACGAGGAGAGAAGTTGCACTAGTTGGGTTCAGGCAATGTCAGACGAAGACAGAGACACCTTCAATGGGGAAGAATGAGTGAATGTATGCAGTCTTGAGGGATGTTTTTCAATTGAGAAAGACGTCAGATGGTCAGATTTAAACGCAACTGTAACTAGGGCGTCAGTACCATTGATGCAGTCAGACCAACCTAAAAGGCAACTCCATGGTGAAAGGGGGGGAGTCGCTGCCTTATGTGAGCCGATTAAGATCATTGCCAGGTAGAAGGCGATGTGGTTATATTGTCCCTGCGGTGGACAGACAAATGATGAGAGATGAGAATGAGTTTGAGATGAGAATGAATTTGGGGTATCACAGTTTCTCTTGTTAGAGAAAGGGGGGGCCAGACCATAGTATATACCGTGGCCCCAGATGGACAAGGATAATTTAAGGTGTAAACTTCCGAGTTTAACTTCTGGCACTGGGAAGTGGATACATGAATTAGAGAAAATGATGGGAAGAAACACATTGGCTATAGCGGACATTAAGGGTCCTTTAATCGCTATACTTGGTGAGAAAGCTGATGACGTGTGGACGAGGGCAGGATATGCTCGTGTGACTACAATCAACACTGCTCATGATGGAGCACAATTCAATAACTGTAGGGCAGCATTCTGGAAAGCGTTAGAGTACTGTATCCGGACATGACTGAAATGGGAGCTATAATGACGAAAAAGATGCAGGATGGAGATGATATTCTTGTTTACATTCAGAATTTTAAAGAGGCATGGAGTCTGGAGACACGCGAGGCTTGGGGAAATATATACCTGTGTTTTATCATATATTGTGCCAAGGGCTACCAGACCCTGTACAGAAGCAGCTCAAGAAGTTAGTAGGTATAAATGCAAAACCATGGTTGGAGATTCAGCTGACCATTGCGCATTATTGTAGACTCTTGCAGGAAAAGAATCGCAAAAAAGATAATGTCTGAAAGAGCGAGGAGGCAAAATTAGTTCAGAAAACACTGTCTAAGTATGCCATTGAAGGGGCGATGTTGACCAGTGTAGATGGGTCAAATCCACAGCAGATTACAAATATGCAACAAGTAAATAACCAAAGGCAGTTTGATCAGAGTAATAATCCGCATTTACTCCGCGTAGAAGGGGTGGATTTCAAGGAAGAGGTTTTCAGAATAATCTAGGAAATTGGCAGAATAATCAGGGAAGCTTCCAGAACAATCAAGGTGGGTTTCAAAATATGCAGAATGATGGTCAAAACATACAGGATGGGCAGATTAGGAGGCCACCTACAAATTGGACATGCAGGATGACAGGGCATTTTGCTTGTATGTGTAGAAGTCAAGGGTTTGTGCAAAATGATCAGTTTTTTAGAGGGGGACATCAAACCGACCTGCATATTGGCAGCAGCGTGGTGATGGGTTTGCTCAAAATCACTAGATGCAGCAGCTGTCATGTGTGTATCAGACCATTGTACAGTGCCCTGATGCCTGTGTTCTGTCTCTCCCTGTCTGCAGCGTCAACTGATGAAGAGGGCGGAGATGGTGCTGTGGAGCACAGCAGCAGGGATCCCACCGCCAGCCGGAGACGCAAGGCCCAGATCCCCTCCCATGTTGTCATCTCGTCGGGGAGTGAGGGGTCTGGTGCCGGGTCCGCAGCCGCAGCTGCCGAGGGTAGGTCCAAGAGGCGGAGGTCGGAGGTGGACTCCTCAGCAGCAGAAGGGGCAGCTGAGACCCCACAGGGGCCTATGGAGGAAGATGGCACTGAGTCATCCAAGTTGGTGGAGGGTTTGGTTGAGGAGGAGGCAGTGGAAGGGCCACACACGGGGTCTGGAGGGGGGATTCCACTGGTGCTAGTGGTGCAGTCCAGGGGCAGGGACAGGAGGCAGCACAGCCGGCCGCGGAGGTGCCTGTGTGTAATCCTGTCCCCGATCCTGTGACTGCATCGTCCAGCACCAGTAGGGATGCCTTCCTCCAGACCCGTTTTCAGGGAGGGGATCCGCTAACAACAACTGGCCTTCCTTTCCCTCTGGACGTGGCAATCCGGGACCGTGTTGAGCCTGTCCTGGCTGGGGTGGCGTTGCATTAACTTGGCATCAGGGTTAACATGGAGGGTTCTCGTGAGAACGCTGCACGTTATTTCAGATGCCTTGTTGACTACGCCGACTGGCTAGGAGGGATCACCGGTGCTGTGTTCCTCCATGTGCTGGACCTTATGCCGACCCCCTCCTCAACTGTACCCCCTATGCGCCAGTCGTCCTCCGTGCCATCTTCCGGCCCAAGTATCACCTGTGCACCCTGTGGAGCTGCCTCTGACCCAGTGGCCAGTCTGGTGGAGGACACATCCCTGCCACAGTCGGGAGTTGGAGGTCCAGCAGGGGTGGCCACCCCAACAACTGGACCATAGCAGGAGGAGGACATGCAGGCATCAACAGGCAGGGCACATGCACAGCAGCAGCAGGCTCAAGGTGGGAGCGATGATGGCTCGGGGCCATCAACATCAGAGGGGCAGGCATCGGCCGGAGGGTAGGAGGACCCCGGATTGGGAGTGTCTTCCGTGTGGTAGCGGTTGGGCCAGCAAATAGATATGGAGCGGCGGCTGGCAGAAGAGGCATGGCTCACTATGGTCAGGGTGGAGAACTCCATGCGCAGGGCGCTGAGGCGGGCTGAGTGCCTTGAGGAAATTTCCAGGGAGTTGGAGGTGGACATGGCATTATCCGTGCAAGACCTCGGGCCAGGGAATAGGCCTGCCTCCAGGACGTTGAACAGGAGTTCGATGATGCCCTGGCCCGGGAAATCAACAAGTGAGCCGTAGGGCTTGCCCGCCGTCATTGTATATAGTTCATTAGTGTTAGGTTTCCTTTCTATTTTTCTTTCATTTGTGGCGCATGGTCTATCCCCCACCTTTTTGTATGTAGTTATTTATTAGGTAGGGTTTTTTTGCAGGTTTCCTTTGGATTGTTGGGCTCATGGACCCTGGATTTTTACATTGTATATAGTTCAGCACTGGATTTGTCTCCATTGATTTTTTAGTTCCCATGGAGCAATGGTTTTCTTATTTTTTACCTTTGGATTTGGTTTGATGGACAAACCATTTGGAGCCATTTTCATTTGAATTTATTTGGATTCAGCATTCATATATTTTTCATTCATTTTGGACATCCAGCCTTTTGTTTATTATTTTTTTTCTTGTGTGATTTTCTTCCATTCCGTTGATTTTGTATTTAATACATTTTGATTTCATACTTCATTTGTGTGGTATTCTCTCATTGGTTTCATGCATTTCACGATGTGGGTTTTCTCATTCATTTGCCCCCATTGTGTGTGTTTTACGGACATGTATTGATGTGCATACTTGTCATTTGGGATCTATCATGACATGGGGATTTCAATGTGGAGTGGATGGAATACTTGGTTGGGTGTTTGGACTGGGGTGGCATGGGGTGGGATTTGGATGGCCTTAAGGGCCATGAGTGTGGATCGTGATGACGTGTTGGGGGACATGGGTCAGGGCCTGCTGGCAGGTGCCCGTCACTGCTGGGTGGGTGGGGGTACAAGGGGACATGAGTCGGGGCCTGCTGGCAGGTGCCCGTCACTGCTGGGTGGGTGGGGTTGCAGGTGGACATGAGTCGGGGCTTGCTGGCAGGTGCCTGTCACTGCTGGATGGGTGGGGATGCAGGGGGATATGAGTCGGGGCCTGTTGGCAGGTACCTGTCATTGCTGGGTTGGTGAGGGTTGGTGGGGGTGCAGGGGGACATGAGTCAGGGCCTGCTGGCAGGTGCCTGTCACTGCTGGGTGGGTGTGGGGTGCAGGGGGACATGAGTCGAGGCCTGATGGCAGATGCCTGTCACTGCTGGGTTGGTGGGGGTGCAGGGGGAAATGAGTCGGGGCCTGCTGGCAGGTTCCCGTCAAGGGTGGGTGGGTGAGTGGGTGGGAGGACATGAGTCGGGGCCTGCTGGCAGGTGCCCATCACTGGTGGGTTGGTGGGGGTACAGGGGGACATGAGTCAGGGCCTGCTGGCAGGTGCCTGTCACTGCTGGGTGGGTGGGGGTGCAGGGGGACATGAGTCGGGGCCTGCTGGCAGTTGTCTGTCAATGGTGGGTGGGTGAGTGAGTAGGGGACATGAGTCGGGGCCTGCTGGCAGGTGCTGGTCACTGTTGGGTGGGTGGGTGTGCAGGGGGACATGAGTCGGGGCCTGCTGGCAGGTGCCTGTCACTGCTGGGTGGGTGGAGGTGCATGGGGACATGAGTCGGGGCCTGCTGGCAAGTGCCTGTCAATTTGGGTGACTGAGTGGGGGGACATGAGTTGGGGCCTGCTGGCAGGTGCCCGTCACTGCTGGGTGGGTGGGGGTGCAGGGGGACATGAGTCAGGGCCTGCTGGCAGGTGCCCATCACTGGGGGAGGGTGGAGGTGCAGGGGTACATGAGTCGGGGCCTGCTGGCAGGTGCCCGTCAATGGTGGGTGGGTGAGTGGGTGGGGAGACATGAGTCAGGGCCTGTTGGCAGGTGCCCGTCACTGCTGGTTGGGTGGGGGTGCAGGGGGACATGAGTCGGGGCCTGCTGGCAGGTGCCCATCACTGGGGGTAGGTGGATTGGTGGGGGACATGAGTCGGGGCTCACCAGTGCGCTCACAAGTGCATGGTGCCATGTGGGCTGCCTGCAGGGCATGGTGAGGGTTGTAGAGTAGTCCCCTGTGGTGTGGGCTGCCTGCAGGGCATGAGGGGGGAACTGCACACCCGGGAGGGCCCAGGATGCCAAATCGCGTGTGAAACTCCCCACGTACCCCCAGAATACACGTACCCCGCTCTCGCATGGAGTAACGCATGTGAAACTTCCCGCACACCCCCGAAATTCACGCAGGCTGCCCATCCACCCTCCTGATGCCCCACAGGCAGCCCATCCACCCTGGCCATGCCCCACAGGCAGCCCACACCATAGGGGGGACTTTTTCCACGCAATTTACCTGGCGCAAGTGGGGTATGTGTATTCTGAGAGGTGCGTGGGGAGTTTTACACGCGTTTTCACTAGCACGAGAGGGGTACGTATATTCTGAGTGGTGCACGGGCAGTTTTACACGTGTTTCCGCTAGCGCAAGAGGGTACATGTATTCTGAGGGGTGCGTGGGCAGTTTTACATGCGTTTTCGCTAGCGCAAGAGTGGTACGTGTATTCTGATGGGTGCACGGGCAGTTTTACATGCGTTTTCGCTAGCACGAGAGGGGCACGTGTATTCTGTGGGGTGTGCGGGGAGTTTTACACGCATTGTCGTGGTTGGGGGGCTGTATGCTGGTCGACTGGCCTTTGCGCCATGTACTGGATTTGTGCAATGTTTATAGCGCACGGGGTGGGGTTGGGGGCATAACTGGCACTGCTGCAGGGTCGCAGCGCCATTGTGCGCTACAGCTGGTTATGGATGTTAAAGTCCATTAATGCGCTGTGCTCTGAAATGGGTTTTGGCACACGCGGCTGGCACAGACTGCCGCATGTGCACACTGTGCCCCAGCCGCGTGCGCCGAATTCTATGAATTACCCCTAAATGTGATCAAAAATACTTAAATTATTATAAATTCCTATGGAAGCTGCTTTGAACAGATGTAGACAATCACAATGATTTCGTCAAAAGAAAACATTTGAAATCTCAAAGTCAAATTACGAAATAATTTAAAGCTAATTCACACGTGTAAACATTTTCAGAATGTTAAATCGCGGCAAACTTTTCCTTGTGTGATTTTTGCTATAACGGGCCACTGCGGTTTAGGGTTATGGATAGCTAAGCGTGTTAGGTACAAGTAGGAGTTAAAATTTCGCTTCTATCACAAAAAATGAGGGAGTTAGAAAGGTTTCAGTAAAATTCGTTTTTGCAAAATAGGTGCTAGAATGGAAAACAGAAACTCGGGTTTAAAACTGACAGATAGGTTTTCTTATACTATGTTGAGGACTACAAAAAAAAAAGAATGCCCACGGCCCCTCATAACTATTCAAGTGTGATACTCTAGTTTCCGTTTGGTTTGGGAATTACTTTTCTTAATCAAATCAATAAGAAATTAGGTTTCAGTAACACAGATGAGAGAAAGGTCAGCACAAAGATGGTTCTAGCAATACTATGGTTCTGAATTAAAGAGGGGATGGGTTTGAGATTGGGATCCTACAATGCAGATAGATCATGTGTCACTGTTCTTCCTATTAATACAAAATAAGTTATACAATTGGATCATCAGTTCTGGTCATGGATTGGGTCTGTCAAGGAAGGACAGCACATCAGGTGCGGGACTGGATCAGCTAGGCCGGTCACCGGATTTGCACAGGATCTGCCCTTCTTGTTTCTGAGTATTTCAAATCAGCTGGATAGCGAGTTCCTCAGGCAAGCCTTGTGGTAGCAAGCCAGATAGTTTCAGGTTATTAGTTCAGAAGGCCTTTCCACACCACAGTGCTCCACTTTGTTGTGAGAATAAGTCAGAGGATTTAGGCCTTGTTGAAAGTCATAGTTCTCTACTGCCTTGCATGAGTCTTGGCATCTGGATCTGGAAGGATGTTAAAGCTGGATGTAGAATGCTGGAACAAAATGCTTTGCCGGAATCAGGAAAGTGAGTGAATCAGTGAGTCCCTATGTGTTGTCAGCTGTCTCTATTTATCCTTTCAAATGAAATCACAAAAGGGGTGTATGGGCCGGCTTAGCTAAGCTTGCCCCTGTGAACTGGGATTGGATCAGGACGTCATCTCCACCTTGCATCTGAGTGATTGGATCAAGGATGGATGATGTCACATTTATGGTTTAGCTTTACAGTCCTTAGAAACCTCCCCTCAGCCACTCGTGTCAAAATCGGATTTTACCCTAATTACATATTCCTATATTGGTCCCCTCTACACAAATCACACACAAAGATTCCATATTTTATGTAGCATCTGTTTATCAAAATCCCGCAGCTGTGGGATCTTGTTTCACCTTTCTATAGAATTGTGTCCTTTTCGCCATGAACACATTTTCCAAATTGTCTGCACATTTTTACAAATGTGTGAGTTTAACATATGGATGTGTGTTGAAATTTTCATAATTCTAGTATTAATACATTTCACATAAAACCACATATATTGCCATTCCCGTCCAGAATTTGTTTCACAGTTCTATCGCCTCTTAAAACGTGCAGCCAAAAATTAGATGAACAGCTTTTTATATTTTTCACCACTTTGAATAACAAGTTATGAGTCTCTAAACATCGTTCACTGTTAATTCTTAACAGCAAATGATCCACCCCTTTGTCTCTCCTTGGAGTCCAGGAGTAGCCCCCTCCTTTGGGGAATTCCTTCCAGGAGCAGTTTACAACCCTTTCACACATCCGTTTCCTGGGCTGGAGGATCTGCCATTGTTCTTTCTCTTTTTGTAGACAAAAGTCTGGCCTAACCCACAATTATCATCTACCAGTGAGTTTCTGCTGAGAGGATTTCCCTCCCCTTGGGAGAAAGCTGTTTTTCCACTCCTTGCAGCTCAGCCAGGCTAATTTATTCTTAATTTCTTAAACCCAGCAGAAACCAAACTTGTTGCATCAAACATAAATACATTACTTTCTAAGCTTTAAATATGTGGGATCAAAAACACAACTGACATCTGTATTCCTTTTAGCAACAATCCTTTTATGTTTGCTAATCTGGCAGACCTTTAGTTTAGATACTTTGAATTTTCATCAAGAGATCATCTGACAACTGTCATTGATAAGTAGCCCAATGTACTGCACACAGATTTTGACAGGAGTTGTCATTTTACAAACAATCCAGTTTGTCTGTGGAAATGTTTTGCTCTTTACACTTTAAGACTTGTATCTTCACCATGCTTCCTTAGATTACATGAATTTTAGCGCCAAGCAAGATTTTGAATGTTGAGAAGCATTGTGTATAGGCATTTTGGAGTTTTTTAGCAACAAAACAAATGTCATTTGTAGGCACATTTTGGAGTTTCATTTGCAAAGCACTGCTTCTCTCTCTCACTCTGCTGGTCCTGGAGCCCACTGGCACATTTTCTGCAGTGTGTTCTGTATCCCATCACGCATGCACCATGGGTGGCAGGTTGTGCATCCATCTTTTAGTGCGTTTAAACACGTGGTTTTGGAAGTTTTTGGTGCACACAAGGGTTTTGCCACCATTGTTGCTGTTTCTTGTGCCATAACTATCAGAGTGATGCTGCATAAGATAGAGGAGTGGGGCAATACATCCAACAGACTTGAGAAACAAGATTCCATGGCTGTTTAAAATTAAATTACAGTTGAGGGGGATGAATTTTATGCATCTGTATCCCCCGAGTAGTATCCTATCCCGGAGGGAGATAAACCGATGGATTGCTGGTCTGTATGAACTTGCAAGACTGAATAGGGAAGGATTAGAACTCCTGAAGAATAAGAATCATGGTCTGATGACCATTATGTCCCAGGGTGTTCAAGGTTACCTAAGGACTCTGGTGGGAGTTTGGTCCGAGGGCTGGAGGGGGTTGCGGATCGTTCCTGCCCATTATGTGATTCCCCGTATGAAGACCTAGCCCATTTGATTTTTTTGCCCTATATATGTGATATATAGAAGTCGTCTTATTAGGCCAATACTGTGGGAACAGGGCTTTGTGCAGTATCGGCCAGCATTGATTTACCGGTTGTGGGCAAATTCACTTCTGTGGCCTGGTCCTTACTCCTGTTTTTCAAAAAAGCTTTGTATCATAGGAAATGTTTGCTGCAGTCATTGACCCATAAGGAGTTAATTCACAATACTGAATGAAAAATATTTATAATCTCTTCTGGTTGTTTGAACATTGTTCTGTATAGATATATTTTTATTGATTCTTTCATTTTGCATATCTTTGTATTATGCACTGTTTTTATGGATTTTCTATGCATACCTGAAATAAACTTGATGTTGTTGATGATGTGTTTAATAAACACCCTTGAACTGTGATCACATGTGTCTGTCTTTACTGTTGCCACCATGAGTACCTTACACTATTCTATTTTTCTTTTCTTGGAATGTCACTCTTTTTCCTCTCTTCTTTGGTTCTATTTGCCATTTAAAAGAGATGTCACTGCTTTTTCCTTGCATTTCTTTATTTAATTCACGGGTTGTTGTATGGGTCAGAAAGGAAGCTTCCCCTAAGGCTTGGCATGTCTTTTCTGCCATAGACCCCTTTTCTGCTTCCACTAGGACACTATTACTTGGATTGTTTTCCTCTTGTCACTGTCCGGCCGGGCACTTTGGAGAACACTAGTAATCTGAGAGTTCTGTTGGGCCCCCAACATATGCCCAATGTTCTCAGTCAATTGCTGGACCTATCGCTCAAGTTGAGAGATCTTTTCTCCTCCCTCTGAACCATAGGGAGGTCTTTGGTCATACCTTTGTAGCTCTCTGGATGGATAGCTATCCCTCATATCAAGGTTACTCAGGTATGGTTGAAAGTTACCACTGTAGCCTTCATTTCTGGGTCTCTAATCCCCTTGATTCTGGGATTTAATGTCCTGGATTCTAGGAGGAGGAACATGATTTTGAAAATTGTGATTGGGAGGGGGTGTTGGATTTCTTTCCATAAGAAATTCTATCTAGTACTCCTTGGGGGAACTGTCCCTTGATTTGTATCCCTCCCCTGCTGTGGTGGAGTGTATCTGCAGCCCACAATGGGCCTAGAATGCAGCTACCATGAACTTACGTAGGTATGAGTGTCAGCACTGGCATAACGGGGACCCCCGCAAACCCTGCAGTGCGGGAGGCCCCGCTAGCACATTTTCTGGGAGGGGGCCCCACTTGGAGGAAAAAAATGAAAAAAAAAACTTTTATATTTTTTTTATATGTATTTTTGAATTCAATCTGCATTCATAAAGAAATAATTTCTGTAAAAGAAATTCTTTTTTTTTTAGGAAGGCAGAGTATCTACAAAAAGAAACTTTCTTTTTGAAGTCCGAGGGCTCCCCCCACCCCATGACATGCAAGAACCCAGGCTGGAGGCCTCCATGTCATGGGGTGGGGAGAGCCCTATGACTGCAAAAAGAAATCGTTATTTTTTTTAAGTCACTCTGCCTTCATCAAGAAATTATTTCTGTTAAGTTTTGGTCCTTAACGGAAATAATTTCTTTATGAACTCAGAGTGACTTCAAAAAGAAACAATTTCTTTTTGATGTAATAGGGCTGCCCTCAACCCCATGCCCTGTGTGTGTGAGTGTATTTTGAAAGGGTGTACACGTAAATGTGTAGGTGGCTGCCTGTGTGAGTGCTTGTTGAACTGGTGCACACAAATGTATGGGTGGATGGGTGTTTGTGCGTGTACAGTTAAAGGGTGCACACTTAGGGTGGCTGCCTGAGTGTGGCTGCATGGTGAAAGGGTGCACACTTAAATGTATAGGTGGGTGCCTGTGTGAGTGTATGGTGAAAGGGTCACATTTAAATGTATGGTTGGGTGCCTGGGTGTTTGTACCTCTATGGTGAAAGGGTGCACACTTAAATGTATGGGTGGCTGCTTGGCTGTGCCTGTATGGTGAAAGGGTGCACACTGGGTGTGCCTGTATCGTGAAAGGGTGCACACTGGGTGTGCCTGTATGTGAAAGAGTGCACACTTAAATGTATGGATGGCTGGGGGTGTGTGTGTGTATGGTGAATGGGGTGTGTGCCTGTGTTCAGGGGCGCAACAAAACCTACATTTCAAGGGTGCTGATCCTTCAAATGTTGGGAGAGGCGCTAACTTCACAGGCGGTGGGGCAGGGGAAAACCTATTGGTGTGGGGACATATAACTTCTTTATGCATTTTAATGAGACTATTATAGTGCAACTTCAATGTTACAAGCAGTTAACTCTCTCTTTTAAGTCTGAAAGCACCCACTTATGGACTGCTGTGAGAATGAGCAGTCTCCTGTTCCCTCTCCACCCTTCCAATCACTCCCCTGGCATGCAAGTGCTAAACCCACATCACGATTTAAATTGCCCAAACAATGGGGTATTTTAATGCAGGTACTAACAGTGAAATGCTTTTTGTTAGTAATTGCTGGGCCCTTGTTAACAGCGAAACCCAGGTGCCGTTTAACATCTGTGTTCTGTTCTGTCCGGCAACTGCTCTGAAGGTCAGCCAGGTTGAGTCAGCATAGCCCAATTGTCAGGGGGGGAGTGCTGAAGCCCAGTCAACTCAACGGTGTTACACCTCTACTTGTGTTTAATGCCTGATTACATATTGGTAATCATCATTACTCCTAGCCCTATTCTTTCTCGTCACTGTACTTGTGAATGTGGCAGTACTTGTGTATGAGACACCCTGCCTCATACACAAGTACTGGGATGAGGTAGAGGTGCATGGAGGTAATGCCTGACTTAGCTACCTGTAATTTTCATTACTCCTAGTCCCACTCTTCCTCATCCCAGTGCTTACCTCAGAGACAAGGCACCTCATACATAAGCTTTGGGACAAGGAAGAGGGACGTGAAGGTAATTCTGGGCAAAGGAGTTGATTTTGGAGGTTGGGGTAGGGTGTGGGAGGGAGAGGGGATTTGTGGGGGGCAGGATTGTGCGATAAATCATAATGGTTGTCCATGTCCCGTCTAAGCAGGCATGATATGTGGTATTAGTGGCTAGAGTCATTTTGGTGCAGTCAGTCTAGTCGTTCCTCAGTTTAGTATGACTTTTTTTTTACTGCGCATTTCTGATAAAGCAACCCTGCTAAGTGTAATTACCTGACTAGACTGGCATTTGGGTACTGCCAGTATAGCGATTTCTTACTGTGGCATTGTATATTTTTCTGGGCATCTCTGATAAAATGATATGATATGATATGATATAAGTCATTTATAACATGCCTGTACAGAAGTGTTTCTAGGCACGACAAGGCAAGGGAGGGAAGACAGAAGGAGGACAAGACAAATAATCTTACTAAGCCTTGTGTCTTTCAGATTGTGCAAGTGCGAGAACGAGAAATGCAAGGGGAAAAGGAGGGGGGAAGTGCAAGGAAGAGGGGAGGGGAAAACAGGGCAGTAATACTCTGAGTAAGTACAGCACGGCGCTGGGTAGTGCAAGGAGAACAAGGGACTGTAGGGTTCCAGTTACAGCTCCTAAGTGCGTGGTAGGCCCAAAGGCAGTGCAAGGGTGCCGGATCAAGCCTGGACTCAGTGAGACTCTGAGGGTAGCCAAGCAACCAATCGGTACAGCAGACAGATAGTTTAGGTAGGTCAGCAAGGCAGGGAGAGAGATAAAGCAGAAGAGAAGAGGAACATTTTGAGCTGCTTCCAGAACTTCAGGTGGTCCGCTCAAGTTTGAGAGGGGCAGGGAGGCCATTCCAGAGGGAGGCACCTGAAGATGAGAGAGTTCTACCCCCCACTCTTTGCCTGGAGAACCGTCTAACCCTTAGAGAGTTGGAGGTAGCTGGGGCAAGGGCTTGAGAAGGAAGGTATTTTGGAAGAGAGCATTGGATGTAGTGTGGGGCATGACCCCAGAAAGCCTTGTTGGATAATGCAAAGGGTATTGAACTTGATCCTTGCAGCCACTGGGAGTCAGTGGAGAGATTTCAGGGATAGAAAGAAATGGTCCCTGGGCTTGAGGCCAAGGATAAGTCTTGGAGTTCTGTTCTGGATTCGTTGTAGAGGGCAGAGAGTAGAGGAAGGCAGATTGAGAAAGAGGTTGTTGCAGTAGTCCATCCTAGAGAGAAACAGGGCTCTGGAGACAGTGAGCTTCTGGGGGAAAGTGAGAAAGGAAGGAGGAGCTGCTGGTAGTGGGACTTATTGGCGAAGCCCAAGATGTGAGAAGAGAAAGAGAGAGTGGAGTCGAAGATGACACCAAGGCTGTTTGCCTTGCAGGAAGGCAAAGGAAGATGGCCCAAGGTGGGTGGAAAGTGAGAGAGAGAAAGCACGGGCCGGGGTCCCAGTGAGAAGGATCTCTGTCTTACTGGCATTAAGGCAGAGATTATTGGAGGTGCACCAATCCTTAATCGTGGATAAACAGTCAGGAATGAGCGAGGGAGGAGAGGAGCCTGAAGGAAAGTTGAGTGTCATCCGTATAACACTGAAAGTTAGAGGAGAAGGTAGAGATCAGATGGCCAAAGGGGCCAAGTAGAGGTTGAAAAACCCAGGGTGAGAGGACAGAGCCCTGGGGAACGCCATAGGTAGAGAAAGAGGTGGCACAGAGAAAGGGACCAAGTTTGACTTGGGAGGGGCAGTCCATGAGGAAGGAGATCAACCACTCCAGGGCCTGATCCGTGATGCCCGGGTTGTCATGCAGTCAATTGATCAGGATGGCGTGGCTGACTGTGTTGAAAGTAGAGGAAAGATCAAGGAAGATTAGGACAGAGGGAATGCTGGAATCAAGGTTAGAGGGCAGATCTTCATGTGTGTTCAGGAGAGCAGTTTCCATGCCTCTGGCAGCTCTTAAACCAGACTTATGGTTATGGAGACAACCAACAGATTCACTGTGGAGAGTAAGCTGGGAGATGACCAGCTTTTCCAAGAGTTTGCCCAGGAAAGGGCTGATGGAGATTGGGTGATAGTTCGCTGGGCAGGTAGGATCGGCAGACAGCTTCTTGAGGAGTGGATGCACAAGGGAGTGCTTAAGGGGAGAGGGAAACGTTCCAGTGGTGAAAGAGTGGTTACAGAAATCCGCCAAGGCTGGAGCGAGGGTGTCAATATGGTCCTTGATAGTTCTTGAGGAGCAGGGCAGCATCTGTTTGGACAACACTTTCATAGATCGGACGTGTCTAGAAACCTTGTCAGGTGTTGTCAGAGAGAAAGAGGAGAAAGAACTAGGAGAGGTAGAGATGACCAAAGTGGGGCTGAGAGAGGAAGAGGAGATAGAGGAGTTTTGACCAGAGCCAAACAGAGGGCCTGGGAGGGACCAGGAGAGGTAGAGACCGCAACAGGATTGACCAGTTCCTTGCAGATTTTAAAGATGTTGACCATGTTGTTAGAGGCTGCAGAGACCCAGGCTTTAATGTGTGCTCTCTTCTTGATGAGTGTTATTGCTTTGACTGTCGTGTTGTTGCAACCAATCTAGGTATGTCTAAATGTGGCCTGGCATGTTTTACTGTAATGTTATTACGTGTCTACACTGGTCTACATTGTGCAGCCAGTGGGACATGTTTTCAATGTGGCATGCCATTTTTAACAGCAAAGCATTAATGTTCCTGTGCATTGTTGGTGAATTGATTGCATTGGATTGGTGTTACCCTACGAAACAATTGCAAACACTCTTGCTTTTTAGCCAATTTTTCTCAGCAAGTGTGCTGTATATTGCATTAAAACACATATTGGGCCTCATTACAAGTGTGTCGGTCCGGTAATAACGGTGCCGGTAAGCCCACTGGCACCGCTGTTACCGGACCGGCACACTAATCGTTTGCCTGCCGGAGTTGCTGTGCCGGGCACAGCAGCCATGGTAAGCAGACCGTAATGGAGGCACTGGCACCGTTATTAACGATGCCAGTGCTTCCGTGTTCTTCATTCCCACAGAGTTCCATTTGACTCTATGAGAATGGGGATTTACAGAATTATCGGCATCTGACTTCCCGGCCGACGGGGTTGTAATACCCTGGTGTTACTGGGAATTCAGGTGGCAGTAATCTTTTTCAGGTATGGTGGCAACCTGTGGGTATTACCGGCAGGGTTGCTGCTAAACCCGTAATGAGGCCCTTTTATGTCTTTCTCCTAGTACAGTGTGTGGCATACCCCTTCAGCAGCACATTCGTGCGTATTGTGCAAGCGTGATAATCCAAGCCCACGCAGAGTGTGGCATGACCTGTGATTTGTTGCCGATTTGGGGGGGCCTCAGCATGGCTCGCGAGGGGGGCCTCCACATTTTGTGTTACGCCACTGAGTGTCAGAAGGGTCGGTATTTTGGAAAACTGGCTGAATGTCACTTGATTGGCCTGGGCAGAGGGCTTCCTCTATCGGACATTGTGTTTGGTGGTAGGAGGAGCAGTTTTCAAACCCCATGACGCCAGATCCAAAGGAGGGGTACTCTTCACCTCTGCCACTTTTGCAGTGGTAGGTGCTGAACATGGTTTGGGTGTTTTGAGATTGTTTTTATCTTCTGCAGTCTTCTGGACTTTGTAAATCCTAGTAGCTTGTTAATTCACCCATTCAAGACTTCATGAATCATCAAAGTCCCTCACTAATTGGGTGGTCATTTATTTTAGAAGTGCATGGAGAAATGTTGCTATGAACTCCCTGCTATTGGTATTTACCCGCTGAGATGTTTTTGTGAATGCACACTTTAACTCTTGGACAAATTCTCTCGGAGATTGTTCCTCCTCATACACCATATTGTATGCAGCTTAACAGGCCTCTTGTAGGTTTCGGAGGGTAGACAAATGTTTTTAAATGACTGCCTTATAAGTAGCCCATTTATGGTGGTTTTGGTCCCCCAGCCCTGCAAAGAGTCACTGGAGGACATCCATTTGGCATATTCACGCTTTAAAATCACTCCTTATTCCAAAAGAGGACATCATTTGCTTAAACAATTCTAGATGTGCCCACACAGAATATTTGGTATTGTTATGATAAGGGGTAATAATACCTTTGATGTCTTTAATATGATTGATAGGGACTTTGACAAAGTTCTTTTGGGATTCTGCCCTTTTTGTGTCTGTGAACCTGAGCCCACTCTCCCTCGGAGTCAGAGCTACTGATAGAACCCCATTCCCTATTGTCATCTGGGTCCTCTCTAGGGTTCTGATTTCAGGAATGCCTTCTAGGTGCACGGGACACAGACTCCCCCCTTTGTTCTGCTCCCTGAGATTTCTCTGGGTTATATTCTCAGAATCCCTTTTTAGAGGTGGGATAATATTGGGTTTCTTCTTCTGAGGGCTGAAAATATATGTTGTCTCTCCCCCTGGATGCCCTAGAAGTATCCTCCCAGTCTCCCTGATAGGAAGAGACTTTTAAAATGCACTTTCTAGGCTGAAGATAGTGTCTTTCTATCTCAGCCAAGTGGGCTAGATGAGTTCTCTGCAGGACCATTTTCTGCAGTTCTAGATCTCTCAATCCTTCATTATATTTTTCCTCAGGCCCAGATGTATTATCATTTCCACTCCTGTCCCCTCCTGACATGCTGAATGGGGACATTCTCCCTCCTTCTCACTGCTAAAGGTGAGACGTTACCTATATCAGATATGGAATGCTCTACTTCCTGATCAGAAATATGTAGGAGAGAGTATGTTAGACACCTCTCAGCCTGCCTATAGGAGGTTTTAAGTGGGTGGAATAAGGCCTTTGGCAAAAGGGAATGATCCCCCCTGTCCAGAGTACTTGCCTCTGATGGTTGTCTACTGGGTACTTGTAGGACCATTTTATGATCCCTTCATTGTGTAATTATGATTTTTTTCCATTTACATTATCATTTTATGCTTACACTGTACTAATTGCTCTTAAATAAAACATATTGACTAGCTTCCAGTGTTTTGCTATGGAAAGTTAACAAGTCCTTATTCTGCTGTGCCTGCTGTAAACATTAATTCTTGCGCTGGCAATTTTGTATGACACTAGATCTTTCTTGACTTTTCTCTTGCCAGTGCAGAATTTTATGTTCCAAGTACTCTTTTAATTAAACTGCCTATTTTGGGTCATTCTCTGTTTGTTCCAATTTTTTCTGCAGATGCAAATTTGCATCTTTCGCATTAACTAATTCTTGGGAAGAGACTTGACTCAGGCCTTCATTTTTCATCAGCCTGTTCTTGTTTTTGTATCAGTTTCTGCTTCTCATGTGTTAGTGCATTACGTTCTTCTGCGGGCTGATCCCTCTGTCTTTTTGTGGCAGTTAAATTCTGGTGAATTTGACCAAATTAATTTTGGGACTCAACTTCTTTAATAATGAATGCATTCTTTTCTTGTGTCAATTCCGGTATATGTAGCTTCAGTGTCACAATATTGCCTAACAGGGTATTATTACATGAAGATTTCTCATTATAATTTCCTTTTAGCTTATCTGTGACCTCCATACACTGATTATAAGTGTCCTAGAGACTCAATAATTGTGTCATTTGGTTCTGAAGCTCATCACGTGATGTCTTCATTTCAGCTTGCATATGATTCATGCATTGCGCTGTTCCAATATGGCAACCTAGCTTTCTTTCAATGTTTCTTGTAACTGCAAAATACCTTGCAGTTGGTTGCTACACAATTGGTTGCCATTCAGCAGCTCTTCAGAATTCTTCTGGGCCGCCTCTTGCCCCTGTTTAATCTGAGCATCCGTGTCTCCTAACATGCCTTCCACCAAATGGAGGTGAAAATACAAGTCTGCAGAGAGGCAGATCTGTTTAAAGTACTCTTTTCTGACCATGGAAGTCATATATAGCCTCTGTAGGTACCGGTTTAATGATAACGTTCATCCCAAATGTCCACGCCCACTGAGGCGATTATGTCTAATATCTCTGTCTTCCAAAGGTCAATGTCGGTGGCTGTCCAATCCCCTTTCAAATATAACTTTAAGAGGGTATGGGCCTTGTATACAGGTACTGCTATGTCAGACATTGCTCAGTTTAAAATGTAACAACCTGCCTTGAACAATTCTCACTAAGCAGAAATACAAACATTTCTTACTCCTATTTTACCACTGTCGCTCAATCTCTTATAATTCCAATTCAAGCCTAAATGATTTTCTGTGTAACAATCTCTACTTCTCTGCACACCGTAGTATTTCCTTTGGAGGCTGTGGTATCAATACCATATAATTCAATGCAACACTAAGCTTCCATGGACATTCGTGGGCTCTGCACAATTTAAGTTAAAAAGGTCGATGTTGCAATGACACTGGTTATCGCAGAAGTCATATCTCAGTGGGACCTTCAGTTTTGTAGGATGTTTTATTCGGGCGACATCTAATTCAGGGGAACTTTTCACCCTCCCCAAACCAGGTGCTCCGAATTTTCCTTTATTTAATAAAGTTATTTTTTATGAATCTTGGACCCCCAATTTAATAGCATTGATTCCATACAGCTTCCGTCTCCTTTCTGGACAAGAAGCTCACGTGGTTGTACAGAAGCTATATTTATTAGAAAAATCGAAATAATTCAATCAGTTTAAAGATAAACAAAGTGTTTCTTCATTAAAGGTCAATGATAAAATATAATCAACACACTATTTGACTCAGTTCTCGATGCTGGAGTTATAGAAATATAGACTTGTGTAACACACACATCCACCATGAACATGCATGCACCATGGATAACATGCATGAGAGTCCAGAAGGAATCTTTCACTTGTGAAAAACAACAAATGAATTTAAAGTATCCCTGCCTTTCCAATTTGTGATACTGCCCATTTCAAAATAGGTACCACCCCCCTTACTCAATAGACATGACAGTATTTCAGCAGCATTTTAAGTATTCAATTGCAATAGACTTCCAGACCTTCATGTATGTAAATGTAAATGGTTTGTAGAAAGGAAAATATATGTTCAACATGTATGAGGCTAGATTCCCTTCAGTGATGTTTCATTTTAATTACTGGATAAAAGCACATCTTAGTAGCACTTTAGTTACTCGCCAACCATGATACACAGTTCTCAGGATTTTTCCTTCATTTGAGGGGCAGAATCCATGAAAACATATGCACTGGATCAGTAATTTTCTAACTATTATGAAACTGTGCCACTCTAAATAGAGAGAAGCCATCTACAATGCCTAATATATTTAGTGATTTCTTTAGTCCAGAGGGTCCTGTAACACTGAAGCAGGGTCCTTTACACCCAAAAGTGCTTTGGTGTTTCATAAGGACTGAGGTAGCTCTGAAGAAGGACCACTTGGTCCAAAATGCATCGGCCATGGTCTCTGCTGCTTTCTAATGAAAACTACACAAACACCACAATAAAAAAGATGCACATAAACAATCTTCGGTCATGATATTCTGGCTATACGGCTAACAATGTTTAATTTGCAGTAGTGCTTATTACAGAATTGGCATCCCCAGTTCTGGTGAATTGGTTCATCAGAAAAATGATTTTGTGAAAAGTGCACCTTTCACACTTTCAACAAGCACCTAAAACAGAGAGGGAATGGGTAGCAAATAAACCCCCTCTCCCTTTTGTCTGGAACAACATAGCTTTAACAACAGTATTCTGCTTGATGATATCACCAGGAAGTGATTTCAATTACTTAATTTGTCTAGGTATGTACACAGCGGGATGTCCTACTCTTGTCTCTGTGTTTGCATTGCACACAATAGGAATCTAGGGATCTTCTCGTAGAGAGACCATAGTTACTATTTCATCAATTTATAATTCCAGAAGCACATACGCATATGAAATATTTGCTTATTTCTCAGGATGTACAGCCAGTTTCTATGCCTCCACTCCTCAGTATTTACAAATAACACGGGACAGTATTTAATCTAATTCCCTTTATATTATCAGTCCCATTTATATTAAACTCAGATATGAATTTCATGTTGGCTGGATCACAGACAGGTGGACACCCTCTTAAGGACTGGTTCAATTATCCATCTCTAGGAAGAGGTAGGCATCAGTCAGCAAGATGGGAGCAGTTTTCCTTCACATCCTGTTTTCTATTTCTTCCACTAAAGAAGGCCTGAGGCTTTAACTCCTGGTAGGCCTCACTTAAAGTCTCTGATTATAATCTCAAATGGCTCCACAAGGAGAGAAATATATTCCTTCTCCTTCCTGTTGTTATAATTTCTTCTTTCTCTTCAGTTAGTCAGTGCGTAAGCGATTGAATCTGCCAGTGTCTCCCCTGAGTGAGTATGGGTTGAATGCTTTATAGAAGAATAACCCCACCTTTTTGAGGTGTGTATACTATTGTCATGTCCACAGGCCCAACAACGCAGAAACCACGCCATCTGGTGATGGGGCAAGGGGTAACATATCTTCTTCTTGTTTCTTTTTGGACGTTTAGACACCGGGGGCCCGGCTGGACTATTTTCTGGCACCTTTGGGACCAGGCTCAGGAATGAATACAAGCTGAAACTTTTTTTAATGCAGGAGTGCTTTATTTATATTCACTGGAATTCTCCACTTGCACACTGTCCGGGCGTGTCTATTTACAAACTGGAAGACATATGCAGAATCCAAGAGAGGCAGGAAGTGGAGACTGAGAAGCACGTGCAGAATCTAGGTGGGGCAGGATGTGGCAGGCAGGCCAGAACCAATGGGCGTGGCCAAGAACTAGACTATATAAACCCACCTATCCCTCAGACAAGTGCTTTGCGTTACTTTGCACCTCCATGCAACGTGATGTTCACCGCCGCCTGACCCAGCTAACTTACCTCATGGGAACTTGCAACGGCTGCAACCTTACCTGAACCCTGGTTCTCATCAGTCTGGCAGCATCCCATCTTCTTGGTGGATTCTGAATCCAACGCCGCAACATCTGCACTCCTGCTCCTGAAACCGAAGACCTGAAACGAGAAAGAACATAAGACAAGGTTAAAATAATTAAGAACAACAGACTCAGGGTCGCGCCTCGATTAAAATCATACGCGCACCCTAAAGATTGCTTACCAGCTGTCGGACCTTCGCTGCTACGCTCCTCCGTACCGCTGGCTCCATTTCGATTACCGCAGCTACCACCAGAACCACTACAACACCTGCAAAGGAAGAGAGAGCAGAGAAAGAGACGTTAAATGCAGAACAGACTTTAAGTTAAGAACAAACTTTACCAATTCAATTGTGATAGTCGGAAGACAAGCAGGCAAGTGGATGAGTCGCAGCTGGCCTGGACTTCCACAGCATGGGACCAGTGAAGGAACTTGGTCCCCTTCGGCAAGCGCCCCTGCCAGAAGCAGCAGGACGGAGAGCTCATCATTATCATTCAGCAGGTGAGCCTTTCAGAATAGCACAACCCCAGGGGAGCCACATCAAGGGAGAAGAGGTTGGGAGAAGGGATTAGAACCACAGCCTGCATATCCTCATGATCCCACTTTATATTCATGCAGGAACCGCGCTGCTCATCACTGCAGTTCCCATTTAGGCGCAAAGGAGAAGTTTCACCCCTGGGAGGGCTGTGACAGTGCCTCAACGCCTCCGCAGAGACCAGGTGAGCGTAACAACTTTCCCGAATCTAATTTGTCCATTTATGTGACTGGCCTGTGTTCCAAAAGTGACATCACAGTACACATACCCCTCAACTGTCATTGGGCATAATAATGAAGAGGGCAGACTGATGGGAGTAATTTCTAAACCTAAACCCTGCTTTCCTCCCATTTAATGTGATGTCATCAGGGATTTCTTGCATTAAACATTAGAGGATTCTGAAAGAGCAATGGCCATATATATGACCATTTTACTAATAGGCTCTCCAGATTTCTCTCTGTCGCAAATCAAACAACACAATTTCCATCATGATATCACCATTAATTGCTGAGTTATAGATTTTTCCATTTACCTCAGACCAACCTTTATTTAGACATTATTTTCCTATGTCAACGTAATGGGCTCATCACTGGGGACGTTAGAATATGTGACACACTAGCATGCACCATTCCTTTGCAACAAAATACAAATGTGCCTAAATTTCATGATTAAAAATCAAATTAGGAAAATTTTTTGATAGCGCTAAATAGAGCATCTCAAGCTGAAAGCTTTATAAAGATAATTATTTTGCTGCAACATTCCGTTCCAGAGTTATTGGCGAAATAACTATCCTATGCAACTTTTAAAAGACATTTCTTTCTCTTTATACATGTTCAAGTCAATAACAGAGCATCTGGTATCTTCAATTCTTTAGCTGTTAGTTCATGTCTAGAAATATAGGAATTATAACCGAGTGCCTGATAGTTGATAAGATCGTTTGAAATTCGAAGTTCTAAGTCCTCTGGATTTTATTACTTTTATCCTTCCCCTCTTTGACAGTTAACACTTCATTTTTTCAGGTATCAAGATTCCTTTTTTCAAGAGAGGCCAGGGAGATGGAATTCTCAGATTAGCTAGTCAAGCTGGAACCCCATTAGTTTTTCATTATTTTAAGTCCACCATGTACAGATGCAACCTATAAAAACGCTGGTTTCAGATTGATAGGATTTCCAGCCTCCCCTTGAATAAGTGGTAGAGACCATCTTATCATTGTGGCACAACCTCCACCAGTTCATCTCTGTGAGAAAGCTTGGGATCTGTTTTCACATCTCATTTTGGGGGAGGTGGCATGAGCAGAATACAGATGTCACAGTTCAGTTGTGGATTCTTTTAATGAGGCCCCTTTCACAATTTAAGCTTTTAAATATCCATTTTCCTGTTCCCCCTTCATTTTCCATTTTCCATCAATAGGAACTCCCATCAACGGTCCACACTTTCATATCAGTAGGTCTCATCACCATGATCCTTGATTTCTGTAAAGGAAGTAAAGACACACAGCAGCAAGACATGCAAATCCATATTGATCTGTCATTTTACTGCTGCTAGGATTTTTTCCTTAGCTTAAGCAGTTCTCCATTTTGATGAGGGTTGCAGGATATTTTCCTGTACTTGAGATGTTTATCTCAGGCCTTGTCAGTTATATTTTGTTTAGAGAGAACTACAACCCTAGCACATGTGTTTCAAATACTGTGCGCAGACCACACCTTGCTCTGCATCTTTTCTTTGAATGAGATTTCCCTATAATAGTCTTCCCATCATGTTTGCCAATTAATGGCACAGTGGGTATGCTACAGCTTGTTGAGCCCTCTAAGGGAACATTTGCCACTAAAGGCTTTCTTATGGGTTTCCCATTGAAGTGGACGGCATGATTAGAGCCATTACACGATACACTGGAGGGCTTCATGCTACCCTCTCCTCTGTTGGTGGTCCATTCTCAGAATATTTATGTAAAATCCTGGTCAATTTTGTCATGAATAAAGTCTGCACCTGAGGCTGGGTGATGCCCTCACATTGCGCAAAGCCTGTGTTTGACGAGTGTTGTACATTTACAGCATTATTGGAAGAATGAGGCACAACCATTTAATGCCTATTCAAATTGGGTACAGAATGTCCTGGTTCTATTGGTGTTTTACCAGATCATTCATCAGAGTCAGGATTAATAACCCGAACAGCCATATGCCCTTCAGGTCCCCTGAATGATACATATTAGAATTTTTAAACTTCTATCTGTTCTAATAATTTCCTACAACCACTACAATTTGTGAGCAGTGTAATTTCTTTTTTTTGTAACATCTTTTTATTAGATTTCCTATAAAATATAATTCTATCACATAGGTTTCAATGAATTACAACAAAAAAGCTAGTACAATAACAATATCCTTTCAATAACATTTGAGAAGCTACACTTTTTGGCCATGCAGTAATCAATAATAACCATTGTATCAAAGTCTATCCCCTTCTGGGGTCATACTTATGACAGAGGGACCTATGTCAGCAGAAGATGACTTATCAAGGGCATACATGTTATGAGACAGAAAATGCTACACTCTGCATATACATTCTTAAGGAACAGCTCTCATCTCCTTATATTCATAATTCTTAGGCTTGAGGCTACCCATCCATTATAGAATTCCTATTGACGCGTTGGGGTCACTTTAAGTAAGAAGGGCCTTAAATCTATTGGAGACAGGTATATTATAGGGATGTCCATCCAATGTCCCCCTAGTCCTGGGCAATGTTGTAAGATACAGTGCTTTGCTGTTTGTTGTAGATGCTGTGCATATTTACTGGGCAGAGGGGGTGGTAGTAGTGGCGGATAGAGACAGCTTACTGATCAAAGTTGCTCTATACTGATGACCCAAGGTATCTGATCCTGCCCAAAATACTGAAATATCTGTAAAGAAGTGGAAAATGAAAAGATAGAGTGAAACCATGTTTCTTTGAAGGATATGAGGAGGGCCGGATGAGGAATAGATATAAGAAGCATTCAGACCATAAACAAAGGGTGTCACATTCATCTCCTGCGGGCCCAGTGCTCATTCCCACATCATGACCTGCCACTTCTGATCCAGGTCCTCAATTACTGACCATCACAGCAGACCAGCTGCAGAAAGTGGGGTAGGACACAGTAAATGCAGCAGTAGACAGAGGTTTCTATGAGGATTCAGCATCTACGATTGTCCTGCTGGAGGAAGGGGATCTTTGTAATGATGTGCACGCATATGTTTTACCATCAGGAAAATACAGCAGAAGAAATGGTGAATATGTGTCTGCTGACTACTGTGATGAATCCCAGGATGTTGTTACTGCTTCTATGGGGGAAGCCCCTTCCCATGAGGCCAGGGAGGTGAGGCCACTAATCTATAGTCCACCCGGGGGCAGTACTAAGCAGGTGGTTCTCATGGGGAGGGAAATCCCATATGGGATGAGGGACGACACCTTGGGAGATGCGCAGTATAATTCAGCTACCCCCCAACCTCCCTCACCCTGTTACCCTGCACTAGACATACCCCCACATACTCTCAGGTATGTCTGCAGAACAGTGTCACTTCACCAAGAAACATAGAGACGAGGAAGCACTTTGAGTACAGGGATCACTATAATACTGGGATATGAAGAGAGAGCCAAAGCAATCTTCATATTCACAGCACATGACAGGAGAATATACCAGGTTGGCTGTGACCAACGAAGTAGTAGTTGTAGAACTCAAGCAAGAATAACACCATTAAAGAAAAGGCAAGTCTGAGATTTGCACCCACACAAAGGGAGAGCCAAAGTAATATTCATACGCACATCACCTGGCAGGAGAGTATACCCAGTTGGCTGTGACCAACGAAGTAGTAGTAGTAGCAGTTGAAAAGACAAGACTGGTATTCACACCCATATGAAGAGATAACGAAAACAATTTTCATACTCACAGCACCTGGCAGGAGAGTATACCAGGTTGGCTGTGACCAACAAAGTGGTAGTAGTAGAAGAAGTCAAGTAAGAAGACCACCACAATTAAGGAAAGGGGGAGTCTGGGATTCACACCCACAAGAAGAGAGAGCCAAAGCAATTTCCATACACACAGCACTTGTCAAGAGAATATACCAGGTTGGCTGTGACCAGCAAAGCAGTAGTAGTCAAGCAAGAAAACACACAATTGGAAAGTACAGAGAAGGCAAAGCATGGGACTCACTCACATATGAAGA
Source organism: Ambystoma mexicanum (assembly GCF_040938575.1). Taxonomy (NCBI): domain Eukaryota; kingdom Metazoa; phylum Chordata; class Amphibia; order Caudata; family Ambystomatidae; genus Ambystoma; species Ambystoma mexicanum. The sequence continues at coordinate 782,906,862 of NC_090939.1, forward strand.
GAGAACTAAAGCACTCTTCATAGTCACAGTACCTGGCAGGATAATGTACTGGATTTATGTGACATCACAGAGAAGGCAAGAGGAAACAAGACATTACCCAGGGAACGTGGTAAAGACCATAATCTTTAGTATCACAGTGCCTGGAAGAAACAAGAGCCAGGTTGACTGTGAAATATACTGGGAAGAAACTAGGGGAAGGGAAGCCTCCACCAGAGTAAGGGGTGTAGGCAATGTTAAAGACATCTTTGGAGCACTAAAAGAGGAAAAGACACTATTTGGACATTCGGTCGGCACGACAGGAACACTAGAAGAGGAAAAGACCCTTATTGAACATTCAGAGGGCATGACTGAGGGCTGTTTAACTAACTTGCTTAAACTCTGAATCCACCAACTGTATGAGATACCGGATGTGAAGCGATGTGAAGGGGCGGGAGCAGGTTACCACCTCTGCTTTCAATATGCTATGTATTTTTCCTCCAGGCCACATGTAACTTGTTCCTTTCAGCGCCTTCATGCCTAAGGGGTTGTTTGCGCTATACAAATGAAATAAATAAATAAATGAAGACCTGGGAGTAAGGTAGTCTTTCCTTTTGGAGTTTATTTGTTGCACCATTTTGGAACTTTGTTTTGCGCATTGGAACAGAACTTTGAAACTTAAGAAGATCCCCTTTTCACATTAGTTTAGGTTCTAAATGTAAGGTATGGAAATAGGAATTTTGACACAATGGTGTTCTTGTTTCTTTTGGATTATCCTGATAGACTCCTTAGAATATTTTTTCGAGGCTGGGAAACCCCCCTTAGTATTAGGGTCAGGAAGGTTTTTCTCCAACCCTTATTTGATTAATATTTTTCAAAAAAGGTAGTTATAAAGGTTTCTGCCAATAATAATGCCACCTGTGTGTCAATCTCCTCCTTCCACACCCTTACACTACCAAATGGGTAACCTGGGAGTCCAAGATGTTTCATCCTTTTCCTTCCTCGGCTGACCCTTCCATCGTAGAAGGTGCTTTTAGCAAATACTAACATTCTTCTTATTCCAAACTACTGTGAATGTAGAGCATTTGAAATATACTTCTGGACGAATCTAAGGACCCTGAGAGGTCTTCCATTCCAAGACACTAGCCTAGTATGAATCTTAGCCAGGAGGTCAGAAATAATTCCCTGATACATTTAGGGTTGTGTGTTGGGCTCCTGCTTGTTCAACCTCCTTCTATCGGAACTGGGTGAGTGTTTTACCGTAGTAAGCTTTGCCCCTGTGAAGTTGGGTGATATAAGGTTTTCATACTTAACTTAGATAGATGATGTAGTCCAGATGGACAGGACTCAGATCGGATTGCAGAGATTAGCTAGTGTGTTGGAAAAATATGTATGGTTAAATGGTTAAATGAACTAGTAATAAATTGTTCAAAAACGTATGTGCTAAGGTTCTCTAAGAGTGGTCTGAAACCTATGGGTTTAAGATGGCTGTTGGAAAATTAAACTGTGTTAGATGCAACACCAAATAAGAGAAATGTATGGTTTAGAATAAAAGGGAAAGCTGATAAAATGTCAGTATACATTTTAAAAGTATATAAGAAATATTGCAGGTTTTCTCTTGTCCCAATGTTGAATTTGTACACTCTAAAGGTAGTACCATAAATAACGTATTGAACAGAAGTCTCAATAACGCTCCACAAAATGGATTGGGATAGATTAGAGGCACTGATGTGGAAGAGGGCTTTGAATTTACCAGACTGTTTACCAATTGCTGCTTTGCAAAGGGAGCTGGGTTTGCAATCATTAAGCTATACATTGGAATGGAAGATTTTAATGTTTTATGGTCATTTGGCCAATGCTCCAAAGGGGACTTTATGCTATGATTTGGGCATTGCTCTGAGTGAGTACCGACAAACACAACTGCTTGCCTTCTCTAAAGTAGCAAATCACCTGTCAGATGAATGCAATGTCCCTAGTGAACTCCTAATTGTTAACCCATGTCTGGTAAAGAAAACATTGAACGATCGGGACTGATGTTTAACACTGGAAAAGCCAAATACCTATAAGTTATATAAAAGTCTCCCCCCCTGTCCAAAACCGATGGGTCGTATACCATTAAATTTGAAAAAATTCCCCAACTCATATTGGAGGGAACAATTTTTAAGATCAATCTATTACCAACAGGGGAAATCCAACAAATATTATTGGGAGACGGTCAAAATGAGATGTTAAAATTAGAGGGCCATTGTACACTATGCAACAGACTGAGAATGCTCCAAAATCGGATAAAATGTTGGTGGAATGCGAAATATTAGATGAATTAAGCCAAGATCTTCTGAAAAGATTTTTTGGGAACTTTGATTGTGTGAATACACAGGACATTTTCATGAAGTTGACAAGCAGGGAGGAAACTCTCTTAACAATAGCATCAATTAAATTATTAGTACAAGCCAAGATAATTACCAATGTCTGATGTATTTCATCTAGTAATGTATGGTTATCATTTTGTGTTTGGTGATTTTTTTTCCTTATGAATTTAGTAATTGATTTTATTGATAGCAATTTGTTGAATTAATTTATTTCTCAACATTGATGTTTTCAAAGAAAACTATTTGTTTAATGATCAATTGAATGATGTAAAATGTTTTCTTTAGAAATTATGTGGTCTGATTTTTAAGTTATATGTGTTGTTTTAATGTTCTTTTAATGGTGTTTTATCGGATTGTTAATTGTACTGTAGTTTTTAAGATTGTGTGAGGTTGACTAGTTTCAGCCAAAATAACAATAAAGAATTCATTAATAATTAAGGTGAATTGCCTGATTCCGGTTTTTGTATCTACATTTTAGTTATCTCAAATGATGAGTCCCTACTGGATGCATTTGAAAGGATGGTGGTGGTGTTTTTTTAAGAAAGCACATGCTGTTGCTTCCTTTGTAGTAAGGGCTGAGGTGTTTGCCATCTACAATGCAGAATCCCTGTTAAAGACTTAGCGGCCCAAGTTGTAATCCTGGATATATTATGGACAACAACTCATGTTCTCATGGGCTGTTTTGCTGCATATTCTCTATCAAACCCAATCTGTTATTGTTGCCAAAAGATAGTACTGGCTTCGATGTTGTAAAAGTGAACACTCTCAGAAGCACAAGTTTCGAGAACTCCCCCTATTCTACCACTTGTTGTTTGGAGCTAAATGGGAGACACTGGATAAACATGCTGTTGAAAATTGGAACCCTTCTATGACAGTGAGACCTTTTCATACCGTTCAGCCATAGCCAAAACCACAACAATCAAGCTTTGTGGCTGCCAGTTACAGAGCCTGTGTGACAGGGGAGTGATGCAGATGCTCTTTACATACCAGAAGCTTTTCAGCCCCATATCTAGTGTCAGTTCAACATTCCTGGCTTTGGAGTGTTGTTTCCTATTCTACTGTCCGATCACTACTGGTGTCCTGGTGGGCACCAGCATCCAATCTTTTGACTCCCTGTAGAATTAGGCTGTTTCAGATGCCTGGGTACTGGCCCCGGAATCTGTAAATGTAAAGAAGATATTCCATTGAATTTAACAGCTTCCTTCCAGACTCAATGGTTTAAATGACAAGATGGCCTAATGTCCCTTCATTTACAAATGCGAGAACTGCTTGGAAAAAAATGTGGTGATCCCAGTTCCACAGAAGAAACTTGGGAAAGGGGTGTTTTCAATTCTGCTTCTTTTCTTAATGGCATCAGGACAATTCTGAACAATTATACAGTGGGTCAATTGATACACCAGGTCACCCCATTTCATAATGGAGTTTATTCAAGGCCTAATTCCAATGATAACACCAGTAGAGCTTCTGAGATCAATGGATTCTGAGAATGATTATTTCTATACTGCCATCCTGCTGCAATACCATTGTGTTTTCAGTTTCACCATGGCAGATGGGCAATTTCAGTTTATAGAACCTTCCAATTAGCCTTGTGGCAGTCAGTGCCCTAGAGTATTCAGAAGAAGGTCAGAGTACCTCTAATATGTTTTATGCATTCTGTGATAATTGCAGTGCATCCCTATCTGGACGATTTGCTCATCCATTGGTCATCCCTGGCTCAAGTGTAGATTGAAGTGCAGAAGATGATTGATTTGGTTGCTTGGTCAGTATCAAGAAATCTTCCCTGGTGTCTTTTTAACTCCTTCAGTTCATTGGTGTCTGCTTTGATACATATACCTTGAAGTACGCCAAGCACTTAACACATCAACAGTCCTCAAGTGGCATCAGGCTCAGGGGGCCATGATTATCTTTTATCTTTCTTGTGCCTTAGTTCAGAATGGTTTTCAGATCTCTGGTAAATCACCTCCTTGACCTTCGGTAGGCCAGCCTCCTTAAGCTCCTCTGGTCCATTCCACATAGCCCAAGCCTTGAGAAATGAGCTACTCTGCCACCAGGTGAAGAAACATCTCAGCAATGGGCTAGACCTGGACCCTCTGAATCCAATTGCTGCAACTACAGAGGGAAGATTGAAGTTGTGGGGTGTCACTCTGCATCACCTTTGAGCCCAGTATCTTTGGCTTCAAAAGGATGTCAGTCATTCATCCACCTTCAGGGAATTGTCAGCAATTGTCAATGCAACTAGTCATCTGGAGGGCCAAGCTATTCTCATAAGGAAGGACAACCAAGTGGCAACACTGTGGTGCTGGTCTGTCCTTGTGCTTGGGACCAGACTGATATACAAATGGATATTTCTCCACTGTGAAGGGTGCAGTGAGCTAAAACGTAGTTGTTGACCCTCCTGTGTGGGGGAAATTCCATAGAACAGGGAAGTTGACCCATGTTCGTGCTCAGTAGAGTGGCTCCCACACCCTTGTTTAATTAGTGGCAAAGATGTACATAAGTCATTAGAGCAGATGGAGATTGCATGTTTGGGGAGTTTGCCTGCATGCTGTTTCTGTGGGCAGAACAACATCTTCTGTCGTTATGGCCTTGTAGATTCTGGGAGCGGCAAATGTGGAGGTGGTCACCTCAGCAGAATGTTCTCATTGTCAGTGTACCTTTCGTTGATGTTGGAGGTGTTTGAGGTGATGTGCAATCATCACAGATGCATATGGTTGGACTTATTTTGATGCAAACTAGACACTTGGCTCCCAACATAGTTCTCAAAGGTTTAGAGATCCTCCGACATGCTATTTGCCCTTTTTCTCTTGCTGCTGATACCAAGGGTACTGTCCAAGATTGAATGGGAGTGTACATAAGCATGGATGAGAAATCTTTGTTTATTCTGACCTTACAGATGGCATCTGTACTGGGATGGAACCTAGCTGTGTCTCAGTGTGTGTGACTAGGTCACTTTGGCTTATCAATACTTTCCTCCTGGCCCTTCCTTCCCATCAGACCCTTTCTTCTCTTAACCCAAATCACCCTACTCCTCTATTATTTATCTCCTGGCTGACATCAACCTTAAATCCTTCTTGCACATTTGTTTCAGTCTACGTGTAGTCATATATAAGTCTCACCATCCATCTCTCCCCCATCCTTAAGAAAAAGAAGACAGCTGATCTCACTGCAGTGAACTGGAATCAAAGTCCGTCCGTTTCATTTATGTTTTTTTGCCAGCTGTCCATAGCTTGCCAATTTCTAAATTTACGTTGACAATTATTTTCTGTTTCATTTAATTTCATCTATTTTCTTTCATTTCTTTTTTTAAATTACTTAAATCCAGTTCTACATTTTGTACTAAAGATATATCCACTCTCATATATGTTACAATAGTATTTTGTGTGACATTAACACGGCACCACAATGAGAATTTTTATTTCGGGAAAGTGGGATCTAACATTACAACTTTTACGACCTGTAGGTTTAACTTTGGACTATACCTCCAACAGTTGTAAATTGACAGTTAAAAGATCTGAAGAAGAGACAGCGTTTGGTGATGGCATGTATCAGCTTCAAAAAGGCCAAGAGTGCCCGACAGTTCAGTTAAGTTCTTTTTGGTTGTCGGGAAGTCCATTTGGGCTTACGGCACAAAATTCACAGACGAGATCAAAGTGTAAAAGGTTGCTTTAATGTGACAGGCCACAGCTTACAAAACATGCTAACCTGGCTCCCTGGCCTTTCAGACTAACATATCAGTTAACAATCGCCAAAACAATTAAATACGTAACAAATTTACAATTCATCACTTCCTGCCACTTGCTCCCCTGCATGTAAACCCAGATCCACCGGCACAACATGAAGCTCTCTCATACCCGCCAGTATAGTCAACCATTGCTCCCACCTGAGCCCCCCACCCTAGACCATCTCAACAATGCCAATTTGTAACTGAACCCAAGCTGGGTACCGAAAACCCTTCTTGGCGCATCTTTCCCTGCCCATTTCACTATCTAGTGTCCACATATCCAGATATGAGGTAACTCACCACTCCTCCATGCCACATCTGAAAAAGAAAAAGACAGTGAGCCACTTCTCAGCAACCCTTCCGTCTCCCTACCAGCCACAAGACATTTGTTACCTAAGAGCCGCTTTCCCCAGATCTCTGATATATCCCTTGTACTTTGCCAATTTCTAGCATCCCAGGCTCCAATCTCTTCCGACAGACCCAGCATTCTACCTTCGGACGCCGTCCAGATCCAAAAGGAATGAGTCCCAAAATCCTCTGCTTTCTCACCCAACGCCCACAGGGCTCTCCTCATCACTCAAAAACCCAGAGAAGCTGTCACCCTTGAGCCATATTCATGCAGAAAAACCAAATCCTCTCTTCCTCTACATCTCTCCCGCCACAGAGCCCCCACCTTCACTGGACGCAACTCCTTACTACCTCTATCCAAATGCACTCAACAGCCCCTGCCCTCTGATCCATTTTTTATTTACAAATGTTTATATCTGCGCTGTCATCTGATAGTTGGACGTCCTTCCACAGTAGACCTCCTTCACCCCTTCCTTTCATTACCAGCTCTGTCACACAAAATGCCCCAAAAAACAACCACATAAAACACATTGAAAACATGTCTCTTTCCCATGGTGACCTGCAAACACCCTCAAGAACTTTGGACAACTTCTCTAATAGGGCAGCTGAGAATTGCCTCCTGCTGTCCTTACCCTTACATCCTACTTGCCCCCCCACCCCACTTGGCTGAAAGCCCCAAAACCACTTACCATAAAAAGCAATGCCCGCCAACTTCCCTGATATCGTTGTCCTGGACCAACCTGGAAACTCCAACCATGCTCTCCTGTATGGAGCCCGCATTGCTGGGGCCAATGAACCCTCTACTAAATGCAGGGCTCTCAATCTACTAGCCGCCTTAGCTCCTCTGGGATCCGGTGCCCTTTCACCTCTGGTTCAGATGCCAGCCCATGGAATTTCTGCCACTGAAAATGAGATAATGCATCATCGATGCAGTTTTCCTTCCCTGGCACGTGAGTTGCTCTAAACACCACATTCCACTTCAGACACTGCAGCACAAATTCCCTCATTAGCCTGGCTACCCTCTGGTCCCTGGCTGACTGCTTGTTCATAATGTTGACCAACCGCTTCATTGTCCACGTTGAAATTCACTTTGTTATTCTGCAACTCTGCCCCACAAATCCAGCGCCACTATCAACAGAAAAATCTCCAAAAAGGCTATGCTCCTCATAAAATCTCAACCATACTCTAAAATCTTCTCTGACCGTTCCTGAAATCCTCACTCTTTGTGATGTAGCTACTCGCCTCCGCCATAAAACATGCCATATTTCTGCAAAAAGTGTGACCCTGACCCATCACCTGACAAGCAAAATTGAGATGCCCTACTAGTCTCTGCATGTCCACCAGCATCATCTTATGGGCCGTAATCACCCTCAACATCAACTGCACCAGCTTGCTCACCTTGTCGTCCGGCAAGCGTGAGGTCATGGCCACTGCGTCTAGCTCAATTCTTAGAAAAGTCAGAACCACCGCCAGCCTCTCAGTTTTATTCTCTGCCAATGGCACTCCCAACTCAAGTGTCAATGACTGAAAAACCTCAAGCATCCGCTGGGACTCCCGCTCTTCTCCTGCCCCACTGATGACCAGAAAATCATCTAAATGATGCAACACTCCCTCAAAACCGGAACTGTAAGTGAAAACCCACTAAAGAAAAGAGCTGAAATGCTCAAACAATGCACATGACACTGTGCATCCCATTGGCAGTGCTTTGTCCACATAAATCTGACTCTCAAACTGCATTCCAAGCAACCAAAAGTCCTCTGATGCACCAGCAGCAAATGAAAAGCCGATTTCATATCACACTTGGCCATAAAAGTCCCACACTCTGCATTCCTCACCAAACCCACTGGCTGAGCCACACTTGCAAAGGACACCCCGCAATCCTCTGAGGCAATTAAATCATTCACTGACATGCCTTCTGGCCATGATAAATGGTGAATCAACCTGAACTCCCCATCTGCTTTCTTAGGCACAACCCCTAATGGAGACACCACCATGTCACACGGCAGATCAATAAACGTCCCTTGCCTGTCTGGGTAAAAATTGAGCCATTCCTCCAACACTTCCACCTTAACTGGAGCATAGGCCTTTCCCCACAACCCCTTGTCCTGCCCCATACCCCCTCCCTCTGTCTCCTGTTGCAAAATACTGTGTAACAGGATGCTGTCCTGTGCATCTGCTGAACTCATCTCTGAATTTGCATACCGGTCTAGAGCATCCCTGTTTATTAAAGGCCCACCATGCTGCTGATGGCTGACACCTGCCTCCTCCCCCTACTCCCTCGAAGGCGGGCGACAAGGAAAGGGCTGGCAAAGCACGAGTAAGCTACTCACTGTATGAATTGTTGAGGCTGGGCGCGTGAGCACCATCCACTGCAATCTCTCTCCATACCACCTGCTTGTCCACAACCATCCTTACCTGGAACTCCTCGTCATACCTCACCCAAGCAAACCCACCCAGCAAAACTTGCAAATGCTTTCCCAATCGCATCCATATATTTTAACAAAGCCACACACCTCTCAGAGAACTTCTCACAGTAAACGCTAGCATATATTATAAATGCCGAAGTCCAATTCTCAATCGTAACCATTACCCTTGGTCCTGGCGCTAGCTCCCGCTCCTCCTCCTTTGACCCCTCCTTGGCTCCCACCTCCCTATGTAAGAGCTTGAACACGTCTACACATTCCTCTGCCCAGATTTTCTCCTTTGTAGCCACCATCAAGTGTGCGCCCAATGGCTTTGTAATACCCATATAGGGTAGTTCCTTAATCTTCTCTGCACCCTCACCTGTACTGTAGGCATCTTCAACACCCGCTGTGCCCCCAAATCTGTGATCTTATCCATCTTAACTGCCACTGAGGTGACACCTTTCCCATCCACCCTCACCAATACCCCTGCCGCCACATCATCTTTCTCGCCCCCGCTGCAGTTGCCCCACCACTCCCTTTCTGTGTCCCCCACCTAGCTCCTAACCTGACCCATGCCGCAGACCATTCCCTTCCCTGCGCACCTCTAACTGCCCGTCGTCTCCTATCTGTGTCATCCTGACCTCCACACCGCTACTCCGAATTTCGTTTCTCTACTGCCGGGACAAAAAACATCAGCAGAGTCTCCAGCCCATCTTTCCAGCAGTCTTCCCCTACTCCTGCTACCCCCATCACCGCCTTCACCTTCAAACCTTAAACTATACCAACCCTTTTCTATCCCAACTCGATCTCCTTGGTCCCCTCCTCCCACAGCAACCAATCTTCCTCCCCAAATTCATCTTCCCCAGTCATATACCACATTGTGAGCGACTGCTCCGGCTGGGCAGAACCTCCGCGGGCCAGCACCGGGCATCCACCCCAATGCTCTTGTGTTGTGTTCTCAGTGAGGTCGCAGCAACCCCTTCCTACTCCTCTTCTCTGGTGAGATGTTTCCTCCTCTACCCTGAGCTCCATCGTGCTAGGGGCTGTTCCACACCCTCTAGGCTGATAACTTCTTCTTGCAAGAGGGACTGTTCCAAAACCCTCTCCTTCCTCGACCTCTAGAGCCACGGGGGCTGTGCCTCTCTCTCTGCGTACCAAATTGCTTTGCGGGGAGATCATCATGTACCTTCCTCTGTTTCCGCTATCCACAGGGGCGAGTTCCCTCCTCCTCCCTCCTGCACTCTTCTGTAGGCATTTCCCAACCCTCTCCCTCTGTACCACCACACCACCTCGATCCGTCCCTTCCTTACCTCCCTCACCTATTTGACCTGCACCCCTCTCTGTCCCCACTCCATCTACATTTGGACCCCCGCCCATACCCGCTGCTCCAGGCCCACACCATGGCCCACTGCTCCTTGCCACCCTTCTAGGAATATCCCCTGGCTCCTCCTTGCCCCTTTATCCCATACTTCTCCCGTTTCCCGCCGATGGTCTGCATGCAACCACTGCTTCGAGGGCCCCATCTGAAGCCACTCTGTGCTGTGTCCTTCCACCATTGTGCCCCTTGTGCGACCACAATAATCCCTAAAATCATTCATGGTTTACAGGAAACCTTACACAACATAAAACCACATAGTATATAGAATAGTATAAGTAAACAACAAAACAGTAAAATGAACAGAGAAAAAAGAAAAATTAAGGAAAGAAAGAAAACAAACAAATTATGTACAATTTAAAGTAATAAGTCTTAAAATCATACATTAGTTTTCTAGTTTCAATTAATCTAAGATAGTATTCAAGAAATTATTCAAAGCTAAAATTAAAGAAACATTGGTCCCTGACATTAGTCTGCACCAAAACAAGTTCAGAATTGGAACAGGACAACCTGATAGTGACAAAATGTGGCCATGCTATGACCCAATGTTACACTGCTTCTACTATGTCCGTAATACTGCAGAATCTACCATTTAAAAAAAGAGTGTGACTTGGAGAGACTATCTTTCCAATACTTGGTCCTTTCACTCGTGTGTGGAACTGATTCAACCTGAAACCCATATAGGTTGCACATATTTTATCACAAGGAAAACTTTGCAAGTACTGAGGAATACATTCTCTGGAATGAGTGAACTGTGAATATTCTGTGTAGGTGACATAGGTTTCGATTCTGTCAATTGTCTCAACCCAACCTGCCCTGCACACACTCTTTTTGACAACTCCTGGTCACTGTGTGAGATCTATCTCGGACGGCCCAAGTGAACTAAGTACACTTTGCATCCTTGATCTGAAGGAGTTGAGACTCAGCATTCATGGCTTCATTCAGATCCTCGTACAATGAGTTCTCTGGAGAATCAAGGATTTTCCTGAAGGTTGAGAGCTGTTTCTACATACAACTAGCCTTCAGAGAGGTAAGGTAAAATTCAAGTCTAATAACTGTGTGGGGGATCGTCAAAGATAGACCCAAAACCTCCTTCCACAATTTGCCTTGTATAATGTTAGGCAGGTTACCCAGATCGTGGAGAGACATGCCTAGGCCATAGAGAATCACGGGTTCTATCTTGACTAGATAGAAATGACGTATAGGTAGAATAGAGAATTTACAGTCTAGTCATCAAAAATGGCAATTGGGGAGCCAATTTTTTTCGCCTTGGTGAAAAAAATAGTTTTCCATGTTTCTGCCATAGCCTTGTTAGTTAGGTTGTAACCCAGATATGTCACTGAGAGTACTGTTCAACTCTTTCTGGTCCCATGACCCAGGGCCTTATTTTGAGTTTCATACCCCTTGTGAAAATTATCATCTTAGATTTAGAGTCGTTGGGGAAAGATTATTAACTAAAGCATATTCAAAGAATAGATTCATCTTGCTTTGTTGGCCCTAGAAGTTCTGTCAAACAGTATGAAATGGTCAGCGAAGGCTAATCAGTCAAGCTTGATACTACCTACCTGAGCCCACGAGATCAAAGGGCCTGCCACAGACCCTCCACATCACTCACATACAAGTTGAAAAGTATCGGGACAAAGGTACATCCCTGTTTAACGACTACATATGAGTTTACAACTCTCCAATGGTGAGGATTGTGATCAAGCTGAAAGAACTGCTCATGGTCTGTTAAGGCTCCTTCTTTAGTCAAGCATATTCGTAGTGTTGTGTTGGTGTGGAGAAGAGCAGGAACATTCATTCCCAAAGGTTTATGCCACAGCCTGGATCTTACAACACAGTTGAAAGCGCTTGAATCCAGAGCAGCCAAGTGTACTTTCCCTACTCATGAATGTTGGGCATGATGTCTTAAATTGGCCATAATAGTGGCATTGAGGGCCGTACCCATATCCTGCCTAAACCCTACCTGGTATGTGCTCAGGAGTTTAGATCATTTCACAACCTGGTTGAGGTCCCTCAGGAGAAGTATGGGAAAGACTTTGCTAGTGGCATTGATTAAAGCAATCGGCCTATAGTTGTTAAGGTCTTGTACGTCACCCTTTTTAAAAATAGGAATAATAATAGATTCGGCCTAAGAGACTAGAATAGCATGAGTCAAGAAGATTTGTTCAAATATAGGTTTCAATAACAGTGACCAAATCTGCAGCGCTTCTTTCCGAATGAACGGCAGAATACCGTCCGGACCTGGAGCACGAGACGGCTTAAGTTTACTAATAACCCAAATGATGTCTTCAATATTCCATGGGCAAGAACCCTCATTCACAGGACCCAGGTCATCGACAAGGGTGTCTTGATAGGTTTCCGGCAAAGAATATTTCTTCTCATAATATTTAACACAAGATTGCTCCTGTATGGGGCACTCCTTGCCCTTATCCTTTAGACCTAAAATCTGGTTAACGGTAGACCAATGGTTTTCCCTGCCATTGCAAAGTTGGTACAACATGGACTGATGGATACGTAAATAAGCTTCAATCCTAAGAGATCTGACCAAGTTTTTATGTGTTTTATGTGTTTGATAGATTTTTGTCTTAGCAGCTAAGTAATCCACCGTACCTAAGCACTGCTTTTTTTTAGTGTAGCCAATTTCTTACGTTTAAGACTTTTAGACTGCGAAATTCTGCTGTCACAAAAATATCTAGTGTTCACGCCAAGGTCAGAGGAGCATTCACAAACAACTCTTTTGATGCAGGCCATAATAGCTTGATTGGGTAAATTAGAGTAAACACCACTCACTCTCTAATAATGGGAGTTAGAGCTCAAATTACACAAAGAAAGGGGTCATTATGACGTTGGAGGTAATGGAAAAATTATGCCAGTAAAGGATTACCGGCACCGCATACCGCTCCGGGCTATTCCGACTCAAGAACCCGGTATTAGCAGCGCCGCTGATAACGTGGTCGCTAATAGCGGCATGCGCGCGGGCACGTGGCCCTTTGGGCCGGCAATACCGGGATGCCGCTAACAGGAGGACATCTCAAGTGAAGCGGACATGCAAATACCGGCATCATGAAGGCACTAATAAGGGATACTGGCATGCCGGCAATACCGGCATCACGAACCACCCGTAAACAGCTATGTACAGTGTTCCCAACTGCCACAGGTGCACACAATTAGCACAGGTGGAGGCAATGGAGTCTGGCCCAGCTCAAAAGGAGCACACACACACACCACACCCCTTTCCACACCAAAATGATTCCACTAGTAGTAGCAATACTGGGGCTGGAGGCCATGCTTGCATTGCTAAACCAGCAACAACAACACCAGGCATCACAGAGGAGACACAGGAGGAGAAGGAAGGTGATACAGACCCAGCAAGCCCCATCAGTGCAGGCAGTGGTACCACGCAGGCAGCCCACAATCCCTCGTATCAGAGCCAGTTCATTCAACCTAACCCCTAGCAGATCCACACCCTGTACCGTCTGGACCGGGACACCATCACCACCATTGTGGACATGATACACAACAACACTGTCAGCCTTACTGAAATATGCACCAACATCCCCCCCCTACTGAAGGTAGTGTCTGTGCTCCACTTCCTGGCCACAGGCACCTACCAGCACACAGTGGGACACATGCATGGCATATCACAACCCTTATTTTCTTGCATGCTGAACCAAGTGCTGGATGCCCTCCTGAAGCACACAAGGGACTACATATCCTGACCACGGACTCTCCAGGAGAACTTTGACACAAAAGTTGGCTTCCATGCACTGGCAGGTACGCCAAGTCGTATTGGTGCACTTGACTGCACCCATGTGGAATTGGTGGTCCTGCATGCAACAGAGCGGGTGTACCACAATCGTAAGCTATATCACTCAATAAATGTACAGATGTTATGTGACTCCAGCAAGATCATCACACATTGTTGTGCCCGATTTCCTGGATCAACTCATGACTCAATGGTCCTGCGTAACTCCACGCTACCACGCTACATGGAGCGACATGCAGGATGACGTGCCTGGCTGCTTGGTAAGTTGCATGACAGCCACATGGCAGTGAAATGGGGGGCTAGATGCACACACCACCATGGTGTCATTGCTGTGGTTACAGCACGATGTGCACATCCCAAAACACTGTGCCCCAAATCATCCCAAACTGAACACGACAAGCAATTTCCATAGCAATGAAGTGAGCTGCACACCTATCACACCATGCCAAACTTAAAACCACCCCACATCTCACAACACATGCATCACCTATCATTGGACCTCACCCTCCATAACACAATCCAGCAACATGCTGTGAGTATTCACAATGTAAATGTCTGCAGCAAATCACTACAAAGGACAAACATCCATGAGAGTGCACAAAACAAAACCACCAAGGGAATCCACTGCTTGTCACAGGGCCACCACCACAGTAGTGCAGCATGTCACCATGGGAATAATCAGTGCTGAATGCCAAATAATGCAGAGACTACTCCCAACACTGCCAGTTAGAAAATCATACAGAACACTACACAACACATATATATCACAAACACAGCGGCATGCATCTACAATGTGTCATGACCCATCGGAGATGCCCCTTCTGGGCCTCCTGGTCCCTGTCACGTCGGGGCTTGCACTCTGTTGTACTACCAACATGGCAGCAAACACTGAACGCTGCCTACCAGCCTTCACATTCATTGCAGCACGCTTGATAAAATAGCCACACCCCCGCGCTTCCGCGCGTCTCAACGCTACTGTTAGCTGTGGCTAGACGTGTGCTCCGTCGTTCGCTTTCACGGAACTTTGTTGCTTTCCTGGTTCCCGGATCCTTGCTTCATTCTATCCCTTCTCCTTCTTACCCAACCTCTCCCGGAATCCATGCACCCGCCTCCCAGTGCTTCTTCTCCTACTTTTTTCCTGGATTTCCTGGAGTTTACTATCGATCCCGGAGAAGAAGTTGAACGAACACTGGAAGCCGAAGACGGCCGAGTGGGCTTGTACAAGACCCGAACCATAAGGAAGAAAACTTCAACAACCGAATCCATCAAGCCGCGAAAACAGGTGGGAAAGGGGGAAACCTGTGACAGATTGAGACTCCACCTGACCAAAGTCGATACAGGCATGGAGGCCGCCGTTCAGGATCTTATGCGTGGCATGCAGGAACTTACGATCGAAGTACAAAACCTAACGGCAGAGAATGCCGCGCTAAAGCAATTGGTTTTATCCCGCGATTCTGCCATGAAGGAGAGCGTACTATTGGGCGGCATTGTTGACAAATACGATGAGTCAGCAAAGAACCTTCGTGAATTCCTAGATTCCTGTTTGGTCCACTTTACTTTTAAGCCCTATTATTTCTCTACCCCCCGGGCTAAAGTGGGCTTTATTATTTCACACCTTACCGGGAATGCATTTACCTGGGCCACACCATTAGTTAATGCCGGAGATGCCCTCCTGGATGATTATGACGGATTAATTCGAGCACTTAAGACCATGTTTGACCGCCCAGATCAGGTCTATAGTGCTCAGGAACGCCTTCTCGATTTCCAGCAGGGTTCCCAGAATATGCTCACATATGTTACACGATTTAAGCAATTGGCTAAAGAAGCAGACTGGTCCTCTGAAGCCTGTTTCACTCTCTTTTGAAGAGGGTTGAACGAAGACATCAAGGATGAACTGGCCAGGGTGGCACATCCAAGTTCATACCAGGCCCTCATGGATCTTGCTCTACAGATTGACTTTCGCATACAGGAAAGGAAGGCAGAGAAAAAGAAAACCAAGTTATCCTTCCAGAAGAATTCCATAGAGACCCCAAGAAATCCAAAGACAGTTCTGCCCCTATTAACCAACCTGAACCCATGCAATTAGGGGCCTTCCGTGGACCAATATCCCCCCAAGAAAGATTATGAAGGATCCATACCGGCTTATGCATGTATTGCGCATCGGACAAACATTTAGTGAGAGAGTGTTCTATCGCTCCTCCACGGCATTCGGGAAATGCCAGCTCCCGATCCTAGATGGAGCGCAGTTTCGGGAGAGAGATGTTGGCTCCACATCTATACCATCCTTGAACTCTCCTGGACAGACCAATATGGTAATTTTACAGGCCTTTCTATCGCCATCCAAGAAGAACACCTACCCCATTCTGGCATTAGTGGACTGTGGGGCCATGGGAATATTCATAGGCCAAGAATGGGTCCTTAAACACCATATTCCCTATGAATCCCGGAATGTCATGCAACCTGTAGAAGCAATTGATGGGGGACCCCTTTCTTCTGGACCAATAACCCTCCAGACTAAGGAAATCGAGCTAGCAATAAACCACCATCGAGAGAAGATAAGGTTTGACATCATAAAGTCTGTCCATTACCCATTGGTTTTGGGAATGCCCTGGCTACAAAGACATAATCCATACATCAATTGGGCAGCAAGTTCCTTGTTCCTGGGTTCCAAACATTGTATGTCTCATTGCCTACCCCTGGACCCCGCTCTGACACCAGCGGAAGGACTTTCAGCAAACCATCTAGGTCCACTCTCGGTCTCAAACATCATCCAGGTTCCTAAAGTCTATCAGGAATACTCTGATGTGTTTTCTTCTGCTATTGTTCAAGCCTTACCTCCTCATATACCAGAAGACTGTGCTATTGAAACCAAACCTTTAGCTGTGATCCCATTTGGGAGGATGTACATTTTATCCGAACCCGAGAAAAAGGCGCTCCATGAATACCTAGATACTAACCTTGAAAATGGCACCATACGACCATATAAGTTAGGATTTCCCCCTGCAATATTCCAGTGTTAGATGCATGGAGCATCACTGTTTTTTGTTCCAAAGAAAGACACCAATGAGCTCAGACCTTGCCTTGATTATCGAGGCCTAAATCAGTGCACCCTAAAGGATCGATATCCGTTGCCCTTGATCTCAGACATCCTGGAAGCAGTAAGAGGAGCTGTGGTATTCACCAAATTGGATCTTAGAGGTGCCTATCATCTGATCCGTATTAGAGAAGGTGACAAATGGAAGACAGCCTTCAGGACACCCTTTGGTCATTATGAATAATTGGTCAAGCATTTCGGACTTGCTAACGGCCCGGCGGTCTTCCAACGTTTCATGGATCGGGTGTTTTCGGATATGCTATTCCTTTTTGTCATTGTGTATCTGGACGATATCTTAATATTCTTGAAGGACTCACTCAAGCATGAGGAACATGTTGAGGCAGTGTTACAACAGCTGCGTGAACACAAGCTCATGGCAAAACCCGAGAAGTGCCTCTTTCATGTCCCTATTGTCCACTATCTAGGATTTGTTCTTAGCCCAGAAGGTATTGGAATGGATCAATCCAAGGTAAAGGCTATACTATCCTGGCCAAGTCCGACCACCTTGAAACAGATCCAGTCCTTCCTGGGCTTAGCTAATTTCTATAGGAAATGTTTACCTTCCTTTTCCGAGATAGTCCAACCGATTATTGCCTTGTTGAAGAAAGACACTCCCTTTCATTGGGCAACAGCTTAGGAGGAAGCCTTCCAATTCTTGAAAACAGAGTTCACTCAAGCTCCCATCCTGGCTGAACCTGATATCAATCGGCCCTTCTTGGTGGAAACAGACGCCTCTAACTACACCATTGGAGCAGTTCTGAAACAAGAATTCGACGGCAGACTGGAACATCCTATTGCTTATCTTTCACGGACCTTAACTCTCAGTGAAACCCACTACTCTCTTTTAGAAAAGGAACTGTTAGCCATCCGTCAAGCCTTTACCGAGTGGCGTCATTTACTCTTAGGAGCAAAACATCCGGTCCAGGATCGCACGGACCATCAAAATCTTCAAGTATTACAGGCCTTGGAATGTAGAAAAAGCCGTCAAGCCCGTTGGGCCTTCTTCTTTGCCCAATACCAGTTCCAGATTCACCATGTCCCTGGAACGCAGAATATAATTGCTGACGCAGAAAGGGGGACACCTGTGACACAATGCATGAGCAACATCAAGGCAGTGTACACCGTGTATCATCTTGAAGATGCAATCCACACCATAAGACCATGGCAAAGCACACATTGAGGGATGGAAAAATGTGTGCATACAACCAGGGACGTGTGCATGTGACCAACAAATATCTGCAGCCATGTGTGATAAGTACAGCTGTCCATCATGAATTGAATAACACATACCTTTTTTTGCTCACATGCAGGTGATAGTGGCTATCCCTTGAAGTCATGGCTCCTCACCCCTGTCCGAAACCCGCAGAACAGGCACGAGGAGGACTACAATCGTTGGCATACCCGTACCCATGTGGTCATCGAGCAAACCTTTGGCCTGTTGAAGGCACGTTTTCGCTGCCTTAGCCGGTCATGTGGGGAACTCCTCTACAGTCATGAGAAGGTGGCCAAGATCATCATGGCATGTGTCATGCTGCACAACATGTGTATCTGACAGAATGTGCCCCTGCCCCCTGACATTGAACTGCAACCACCAAGTGATGATGAAGGGGATGAAGAAGATGTGGGCACACATCATCGCAGTGCCAATGCGCAGGAGGGACGTGCTGTGCACCAGTCTGTGATTGGACAATATTTCTAAGACGCATGGGTGCAGAGGGTGACATGAAATTGGGACAGAGGGCACTGGGTGTGGCAGTACATGTACACTATGCACTATATAGCAATAAATGACACATATGCAATAAGGAATGTCCACTCAAGTATTTTTTCTGCTACACAACGGGTGTATTAAACTGTTAAATAGTACAAAGTGCTCAAACCCTCAACCTCACACACCTCCAGTCTGGGGGCCGGATGCTCAGCCTCCAAGGAATCCGCTATGCGGGAAAGGGCCTGCCTCAGAGCAGACACCTCCTCTCATATAGGTGTAGTACTAGCCTCAATGGCCTGTCTCAGGGACGCAGTGTTGTCCTGCCCTTCCTGCCTTGCCTGGGCACCATCAGAAACAAACTGCCTGACTAGGGCTGTCAGCTCCTCCTGGCGCTGCACTGTATGTTCCATTTGCTGCACCACTGCACGGGCAGCAGTGGAGGTGAATGGTGCATGTGTCAAATACCCAAATCTGTGTGGTCCTCTGTGGGGCTCATGTTCCCTTGGCCTGTCTCCCCTCCAGATTG
Source organism: Ambystoma mexicanum (assembly GCF_040938575.1). Taxonomy (NCBI): domain Eukaryota; kingdom Metazoa; phylum Chordata; class Amphibia; order Caudata; family Ambystomatidae; genus Ambystoma; species Ambystoma mexicanum. Next base: position 782,926,156 of record NC_090939.1, read on the forward strand.
CTCCGGTGTGGTGTCATGATAGGAGTACAATGGTGTGACCTGGGGTGATGGTGCGGGACTGGGTGTGGCAGGTAATTCCGAAGAGTCATCCTCCACAGGGACACACACCTGGCCCTGGCTCTGCACATCCTCATCTGTCTGGGGTGCAGTGGCTGCCGCCTCCCCAACAGAGCTGTTCGCAGCTGAAAGGATCCCATCGGCCACTGTCTCCTGTGCAGGGGACATAGATGTTGTGGGGACTGTAGCAGTGGCCCTTAGCGGCACCAGTGCCGTGGCATCCTTTGGTGTTTGCCCCTTCTGTGCCTGTCATGGCGTGGCTGGCACTTTAGATGTTGAAGGCCTGTTGCCTTCTTCCCTGGCCCTCTTTCGGGGAGTTGTTGCCTCTGGGGCTGAGACCCGGGCCTCGCTGTCAGGATCTGAGCCTGTGGGGGACAGAGAGAGGGGCGGCATCAGAGATGGTTCGACAAGCATCATGCATACATTGGTATTATTGCTGTTCTACACATTAGAGGGGATTAGGTATTGGAGTTTTGACAATCATTTTGCTTGGTATATGGGTGGAGCAAGCAGGCATCCGTCAGGGTCACTCATATAGGAGCTGGTGTATGCTGTGTGACATGCATTTCTGTTGTGGACAGCGTGCAGTGTGACTTATGCCGTTTTCATATTTGTGTGGTGTGTCTCAGGTTTGGCACTGCCATGCTGCATGCATGTGGATGTGTCTGTGCTGAGGACGGCATCTAGGCAGGGATTTGTCAATGTGTATGTAATGGGCCATGCATTGCCTCTTTGGACGGACAAATTGGTGGACTATCATCATACTTTGCATTACAGTGTTTTCTTAGGACACTCACATCCATCCACCGATGAGGTGGCGCCACGTTCCATCTCGCCCACTCCTTCTATTGCCTTGATGCCAATAGTGCTGGCGCAGATTTCCTCCCACCGGCTTAGTTTGATGGGTGAGCTAGGACCACCACCAGTAGCCATGCCCTGGCTCCGGTTTGCCGACATTATGTTCCTGACTCTCAGGCGCAGGTCGTCCCATTGCTTGCGCACGTCCTTGTCTGTGCGGGGGGTGTTCCCTACTGTACTGACTTTTTGGCCCACAAGTTGCCAGATCTCCTTTTTTCTTCATCTGTGCCTCTCTCTTGAGGTTGTTGGCAAAGACAACCTCAGCATTATCTGCCATTGTCTCTGTGAGCATTGTCAGCTCGTCCTCCGTAAAGCGTTCTATGCGCTGCCGGGCTGCGCCTTTTTTGACAGCCTTAGGCATGATGCTGGTGGTGATTTGTTTATTTCTGCAGTCGGAAATAGGCTCCAGATCCTGTGTAGTGAGGATGGCGATGGATTGCGCTTTTCAAGATGGCCGCAGTGCTCTTTCTTGTTCCTGCGTGATGACGCCACTTCCGGTTCCGCTTATTAGCGGTGGCCGCTAATAGCGGTGCCCGCTAATGCCGTATCCATTGATACCGGTCACGTTATTTAGGGGAGGATGGTGGCGGTAGTGCTGTCTGCACTTTCCATGATGCCGCTAAGGGGCATTTTTGGGACTTTAGCGGCATGCCAGTACTGTCCATATCGGCATGCCGCTAAGCTTGTGCACACAAACTCGTAATAGCCCATTGTTAGCGGGCTCTTTCCTACATGGACACCGTATTTGCTCCATGGCGGTAAGGACTGTTTCTTACCTCCAACCTCGTAATGACCCCCTTAGTCAATAGCTGAATCAGTTTGACAACTGCCCTTCTATTCCAATTAAGGAGCTGCCCCCCACCCCCCTAGTCACAGTGAGACCCACAAGATCTGGTCTGAGGTCGAAAACGGGGAAGGGAAGAGTCAAGAAAAAGGATAGAAGTAGATGATCGCCCAAATCAGTAATAGTATGATTCAAGTGAGCACATTTACGCCTTAGGTCATTTGATATATAGAAGTGATCGATCCGAGACATTCTATCTCCTCTTTCCATGTAACGGGGACAGTTAGAAGATGGACAGCAGTCCAAAAAGACATATCCCATTCCACAAGGAAACAATCCCAATGCATGCCCCATTCCACATTACAATGTAGCATAATTGGAGTGGCCTTGGCATCATTCCAAAGAGAGCCCGGCATACAATAGGAATTGAAGTCCCCCCTAGGATTATTCTATTTTTGTTACCCTCCTCAAACCAAGAATCCTGTAATGTCTCACATGACTATCTCAACGGATTCCAATAGAGATTGGCCAATAGTAGAGACTGCTGTCCCCGGCCCAAGACTAGCTTGATCACCAACAGCCATTCATTTCGAAAGATCAGTTCCCATTTGATCCCAAGGTTATGATTGATGGCTGATGCAAGGCCTCCTCTAATTCTTCCCAGGGCCCCTCTTACTACTGGGTTCATAATGATGTGGAAGCCCACAAGTTTGAAAGGAGTCAAAAGCATGGTTTCCTGGAACATGTAGATGCGTAGCAATCTCTCATTAGTAGTTTTGATCATAAATTTAAATAAATGTGCGCCCCCACTCACATTTCAGGAAATAAGCTCAACCTTAATATTGTCATGGATGCCCCATTCCTTGTCTAATGTTTGTTGGGAAGGAGCTAGTGTCTTCCCGCACCCCCAAGCACTTTAGAATTAGACAAAACTTCCTTTGACTTTTCTAGGCACTACAAGGCACACCAAGGGGAAGGAGGGGGCACTGGGAAAGCTCTCATGCAAATATAGTCATATACACAGACATGGGCAGGCACTAAAAGAAGGCAGTTATTTTTTTTAAATATAAGGTGCAATTAACTATTAGCTGAATACATTTGTAAATGTCAAATCCTATGCAGTTCTAAAATCTTAACATGGTATGAGTCAAAAACTACCCCTCCCTTCCCGGAAAGAATGCAGCCTGTGCTAAAAATGGACTACAGGCATTGCTGTGGTTTTCGTGCTAGCACAAGCACACAAAGTGACCACCGGTCTGCTGTCTGGCAAGAGCCCATGCATGCTAAAATTGGATTTTACATGCTCAATACACAACATGCAGAATTATGAAAACAAAGTTTAAAGGAAATTACAGGACCACATAAAAACATGAGTAGAATGAATGAAATATGGTGAGAATGACGGGAAAATGTTTTTATATATAAATGTTCATAGGCAACAAAATGAAGGAAAGCATGAGCTGCATTGTATTCTTGCATCAGCTAGCAATAAGTAAAGTAGCATGTCCTGACAGAAATTGCTGACAATGAAGAAAGGAAGACTTTGGAGCATCCCTTGTATGGAAGCAGGACAGTTTGCGATGAAGCCGTGCCCTTATCCAGTGACGCCACTACAGCAAGAGCAGACTATAAGAACTGATGCCTGGTACTACTGTGGCAGGACAAAGGAACGTATGAGGGACAGAAGACTATTTAGCGAGCAGAGTTCTTTGCCCCATCCTCATTTCTGTGAAGAATAAACTTGTTATCCTTACAAGATAAACTCTTGGTCTTACTTCTCTAGAGGGGTGTAATTTACTCTGGTCTGAGCGTAATTAAGGGACACCCTTATAATTAGGGATACCCTTATAATTAGGGCCAGCCTTACAGTGGTGATGGTCCCGACGTGATCTCAGTTTCGCCCCTGTACTTTGCGAAGCCCCATGCCAGTCACCAGGAAAGAGTCCACCCATCTATAGTGACCGGTACCTTCAATCAAAAAACATGTGTATCCTAAGTGGTTTTAGTAGGAGCCATTTTAATAGAAATCCTCTCTTCTTACTAAAGCGGGCTGTAGCTCCAGAAAGAAAGACAGGCCAGCATTGGGACTTCGTAATGGAGGAAACTCAAGTGAACATGCACATGTGAGTATACTCTTGTAAGTGATAACAACTAGGGGACATGTATGTATGATAGTATGGTGATGTGGATAAAGTACGAGGTCAATGGAATGGATCAAATAGGACCTTTTGGTGATGTGTTATGGTATTGATTGGATAGGATTTCAGTTGATGTGTTAAGGAGTAGATTGGATATGAGGTGGGTTATGTATTGAAATTGTTGCTTATTTCTGTTTTTCTACTTTTTATAATGGAAAAAGCGAGCCTCAGCATATAAAGACTGAAAGGAAAGGGAGTCTCAGCGTATAAAGACTGAGAGGTAAGGGATCCTCAGCCATAATAGGTTGAGTAGGTAGTACCACGCATTATTCTTTTATGACGATAAAAGCAATGGGATCCTCAGCATATTAAAAAAAGCTGGGAAGGTGGTATTACAAGGATATAAGGAAAAACAAGTAGTGCCTCAGTATAAGGAATGGGCCTGGATTTTCATCAATTATTTTTGTATATTTTCTCTTTCTGTCTTTTGTGGTAAAAAAGGAAGGAAGGTGGATGAGTCGCAGAGTGTGTGTGGGTGAAATCAAAGTAGAAAATAATAAAAGGGGGTGGCGGAAAAGTGGGTTGATCTGCATTTTTGTGTAACAAGTAGCAGCGTGCGCAGCATAGCAGTTAGGTTTAAATGAAGCATTAGGGACGCTTGCAACATTATAGGGGAAGAAACTCCAATAAATCACATGCATAGGGTCCTGCCACTGTATTGTGACAGGATAGATAAATATCACAAACAATGGGTATTGGAAACGAATGAGGGGGGTGTCCTGCTACTGGCCAGAGCAGGGCTCCCATAACAGAAATATGCTAGAAAAAATGTCAATTTTTTTTTAGCAGCAAAATATAAGGGGAAAGAATCCTGAAAGAGAAAAGAGATTCTATATGTGTGGCAATTATTTGAGGATATTGAAGATCAGGAAGATGACATAGAAATCCAATGTAAGGGGATATGTCCTGTAACGCTTAAACTTGCAGTAGGGTATACAAATCCAATCTATAAGCCTCCAGTGGTAGAGAGAGTGTCAACAACAGGATTATCAGGATTAGCAACTAGCAGGGGAACTCAAGAGATTTTGGACCTCCACCTCCATAAACCTATGCACAAGCGCTGACATACCTGTAGCATATAAACAATGTTTTAAGAGCATTGCAGGAAAGGATAGTCAGGAAGAACCTAAATTAGTATCACCAGAAATAAAGGTACCAGTGCAGAAAATAGGGGATTAGAAGTCAGGAGACTTTTTAGTTAGATTCAACCCTGGGGCAATAAGAAATGTTTGGGTTGAAAAAGATGATGTGGAGAGGGTTTGGACTGTCTTGGAACAAGCAAGGGAAAATAAAGGGGAAGATCAAGGTGGTAGGAATAATGAAGAGGCAGGGCAAGAAAGAGATCAAGTAGAAGAGGTGATGACTAACCCGTCCCCACAACAAAAGGCAGTGAGGAGGGATAGACCAAGAAATAGACTAGATTCATGGTGGTAGTACCAGGACAGAAGAATACTAAAAAAGGGGTAGAAAACAAAATAGACATGCAGATGCTTGTTATAAAACAACGGTGCAGAGATAATTCAGTATGTGCCTTGGTCTCAAATAGACAAAAACATTTTTATTAAAGCTCTCCCCCAGCTTACAGTTGGAGCCAGTAAATCGAGATATGAATTTGAAAAACAAACAGCAGGGGTAGCGTTAGCACTAGGAGACCTTAAGAGTTTACTGGTCGCCATAATTGGGGACCAGGCTGGGGACATATGGGCACTGGATGTGTAACCTGGGATAAGTCTTGCAGATAGTGAACATGATGGAACAGCCTTTAATGAAGTAAGGGAGAGGGTATGGGATGCCTTACGAAGGATGTCCCCAAATACCCCTGATTTACATTCTTTAAAGCAGTGCACAATGGGTGATGATGAGGACCCAGTTAGGTTTATTCTTAAGTTACAGTAAATGTGGAGAGTTGAGACAGGAGGGCAATGGGACCACTTGGTACCATATTTCTACTTTATCGTAAAAAGAGGGGATTACCAAAAGAGGTCCAGAAGGCATTGGATAATATTGTGGGAGTTGAAGCCAAGTGGTGGGTGGAGATACAAAGTATAAAAGCCCACCATTGTAAGAGAATCAAGGAGCGGGACAGTGAGATAGCCCAGAAGCGGCAAATGGATGAGGCAAAACTTGTGGAAAAGAAACTAATAAGGTTGTCATCCAAGCACCGGTGATGGCATCAGTTCAGGGGAAAAGGACCAGAGACACTCAACAATTTGTGAATGCCACAATTGCGGCACTATGGAAAGAAGGAAGACAGGGACAATGGTTGGGGGTGGGGGCAGCACCCCAACCCACACTGGCAGTATGAAGGAGCACCAGGGGAAGAGGAGGATTTCGAGGAGCAAGAGCAGGAGGCTTTGGGTGATTAGGGCCCCAGGGAGGAGGATTGGGAACATCACAGTGCTGGTATTGTGGGATATGTGGGCATTTTGCAAGGGAATGCAGGAACAGGCCTGGGATGGGATTTAATTATGGGCCATCACCTCCAGGGAGGGGATTCCTAGGGCTTCAAGGAATGGGACAACAGCAATTTGGGCAAGGCGGTCAAAATCAGTTCCCTTATGGGGCTAACAGGCAAGGGCAATATGGGCAACAACCACAGAAGGGTGAAGGAACACAGTTTACCAGGATGCCAGGGGGAACAGGCACCCCGTTCCAAGGAGTTACAATGGCAGGGGTGGCCCTTTTTCATTCCCTGGGACAAATAATTATTCTGACTAGGACAGCCCGCAGAGAGCACTAGCGTGTCCAATCCTATTGTCAACCGCACACCCTGAAGACTAGCCCTTGGTGGAGGCGGAAATAGGAAACAAGACATTTATATTTATGGTAGATTCAGGTGCAAGTAAATCATGCATTATGGAGGGGAACTTTCCATTATCAGGTAAAACTATTACGCTCACCTGGTCTCTGCGGAGTTGTTGGGGCATGGTTGCAGCTCTCCCTGAACTTGAATCATCCCCTTCAGGCCTCTGCCTCAGTAGAAAAGCTGTGAGTGGTGGTACATGGTGATACTGCTCCTGCATGGCGATAAGAGTGTGTGAGTGTACCAATCTGTGATTGTTCTACCTCTCAAACCCTTCACCCCAAAGTACGGTTTCTGTGAACAAACGCCAGCCTATAAAGCTCAACTGTGAATTATGGAAGATAAACTCTCCGTCCTGCTACTTCTGGCAGGGGCACGTCGAATGGGATCTAGTTTCTTCACTGATCCCTGATAAGGATTAGTCCAGTCAAGCTGCGACTATGCTTCTCCTTATGATTGGTAAGTCTTTCTTGAGCACTTGTGATGCTGTTCGCTCTGTTTAATATCTTTATATGTTGCTCCTATTTATGCCCGCAATAATGTCTCTCTCTGTTTTCTTCCCTTAGATGGAAATGCGGCCACAATGCAGCTGTGAGACGTGAGACGCGGCCGAATTGAAGATGGATGCTGCTGCAATGTTCGACAGCAGGTAAGTGATGGTTTAAGGAAAAGCACAAAGTATGGCGAAGTGCAACCATAAACTGACAGTTTTTTCGATGTCTAACCTTGTCTTCTGTTTTTCTTTGCAGGCACTGCTGTCGACGATGGAGCGTGTCGTGCTGCGGTGCTATGATGAAGATTTCGGCATTCCGGAAAGAGTAAAGATGAATACTTGGTTCGCCGAAGAGATGCACAGGTACAAACAGCTTCCCCCAGTTGGTAAGTATGCTGGCAGGAAGCAGGATGTCCAGGAAGCAAGATCTTCAATGGTAAGTCTGGCCTCAGGCGATGGTGAGAGTTATGCCGCTTGCAAGTGCAGAATAACGCAAAGCGTCTGTCTTGAGGATCGGGGCATCTCATATAGCTGAGATCGTGGGCATGGACATTAGGGCCATCTTACCATCCACACCCTGCCACTCCTAGAGCGTGAGCACGTACAAAAGCAATCCATTAGCAGCCACACCCAAGAATATACTTGGGGCTGCTTAATGGATGGAATGTTCACGGTTAATGCAACCTGCTTAAAGGATTGAATGTTCAAGGTTAATGCATCTGAAGTGCTATGTCCATAATAAAAGCTTTTTGGTGTTAAATGGATGTTCTTGTTTACTTTTGTTCATGAGCCTGGCGCCAAAGGTGCCAGGACAGTGTCCACCCAGGTCTCCTGTGCATACAACCCCTGCATACCTGTGACCCTGACTTCATGACCAAGACAAAAACTCTTGACATGCAAGGATTCTCTGGGCTATTTCTATGGTTCCATATACTGAGGAGCTGGATATAAAAGCGGGAGCGAAGGTAGTACAAGCCCCCTTTTCATATTCAGAGAGTTCCCCTGTTAACTTTTTGGGTAAGGTTCTGCTCAGTAAACTAAATGTAACTATATCATTCACAGATCAAGGGGAAGTGTGTTCCACTCCAGGGATGTGTGTAGCTCAAGCAATGGTAATAATCAATGCAATGGCAAGGGAGTCAGTAGTCTGTGGGGTTCCTGTGGTACCAGACATATTTGCCTATGGTATCAAAGTACTAGCAAAAGCAGTGCCTCAAATTGAGACAAAATGTTGGCGAGTGCCCACAGATTTTATTTTCCAGCCCATGGTGCCATCGAGATGGTGGCAGGGACAATACTGTCATTAGATTTGCATGGACTAGTAGTGTCAGACAAAAGAGTGGTCCTGATTGGAACAGACCAGGATGGGTGCAAGTGGCGAACCGTATTATGTGTAGATGTGACAGTACAATTGAAGGAAATGATTGATGAGGAGTTATATGAGGACAGTGAGCAAAATGGGGAGATAATTTGGGAAATCTGCATCCCCTGAGATATCATGGTGCAGTATAGGAAGGTACAGTGCCTCCTGATGGCAGTGGTGACCATGTCTTTATTTTTTGAGGAGGACGTGCGATATGTTCAAGCTCAATTATGGACTATTAATCCACATGACGTTGGGTTACTAAGAGATGTGACCCCAGTACAGATTACATTGAAGTCAGGAGCAGTACTCCCGAGGGTGCGGAAGTACCCCTTGTCAAGGGAAGCAGAGGAAGGCATAAAAGGCACTATGCAGGCTCTATTAGAGCAAGGGATCATTGTCCCATCCACATCCCTGTGTAATACGGCTATATACCAAGTCAAGAAAGCAACAGGGCCTAGTTGGAGGATGATCCAGGATCTAGTCCCCTTAATGACGTGGTGCAGAAGGAATTTCCGGTAGTTCCAAATCCGGCGACAATCCGAGGTAGCATTCCCAAGACAGCGACATACTCCACAGTGGTGGATCAGAAGAATGCATTCTTCTCAATCCCGCTTCACCCTCATTCATGGTATCTCACCGCATTTACGCATGGTCAACAGTACTTTGAGCATACAAGATTGCTTCATGGGTACTGTGAAAGTCCAAGTATTTTTAATAGAGTACTGCATGCCGTCTTGGGAAATATTCAGGGGCCTAGCACAATCATCCAGTATGTGGATGATCTTCTGGTATTTAGTGAAAATGAACAACAGTGCAGGATGGATTCTGTTTCATTATTGCAATTGCTGGCACACAAAGGGTACAATGCTGATAAAATGATGCTAAAATACTGCCAACAGGAGGTACTATACTTTGGGCAACTTATTTCTGTAAACGTGAAAAAAATATTACCAGATAATGCGGCTGCAGTACGTGTCACCCCTAGGCCCAGTACTGTCAAGGAAATGCCACCATTTTTGGGCTTATGTAATTATTGTAAGACATGGATTCTAGACTATGTAGTCTGCACAAGGCCTCTGTTACAAAGTCTCAGAGAAGGACAGAAGACAAAAAATGATAAATTGGAATGGACTGAAGAAATTACTAGATAATTTGGGGACATGAAAGAAGCTATTTGCATGGCCCCTGTTTTAGCAACTCTGGATTATACACAGGAGTTTTATTTATTTTACCACTCTGATAGATGGCTCATGACAGCAGTATTGACCCAAAAGGACACAATGGGCCACAAGCCATTGGCTTCTGATAGTGGGGCGCTCGACTCAGTCATGCAGGGACAGTTTGCGTGCGAACAAGCACTTGCAGCGGCTGCATTTGCAATAGAGAAAAGTTCCACGATTGTCATGGGGTGCTCTGTTATCTTATTTGTGGAACATTCACTATTCACCATTTTGGAAAGATCTAAATCGACCTTGACAACTCAGAGATCCTCTGCATATGAGTTTATAATAGCCACATCTCATATTCATATATTTAAGTGTAGGACGGTGAATCCCGCCACATTTTTGACAGAGGCATCCACTGATGATGACCTGAAAATGCACGGCTATGCTACATACGAGGGTGAAGAGGAAGGTAAATGTAAAGCTAGAGACAATGCTTTGACAGAAGGAGAAGGAAATAACAACAGGGTAGATTAAAGCTCGAAGAGCCGGAGTGGCAACTGCCTTCCCAAACCGTAGGGAGTTACTGGTACACAGGGGACGGTTTTCTGGGGAAAAAGGTTTGTCAGCTTGCCAATCAGGGCAAGACAGAACAACTAATGGAAATGCTTGAACGGTGGTCCTGTTCTCTTGGACACAGGGTGGAAAGCTGATCTGGTGCTCTGTTGAGACACCCAGACCCCACTGGTGGGGGGCCGGGGGGTAGGAGGAGGTGTCGTGTGGGATATCTAGCCATAGGCGATGATGGACGTGCTACCTGACTGGAAGGCAGTCTGGCTTGGTGTGACTCTTTTCGCATTCTTTTATATGACAGTGCTGGTTGCCCCCCTCCCACCCTGTTCCCTCCCTTCCCCCCCTTCCATCTGTCAGGCTGTTGGTGACCAAAACAACTCACACCAAGCCAGACTGCCTTCCAGTCAGGTAGCACGTCCATCATCGCCTGTGGCTAGATATCCCACACAACACCTCCTCCTACCCTCCGGCTCCCCACCGGTGGGGTCTGGGTGTCTCAACAGAGCACCAGATCAGCTTTCCACCCTGTGTCCAAGAGAACAGGACCACCGTTCAAGCATTTCCATTAGTTGTTCTGTCTTGACAGAAGGAGAGACACTGTGGGCCTCATTACACGGATGGCGGTAAGGGTTTACCGGTACCGGTATTTTACCGGTAAATCCTTACCGCCTTACTACGAGGTCCCTTTGCGGGTTGGGGAATTTAACGCATGCTTTTTGCAGGCGGTAAAAACCAACCCACAAAGGGACCAAGGAGCTAATTACGGTACCGCAATTTGCGGTACCGTAATTAGTGCCTTCCCCATTCCCATAGATCCCTATGGGGCAAAAATGGGAATGGGGAAGGGCGATGGTGGAAGGGGGAATTACTGCCCTGCCAACCTTGGAATAGGGCGGTAATTCCCCTTTCCACCAAGGCGGTGCCGGTATTTTACTGGCATGAACCATGGCGCTAATAGCGCCATGGTTCACCGCCATCCGTGTAATGAGGCCCAATATGTCTATATGTTGATGGGTCATCAGCAATTGACCATGAGATGGGACGGAGGCATACAGGGGCGGCAGTGGTGCGCGGTAAAGGGGGGAGCATGAAGTTCTGATCATGAAAATACCACCTATGCATTATTCAGCTCAGGCAGCGGAACTTGTTGCTCTCATTGAGGCATTGAGAGCCTCTCAAGGGCAGTATGTCACTATCTACTCAGACTCAGCATATGTCACGACAACAGTGCATGTGGGTCTTTCTCAGTACAAGAGGAGAGGGTTTCGGAGGGCAGATAACTCTCCAGTGCAGCATGCAAGGCTGTTGGAAAAACTGATTGAAGTCTTATCATGGCCCTCCTCTGTGGCAGTGGTCAAATGCGTTGCCCATACTAAAGCCACGGATGAAATCTCTAAGGGCAATGCGGCTGCAGACCAGGCGGCCAAGTTGGCAGCCTATCTCCCAGATACAATGTTAACAGAGTGTACTGTGACCACCCCTGTAGAAAGTGAGAGCACAGTTCCATACACAGCATTGCCCATATCACAGATTATAGAGTTGCAAGGGAAAGCGCCTGAGGAGGAAATTGAGCTATGGTTGCAGAGGGGATGCAAACAATCTCCCCATGATCTATTGTGGAGGCAGGAGAGTTCTGGGAAAGTGGTGATGACCCAAGAATTACTCTCTGTGGCATTTCAGCAACTCCATTTCCCCTCTCACAGGTCCAAACAACATATTGTGGCAGATATTCAGGAGGACTGGTGTGTGCCAAACCTCCAGGAGAGCATTTTAAAAAAAGCAATACATTGTCTGACATGCCAAAGTTTCAGCACTTGGATGATATTACAGACATTAATAGGTACATTACCTAGCCCTATAGGGCCTTTCCGCGAACTGCATGTAGATTATGCAGATATGGGGGAAAGGTGCAATTGATATAGGTACCTTATTGTGGTGGTTTGCCCATTTTTGTGGTGGGTGGAGGCAGGACCATGTGCACACCCAGATACAAAAGTGTGCAGCATGGTTCCTGGTCAGAGAGGTGTTTCCACGATGAGGCGTGTGCAAAGTATTCAGAACAGATAATGGCACATATTTCTTGAATGCGCTATTTCAGGATGTCGTAGTGCAATTGGGCATAAAACATTCAAAGTGCTCAATTTACCACCCTCAGGCTAATGGCATTGTGGAGAGGATCAATGGGCTTTTGAAGAGTAGACTGTCAAAATTGTTTTTCAAGTTAAAGGAAAACTCGGTGCATGGTTTGCCCATGGCCCTCTTCAGTTTATGCACACAGCCTAGTAAGGACCACCATTTGACACCACATGAACTAGTCACAGGCAGGTGCATGGAAACCACCCATACCCCATATGAGGAAAGCGTCAGATGCACATCAAGCAGCGACAGTACCAGGAGAGGAGTTTAGGCAATATTTAACAGCACTAAAATGTGCTATCAAATATATCTCTCAACAGATTGCGCCACCCAGGAGCGAAGGACAGGACACATCGGAAGGGACAGCAACTGAAAACATATCTGCCACAACTGGACCATTATTGCCTGGTGAGCTGATCTACGTAAAAAACTTTGTGCGTCGATGGAACAATCCCAGGTTCCAAGGTCCTTATGAGGTGGTGTTCTATACTCCTCTCGCCGTCCGTGTCAAGGAGTTAAGATATTGGGTGCATCTCTCAGATGCCTGACGAGCACCTGAGACAAGGCAAAGCTCAATCAGCAAAGTAAGGACATAGCCAAAAAAGAATATGTTTGAAAAGGATCCATGCCAGGGTGGTGTCTGTGCAGTGGCACACTCTTGATTTTTCTTTTTTCTTTCTTTTCTTAATTTTTTCTTTTTTCATTTCTATTGTTCTTTTATTTTTTTTATCTTTTTTCAATGTTTTGATTTTTAAAATTTTGAAAGTCCAGAACCTGGTCGGCCCTGGCGGGAAAGGGGTCTCCATCTCTCTCTCCCCATCGCTGTCCCATCCCTCTCCCTATCCTTCTCCCTCTCCCTCCTTCTCCCCCTCCCTTTCCCCCTCCCTTTCTCTCTTTCTCTCTCTTTTTCTTTCTCTCTCTCTCTCTCCCTCTTTCTCTCTCTCTTTCTCTCTTTCTCCCTCCCCCTCTCTCTCTCTTTCTCTCTCCCTCTCTCTCCCTCTCTGCCTCTCCCTCTCTCCCTCTCTCTCTCTCCCTCTCTCTCCCTCTCTCTCTCTTTCTCTCTCTCTTTCTTTGTCTCTTTCTTGGTAACCTTTTTTCTCCTCTCCAGGGATAAGCAAGGATGCCTGACTGACATGTTCAAACCTCTCTGTTATGTAGGGATAAGGTTAAAATGAATGTTATTCATTCTAGGAATTATGCATTATAGATTTTTAGTATTATATTGTTTTGTATGACACTGGTCATGGTTGTTGGAGTCTATGAAAGTATGTCTGTTATATGGGGTGGCCATATAAAGTGGGGATGGACAGTTGGAAAATAATACTAGTATGACTATATCTTTGATGAAAAAGAATCACAAAATGTCTCATTTTTTGCCGGCCACCCCTACAAGTGTTCTTAGATTAATAAAACGGGAAGTACGAATGACGTATGATTTATATAAGGGGTTGGGATTTGATGCCATTTCTGACATTGAATACTCAGAATCATCGAACAGCTGGTACTCCGATATGCATACTGCAGGAAGGAATGTGATCAATGAAAGCTGTTACCTGTATGCACCTATCCCGCACGCATCAGGGGCTCCTAAGGTTTTAGTTCCACATCCAGTCCCAATTACAGAGGCACAATGCCTCGTACATCTTGCACTATGTAGGATAAAGGACATTCCAGGCATACAGCGTGCCGTTGAGGAGCATTGATCTAGACCCCGCGTTATGCGATGGCAATATGAAATACCGCAAGTGTCTACAAGTACCATATTTTTCCTTGGGAGGTTACCCACATGTATATGACAAATGGCAGGGCACCACAGTGACATGCCCAGCAGATGGACTGATCAAGTACAACAAAGAAACAATAGCCTAACTAGAGACTATGTGGCACAAATATGGTCCCAGTACATCACAAGGCTGACATGGATTGCAACAATGGAGAAGCCAGTGTGAATACATAGAGACATAGGGCCTCATTACACGGTAGGTGGTAGCCATGGCGCTATTAGCGCCATGGCTACCACCTTACCGCATTCCGGGTTGTGTTCCTGGAATGGGGACTTACCAGGTCATTCCGACCTTGGCGGGACCGGTAAGTCCCCATTCCGGGAACCATTCCCCATACCCATTTGAGCCCCCATAGGGCTCAGTGGGAATGGGGAAGGAGCTTATAACAGGCCCGCTATTAGCAAGCCCGTTATTAGCTCTGAAGTCCCTCAACGGGTCCCTTCCTTAACGCCTGGTAAAACCAGGCGTTAAGGAAGGGACCTGCTAAGGGACCTCATAGTAGGGCGTTAAGGGATTACTGGTACCAGTGCCCTTACCGGTGCCGGTAATCCTTTACCGCCTACCGTGTAATGAGGCCCATAGACTATGAACTTTCTTTAAGCAATGAAGGAACAGTTCCTGTTGGTGCAGACACACAGTGCAACCAAACTTTTTTGATCCCTGATATGACAAAAGGTACGGCAGCAGTGATGGATTACTAATGGGTTTGTGGCCGACAAGCCTACTTGCGCCTTCGACCATCATGGAGGGATAAGTGTTCACTGGCCACCCTGCACGGAGTGCTACTAATAATCCCGGAAGAACACCTGAAGGGAGAAGAACTGCCTGTGAAGATGCCAATGGCCACTCCAGCACCTAAAGAAGCAGAAAGAAACTTGTAGCTCACACAAGAATTTGGTATGCTGCCAGAAAAAGGACAATTTAAACAGCAGGGAAGAAAGAAGGGATCAAACTATGTCTCAAAAGACTCTTCTGCACTGCTCAGAGGAATACCTGATGAGTATCAACTTTTTAGCTCAGCAGAGAATTTCTTTTCATATTTTTTGGCTCCTACGGTACAATCAGCTGCTAACGCCAAGTGGGTGCAGATAGTCCGATGGGAGCTAGTCCAGCTGGCCAATGACTCAGAAATGGGTTCAACGCCATCAAAGTAGAGCTCCTTGCATTGATACTCATGGCGATGCAAAACAGCTTCATGTTGGATTTGATAACAGCCTTAGAAGGAGGAGTGTATTAAAAGTTGGAAAGCAGATGCTGCACTTTTGTACTGGTGGAGGATGCTGAGAATGGGTCACTATCCCATGTCATCGAGGTGGTGCACAATCTAGGTATTCAAATGAAGAAAGAAGTTGGAGCTCACAACACGGATTGGCTATCGCTTGCCTTTGATTGGGTCCCGTCATGGCTGGGGGCAGCAGGAAAAATACTGGTGCCTGTTATTGTATTCTTCTTGGTCCTCTTCTGCACGTGCCAATTGGGTCTCCGATGTTGTGTCAATATAGCTCCTAAAAGTGCAAAGATGATGGTATCAACTGGGGAATCTAAAACACCTTGCCATACAATAAACAGCGAAACTCAAACTAATATTTCTGGGGTGTAGATAAGTCAGGTGGGGATGAGTTTGTTACTGTAGTAGTAATGAAAGGGGGAATGTTGGGAAGGAGCTAGTGTCTTCCCGCACGCCCAAGCCATTTAGAATTAGGCAATTCTTCTTTTCACTTCTTCTATTCACTACAAGGCAACAAGGGGAAGGGCGGTACTGGGAAAGCTCCTTAATGCAAATATAATCATGGTCAGGCACTAAAAGAAGGCAGTTATTATTTAAATATCAGTTGCAATTAACTATTAGCTGAATACATTTCTAAATATAAAATCATATTCAGTTCTAAAATCTTAGTACGGTATGAGTCAAAAACTCCCCCTTCCTTCCCGGAAAGAATGCAGCCTGTGCTAAAAATGGACTACAGGCATTGCTGTGGTGTTCGTGCTAACACAAGCACACAAAGTGACCAGCTGCCTGCTGTCTGCATACTAAAATGGGATTTTCCATGTTCACTGCACAACATGCAGAATAGTGAAACCAAGGTTTAAAGGAAATTACAGGACCGCTTTAAAACATGAGGAGAATGAATAAAATATGGAGAGAATGACTGGAAAATAATTTAATATATAAATATTCATAGGTAACAAAATGAAGGAAAGCATGAGTTACAGTGTATTCTTGCATCAGCTAGCAATATGTAAAGTTGCATATCCTGACAGAAATCGCTGACAATGAAGAAAGGAAGACTTTGGAGCATCCCTTGTATGGAAGCAGGGCAGTTTGGGATGAAGTCCTGCCCTTATCTAGTGATACCACTACAGCAAGAGCAGACTTTAAGAACTGCTGCCTGGGACCACTGTGGCAGGAGAAAATAAAGGATGAGGGTCAAAAGACCGTTCAGGGAGCAGAGTTCTTTGTCACCATCCTCATTTCTGTAAAGAATAAACGTGTTATCCTTGTAAGACTCTTGGCCTTACTTCCCTAGAGGGGTTTAATTTACTCTGGTGTGATCGTAATTAAGGGACACCCTTATAATTAGGGACTTAGGGATACCCTTACAATTAGGGCCACCCTTACATGTTTTCAAAGGTTTTAAGGGCAGGTTGTATGCATGACCAATCCTAAGCATTTCCGGAGAAATCCCCAGGCCCCCTGAAACAATATTGTAGTGACCATCTTGAAAACCCACTATGGTAATGCCCCACACCAATGTGAAGCACACAAGGGCACCTATCCTAAATACACCAGAACAATTCTAAATTTGTTTATGTATCCAAAAATTCCTATTTATTCTTATTTCACCCTCCCTCCAAGCCCCCCTCAAACTACAAGAAATCCCCCCAGCAAAGTCCCCCAGTCGCCAAAATGACCAGACACCTTGTACTACAGAGGAGCACAAAATGAACATCAAACTTATGTTGGTAGGCTGCCCTATTGCCTGAAAATAGGCGTTGAAAATTATCCTGCACTATAATTGTACTTCTTTTTTTAAAATTAACCCTACCTCCATCGCGGCTCGTGCCACTCTATAATCACGCAGAGAGCAAAACAACTGTTGTTCCTAAGTAATGGAACATTAGTGAAAGGGACCCCTAGGGGTCCCTCGCGTTATGGAAACAAGGCAAGTCACCACACACGATAGATACGCCAGACACAAGGTTGTATTCCCAAAGCTAGGGTTTATTGCAAAGCAAATAGTCTCAGTTGGCCAACTCGATCTCACGCCCCGCGACGTGTATCTCTAGACCTCGAGGGACGCAAGAGAGTGAATTACGTACATCAGTTACATATATACAAAATGCATATCATACAATCAGCTGTGACATGTTTAACACCTCCCTTTATTGGGTTTCTTTGAACTCGGTTTGATGATGGACAATTTCGATGAATATGACACCTTCAAATATCTATTCTAGCAACAGTATGCAACCTTGCAAGTGTGGAGACATCTTTTCTTTGTTGATCAGAACACAGTGCTTCTGTTTTTGTAAGCGAGCTACATACGGGGGAAGAGTCACATTCCAGACCTTGCTATCTATGTGGTGCTATTCGTGTCCTGGGAGCCGACACGCTCTACAGGGTTCAGAAAAGGGGGGCCGTAAGAAGAGCATAATTCAAGCCTTTAGCTGCTTTATTCTAACATATTCTACCATATAACGAGACTGGCTGGCAGCTGTGAAATGATTAAATGTCCTGCGGCTCTGCTTCAAGGCTACATTCGGGAGGGAGCCGGGCATTCCTCTCCGGAGCTGCCTACGTTGTGTTTCAACAAACTCTTATTAGCCTTGCGGCCTTGTCCTTTCACGTTCAGACAACAATGTTAACAGTCGAGCAGTGTAAGCAGAAATGTGCTGCAAAGCAATTTGAACAGAAAGCAATGAGCAATCGTTAGAAAACAAAATGGCGATCCTTGTTACATCAAAATGGCCGTTCATTGGTCAAACTCGAAAACCTGTATTTCTATCGTTACGTACATGAGACGGTTGGCCTTCGGCCACCAAAATGCGTTTGCCGTCCATCGTGAGAGGTGTCCATTTTTCCTAGACCGACATTAGAAGCAGAGCACTGTACTACCCTCTGATGGCCTTGCCTGGCACCACACTGCTCATGAACCAGAGAAGCCAAAAGGATTCCCGGTTTAGCACATGCCGACTAGAGCAGGGACACCCACAGGGCACCTGAGCTGGCATTCAGTCCCCAGGTCCCCACCAGGAAATACCCGAGAGGACCGGGCCCGCAGAAACTGGCAAGGCGCTGGGAAAACCCCTGGCCTTAAACCTGAAGTAATAAGAGACAAAGGGAGGTGACCCACAGTGAATATGGGACAAGCTCCCTCCCCACCCAGGAAAAAATAGGGGCAGTGTTTTATTTACAACACTGCACTTGACAAACATTAAAGATTGTTGTACACCATATTTTTTTTTTAAAGACCCAACCGACCTGTGCTCCCAGCAACCCCCACTACTGGAGCCTGTAAAGAAACCCACTGCCAGCACTGGCAAGCCGTGAGGCAGGGAAAGAACGGGAGCATCGACAGATGAATACTACTCCGCCAACTCTTGCTTGCTCCCAAACCTTCCCTGCCCCATATATATACCAGGAAGGTGCATGCTATATGCAGGCCAGCTTGCTGGCCTGTACAGTGCCTAAAATAACCCGGAGAGAAATGCTTGCACGTGGCCCCCCGGAACTCCCCGTAAGAGCCAAAAACTTTAAAAAATAAGCAAGGAAGTCAAACACGTCTTTCAAATTGTGCCAAATATAACTTTCAGTTTTGTAATTTCACAGTATTCTTAAACATGCAGATGGTATCCTATTTTGCTTGAGCATCTATTGGTGTGCTGACCCCGCTCCCCACCCGCCGATTGGAACCTTTAGTTGCTTCATTGTCTTCATTGTCTTCCTCTGTGTTCTCAGACTTTGAGGGCAGGAGAATTATACCTGGCTTTCAAACCTCTCAATCAACTTCTATTTGTTGCCATTTACTCTCAATGTTTTAAGTACGAAAGTATTTTGACTTCCAATACATGGAATGACTTCAACATTTTTAGGCTGGTAATTATATAATATCCTCTTCGAAACGGTTAACTGGAGCCCTGTAATGGTGTAACTGCACTAAAAAAAGGAAAAACTATTTTGCAAATATGTGATTCCTAGAATCAAATCTAAAAGGGCGGAAAAGGGAGCTTTTGCCACAGCAGCACCGGCGGCTTGGAATAGCATGCCCCTGGATCTTAGGCTGGAAGCAAAAGTGGAGCCTTTCAAGAAAAAGCTAAAAACATTGTTGTTTGACTAATTTCCACTGTTTTTGCCCCGTCCATCCTCTGTCTGATCTCTGCTTATGTTCCTTATTTCTGTTTTATGTTTTGTCCGCGCCATCATGCCTCCAGGTCCATTGCTGCACATTATAAGTTTAATAAAGTAAAGTAAAAGTTACATATTTTTTTAATATTTTTTTTGTAAGAGGTTTTATTGCTTAAAAAAATGAAAGTCAAGAACAAATACATATTGCATGATCCAGTTAATACAAAAAACCTTTAACATTACAACTCAATCCTCATCCTTCTCTCCAGTAACCCTCAAGTCTAGATGGGAAGAGAATATCTCAAACCCCCTTCATCCTCTCCCTGACAACAAAAAATTCTTCCATCCTCTGACTGACCTCTGCTTATGTTCCTTATTTCTGTTTTATCTTTTGTCCGCGCCATCATGCCTCTGGGTCCATTGCTGCGCATTATAAGTTTAATAAAGTAAAGTAAAAGTTACATATGTTTTATATTTTTTTGTAAAAGGTTTTATTGGCTTAAAAAAATGCAAATCAAGAACAAATACATCTTGCATGATCCTGTTAATAAAAAAAAACCTACAACATTACAACCCAATCATCATCCTTCTCTCCAGTAACCCTCATGTCTAGCTGGGAAGAGAATATCTCAAACCCCCTTCATCCTCTCCCTTCCCTGACAACAAAAAATCCTTCCATCCAGACCTCTGCTTATGTTCCTTATTTCTGTTTTATGTTTTGTCCGCGCCATCATGCCTCTGGGTCCATTGCTGCACATTATAAGTTTAATAAAGTAAAGTAAAAGTTACATATTTTTTTAATATTTTTTTTGTAAGAGGTTTTATTGCTTAAAAAAATGAAAGTCAAGAACAAATACATATTGCATGATCCAGTTAATACAAAAAACCTTTAACATTACAACTCAATCCTCATCCTTCTCTCCAGTAACCCTCAAGTCTAGATGGGAAGAGAATATCTCAAACCCCCTTCATCCTCTCCCTGACAACAAAAAATTCTTCCATCCTCTGACTGACCTCTGCTTATGTTCCTTATTTCTGTTTTATCTTTTGTCCGCGCCATCATGCCTCTGGGTCCATTGCTGCGCATTATAAGTTTAATAAAGTAAAGTAAAAGTTACATATGTTTTATATTTTTTTGTAAAAGGTTTTATTGGCTTAAAAAAATGCAAATCAAGAACAAATACATCTTGCATGATCCTGTTAATAAAAAAAAACCTACAACATTACAACCCAATCATCATCCTTCTCTCCAGTAACCCTCATGTCTAGCTGGGAAGAGAATATCTCAAACCCCCTTCATCCTCTCCCTTCCCTGACAACAAAAAATCCTTCCATCCAGACCTCTGCTTATGTTCCTTATTTCTGTTTTATGTTTTGTCCGCGCCATCATGCCTCTGGGTCCATTGCTGCGCATTATAAGTTTAATAAAGTAAAGTGAAAGTTACATATGTGCGCGCGCACTTCAAGATGGCTGATGAATCATTTCCCTGTTAATGTGCAGGGTCTTGCTGCAGAAACATCTTTGGCAATTCCCTACTGTTGGCAGATAAACCACTCCTCTTTAAAGAGCGTAGTCAAAATGGGCATTGATGTCTAACAAGGAGAAAAGTGCATTGCACAATGGAAAACAAATGCCAGAAAATAGTGCCACCGTAATACCACGACCGTTACAGTCACGCACATTAGGTTAGGTTTTGCGCAGCAAGAGTAGAGCTTGAATGACACATACAAATGTAATTGAAACGTTACCTTTGCCACTAATGCCTGTGCAGTGTAATTAAAGACACGAAACATGGCTACTGCTGTAATTATGGAATAACCGTGACCTCCTGCAGACAGCCGCGTTTCTTGTGGAGCGGGCTTTCGTGTCTCTGTTCTTGCAGCTTGTCTGCCAGCATGTCTGCCCTGTCTGCAGGTGTATGAGCTGCTGCCCTGGGCGATAATATTCCCGCTTTCCCCCCAAGATCTCTAGAGAGGCGCTGCAGCCCAGATGGCTCCAATTTTCGGCCTACACTTCGGCGGCTGAGATGTATTGAGTTTCTACCCTGAAACCAACTAACCTCGCTCTAGCATTTTGCTTGGGTTAAAATATTTGTCCCTTTTTTCCACAGGGCAGCAGAGGGACACCTGAAGCCACTGGCGGAAGGAAATGATTATGTCCTGCCACAGAAGTAGGTCACGTGCTACAGCTGCTCATAGTTTAAGAGGAAGAGGCTGTGGACCTCGAACAGGTAATATGACTCTTTCAAAATCTTTGAGAGAAGCCCAAGAAAAACTTCCTTCGAGCCTGGTTTAATAAGCATTATTTATAATCGTCTCAATGTGTGCCCGTGTTGCCTTAGGAGTTTGCACCTACTTCTCAGGGCAAGCCGGGCTGCGGGAGAACAACCAACATTGTAATGAAGGAGATTCGATAGTTTGTTTAAAAGCTAATATGATCCATTAGGAGCTGTCATTTTTGTAAACAATGAAGATATATTGCCTTTCCTTGCAGGGCGAAGCTGCTCCACGCGGGATCTACAAACAAGTAATTAATGGAGCGGGGATTCCACAGACGACCATGACAAGTCCTTTCCGTGAACGGGGTTTTCAGTGCGTGCTGTTTCCAGCCCAATGACAGACACGCAGATATATGGAGAAAGCAGGCAACAGGGGAAGAGAGAGAATGGCCATTGAATATGTACCGGTTGCAGGATGCAGAGAGGGTGAAAACGAGTTTCTGTTTTCTAAGCCATTTGTTGGAGCCTGTTGCATGTCACCCCTCCTGGGAGCATGGTAGCTCCCAGGATTTGTATAATGGTCACATGGTGGTAAGCTAATAAAAAGGATGAGCCGCTTCCCGCTCGTCAGTCGAACAAAAGCGGACTCCTGCGTTGTGGTTTGGGGGCACCATGCTGGTGTCAGGCAGCATGCCGAGGGCCTGACCATGTGGCCCAGCATCAGGGTGGTGCCCCTGCAGGGCAACAAAGTCCCACTGTATGTGCTGTATAGTGTGATCACGGCTATCGGTGCAACCCCGGCCTGCGTGCCCCCAGCCCAAGTGTTCCACTCCGGTGATCCGGAGCAAGCTGGGTGACTCCTGGTGTGTCTATTATGTAACATTTTGTACCATTAAAATAGTGCAAGCCCATTTTGCACCATTCTGGCTGCATCTTCGTCGACACAAAAAACACAGCAACTGGGTTTCAGTTCATTTGAAGTACCTGTTACTTACAATTCAGCTTAAGGTTTGAATTCATGAAACTTTTAGCGTGGTGCAATGTTACTTTCCCCTGCCAACAAACACGTTCACAGAGTGGTGCAAAGAGTACTTTTGCATTGCAAAGTGACTTTGCTCTGCAAAAATACACGTTGCACCGCTCTGTGAATCAGCACTGGTTCACTGTGTTTGTTGGACTTTGCACCGCACTAAAAGTTCCATGAATTAGGCCCTAAAAATGTGTAATAACACTTTTTACCTACAAACTAGAGTCCACGAATAGCCTTTTCTCAAAATAAATTGAGCAAACTTCCAATATGTTTGCTCCATTTTATATCCTGATCCAAACCTCTTCTTGAAATACGTTAGCAGGCTAAGCCCGATTTGCAAAAATGTTTTAACCTGGGAAAGTCACATTGAAAACATTTTTGTAAATCAGGCCATACATTTTATTTTATTTTATTTATTTATTTGCATTTATATAGCGCGCACACAGCCCAGGGGCATCGAGGAGCTATTACAAGATTACGTCTGTTTCACGAGCAACAAACAAAGTGACAAACCAATTTACCCCATTTTTATCCATGGTGCTAAACTTCATGCAAAGCAGCCAGCCCCCAAATTAGTTTGTTTAATAGGAATGAAGCAGTCATAGGTTTAGAGGCGAGTTCACTAAAAGTGAAAAACAGATCTCGTTATGGCCGAATCACATACAAACATATTTTACACAGGCGAGGGAACGACAAAGAGGATGTCGGTGAGGGTTTGCCTGGAGTAGGCACTGGTATAGGTATCAGCGATAGGGAGGCCTGGGTTGGAGACCAGGATGTCCTTTTAGACGGAACTAGGTAGGTCAGCAAGTGCTACACTTAGACAGAACTGTGAATGTCAGCATGTTAAATGTCATATAACCCACTAACAATATAAGCTCAAACTCTCTGCATACTTATCTCACTAAAAAAACTCACACAACCATCTCTCGCACAACAAGCTGCACCCACTTCACCACACCGCAACAACACATAAGCCGCACCAACAGCACACGTGGACTGGCACTGATCCAATACTCGCACCAAAGCTCAGCACCCGGTGTCTTCCAAGTTGAAGCTGCCGACAGTATATCACTCCTCTCACTATTCTACTCCCTCTTCACCTTACTAACCCATCCCACCTTCTCGTTTACAGATCCGCCAGAGCACCTGGGGACCAATTCCGTTGGTGACGGTGCGCTATATAAGTACCATTAACATAACATGACATAACATATAAAGTGCGACACGAGCAGTTTGTGCATGCAATTGTTCGCACTTTGCACCTGGCTCGCTAGTTCACAATACTTAGCAGCATCAAATCTCTAGTTGTGGTTCAGTTGGACTCCCCACTGGAAGAGCACTTTTACAGATGCTAATAACTTTGATACCATAATCATCCGACTTTGAAACCTTTTTTTAATAAGTTTCATAGAGTTTGGCCCATGGGCCCAAAGTTATAAGGAAGGGTCCCAAAAAGCATATTTCACATGCAAACTTGTTTGGCTGCTACCCACAGGAAAGGGCACAGGATGGGTATACACCAAGTGTACACAAGAAGCCGTCTTGCGGGCCAAATAGCGATCTTCACTTAGTTTGGTGAAAATCCATCCAGATCAAAATGATCAAAAGCGATTACAGATATTTCAATCTGAGAACCCACAGTGGTCTAATGCGTAGACTCAGATGGCAATAACGCAGCCGGTGAAATGGGTATGTTCACTCTGTCCAGGGCATGACTGAAGGTTATACATACCCTGGGCAAGCACAGTGCCTGCAGGCCATGCCCAGAGGGTACTATAGGTGTGCTAGCTATGTCTGGAGCAATCTCAATGTCTAATGCCACAGGCCATGCCCAGAGAGAAGTGTGGCAATTTCTGCTGGGCCTAGGTCAAAGGCAATGCCTCAGGCACAGAAGTCTTTTGGGTCTGGAAACTCAGGCACGGGAGCCAATGGACAAGGTCTATGACTAATCCCTTTGGCTACTGTGTCCGGGCAATCACCTGCAGCCATGTCCAGTGTTCTCTAAAGGGGTGTTTGCTGTGCCCCCGACTTGGCTGCCCACTGGGCATTTCTGTCGTCTGTGGGCAAGCTGTGTATGTTTTCGATGCTGTCATCACTGTGTTTTTTCGATGTTCTTACACTGTTTATACACCTGGAAAAAAAGACATATAAACATGTTCCAAAGTTAACCCTATGGCTGCACTTAGGACTTATATACATATGTACTAAAAATCTGTTAACTTTTGCACTTATAATAACGTATAACATATACACCTTGCATTGGAAATCATGGACGCCCAGGCACTCTGTGCTTCCAGGCAATCACTCAAACAAAAGATTCATTTATAAGTTGTACTAATTGTATATACAAATGTTCCCTGCAAAACGCTTTGGCAAAAGTCTGATACAAAGATATATTATATTATTAGTATTATTATAAAACATGGCAGCCTGCAATATCCGTATAAAAGCAGGTATATAATGCCATTGTGATAGGCTACTTGAGACATACAAAAATGACTTTACAATGATACATTATCATTACTAGTGTTTTGTTTTTATTATTGTTGCAATACCCGTATAAAAGCCCGTACATAATGTTCTTATTGCAGGCTAATTGTGGCATTATATGCTAAAATATAAATTACATCATTACCTCTCTGTAATCTTTTACTACACTTCGGTTATGATATCACAATGCCGGCTTGAGCCAGAACAGAGCAGAATTCCAGCTTTCACTGCCGCCTTTTCTTAAAGCCACAACAAGTTTTTCAAATTCCCTTTCTTTGTAAAATTGCTTTTTCTGACACTTTATAGGCATGAATTGATAAGGAACTGTTTATGGTACTATGGGCCTGATTCATGGAAAAATGTGCATTGATCCTGCAAAGCCAGCGCGCCCAAATAGACTTTGGTCGTCCCTGCGCGCATAAGATTTTCTGCATGTTCCGTGTGTTCATGGAATTATTTCCGCAAAGTAACCCTATGCGCAAGGTGCGGCCGGAGAACTCACGACACACCCCCACGCAATAGCAATTTCAGCCACATATACAGTCCTTTGCGCACTCCTCAACCTCAAAGAAATGCACCCCTGCAATACTGCATGCAAACCCCTACAACCAATGCAGCACCCGGCGACACTGCGTAGGGTCCCCCTTAACTATTGCAAGCACCACCTCAACATGCATACCATGTATCATAAAGCTAGTAATTTCCTGGTAAATATGCATACAACCCCTTGTAAAACATGTCTACACTGCTTACGCGCACCCCTAACTTCGATCAGCACCCCTACATCCAAGATCTTACCTTTGCGCAGTGATTCCTATGCGCATGGGTCTTTACGCCTGCCTTAGGGTGGTGGTTCGCTCCCAAGCTTTGCATGGTGATTTACCCCGACGTGAGGTTGCGGGGTCACATCCATTGATAGGCTTGGTTCAGCGTAGTTTTGGGTGTGCGATTGACTCGCACGGGCCATCCCTCGACACGCACACAATTTGCCTTGTTCTTCCTCATTCTGTATGTTCTGCCCCCCACTTTAAGCTCTGTGTAGGTCCAACCCACCCTCTGGATGGACTCTCGTGCAAAGTGCTTGACTGCACTCAAGGACGCGCAGGACCTGCGTGAAGGCCCCACAGTGTACCGATTTTCCCTACAATGTCGATTCCATGAATCGACAAAGTGGGGTTTCTACACGGAATGGCCCGCTAAGTCCCTATTTTCACTGCAAAGTATTCCAAGAATCAGGCCCTCTGTGTATTTTCTGCACTGTTGTAGTTTAACACACATGAGCAAAACATCTGCATTTTATTACACATCAAAGCACGAAAGTAAAGTGTTTCCATATGCTTTTTATTAAACTGCTTAAATAATTTTTCTACAGCACTTTGGAAGCTGTATATTATTTGTCCAGTCCAAATAGGTTCTGCTTTGGTTATATGTTAGCAACTGGAAGATTTCCTACATTACAATAAGTAAGAGGTCAGGTATTAAAGTGGGTGACAGTGTATGGCCATGTATTATAAGGAATGAAATATCCGCTGTCATATGTAAAAAGGATATTGGAAGACACCTTAGAGTTCTGTGACCTTATAAAAGAACTCCGCCCCATTCCACTACTTGGTCACCAAACTCCTCAGTGACTTCCAAGATTGTAATGCGCAACAGGGGTACATTATCCCATATATTATTGGTAGGATTTTTAAATCTAAACCATCATTTGCACAGTTCCAATGAGCTGCCCTCATAATATTGCAATTAGACATTCTATGTGGTAATTAGTTAAACATTTGATGGAATGTGCTTTCATTGCCTGAACTTTAGTGACACTGACAAGTTTGACTAAAAGCTGTAAGGCCATGTGTAGCCTGTAGCAGGGACAAGCATTTTACTAGTCTGGCAGTGCATGTCATTCACCCATGTTGCAAGTAATGTAAAGCAATTTAATTGCTGTAATTTATTAGAGATTTGGTATTAACACACAAATGATGAGAAGGATTGTAGGATTGTGCTATTTATAAAGTGCTTTCGCCAACGTGCTGTTCATAGAGCATTTACCAACAATCATCTCCCAATCAAACTTGTTACCCACAAACACAGGATTCTTGCTAAAGGCACAGGCAAAACACTTTCATGTAGGTCTTAGAGATGATATAGGCAAGTACTGAAACTATAGGTTCCGAAAATGGCTAGTTGATACCGTTCAGGGTTAATATAACAGCATTCCTCAAGAGGTGTAAAATTCATAAGGTTCTGTGACCAGCTATTTGGACGCTGGCATTAATATCATTATCAAGGGGTATGTTTAACAGAGTATGTGACGCTCTTTGACACCTTTTTGATAAAGAATGGCCTAATACTATGTCAAGATGGGTCATGTCTAACAGTGGCTTGGTTGCCCTGTGAAGGACATTTATCACCAATAATATTTCGTGGTCCCAGTATTAGCATTGCTAATGGAAGTCAAAATGATTATTGATTAATCAACTCAAAGGCATGCATAGGCTGCAAACCGCAAAGACATCCTTTTTTAAGGTAAGATAATTCATGACCAAATGGTGCAAAGGAAACACAGAATGAAAGTCTCTGGGCCTCATTACGAGTTTGGAGGCATCCATGCCCTTAAAAAGGGCATGGCTGCCTCCAACCTCAGCCCAGGTTCCCTGAATGGGGAATTATCGGGCCATTCCGACCTAGGAGTGCCCGTTATTTCCCCATTCAGGGAACCCGGACCCGGACCATCCCCATTCGAGCTCCCATAGGGCTCAATGGGAATGAGGCTGATGCTAACAATGGGCCCGTTAGTAACGGGCCTGTTGTTAGCATGCTGGTCCCCTCCCGGGACCCGCTCTGGACGTCTGGTAAGGGAACCTCATAATGAGGCGGTATGGGTTTAACGGCGCCGGCACCTTTACCGGCACCATTAAACCGATACCGCCAGGGTCGTAATGAGGCCCTATGTCCTGTGGTAAGGAGTTACCTGCAGAACCAAGTGTTTCTCCCCCATGTTTTTTATGAAGTTGGACAGAACTTGTGACTTGAAGGTGGAGGATCTGGGAAGTCTAGATGAATAGTACTTCTTGTTTTTCTTGACGAGGTAGTCTGGTCCAGAGCACCAAAGGTCCATGTGCGGGATGAAGACCGTTTTAAATCGAATGCCCTTAGCTACTGGGAGCCAGTGTAAGGCAATAATAGCTTAGATGATGAGGTCAGGAGGTTCAGGATAAGGTCCAACCTGGAAGCCTTGTTTTGGATTAGCTGAAGTAGGTGGGGCGTTTAGAGAGATGCAATTGCAATCTGTTGCAGTAGTCTAAGGGAGAAATGATCATTGTTGATGGAACTTAAACTGTTCAAGACGTGTTAAAGGGTAGCCATTGGAAATTAGATTTCTCTGTGATCTCTTGGATCTGTTGCGAGAATTATAGCATCCCATCAAATGCAGAGCCCAGATTCTTTGGCACAGCTGAAAAGGAACATAAGAAGGTAGACAAGTAAAATGGCAGGGAAGAAAAGGGAAGATGGGATGGGAGACCAAAGTGGATGATTTAGATTTTTGATGGGTTCAGATAAAGGTTGTTCTCAAATATACAATCATGTATTTTTAGTAGATAAGAGGAACTGCCGCAGGAGTCTACGGATGAGTTTGTGAGATTTAATGTAATTTGAATGTCGTCCATATGTGTGTAGAAGGTGTCTGAAAAGGAAGAGATAATGTCAGTCAGACAATTAACATTGATGTTGAGTCGCCAAGGGAAGAGGATAGAGCCACAGGGAACCCCACAGTTAAGAGTTGTGGGTTCAAAGAGGAAGAGGCTAACATGGACAGGTGACTCTCTGTCAATTAAACATTAGTCAATCCTTTTGAGGTCCACACAATTGATGCCAAAAATGTCTATAAGGTGAGTGAGGAGGATGGAGAGGTTAAAGGTGTCGAAGCCAGCCTACAGATCCATGAGGATGTGGATTGCAGGAGTGTGTTCATCCAGACCATTCAGAAGTTTATCCTTCAATAAAAAGAGCGTAGATTCCCTACTTCTGGTGGGACGAACACTGACTGAGAGACATACAGGAGATTGTTCATTTATAGCCCACCAGCTGCTGCATGGCTACTTCTTCAAAGGTCTTGCCAATGAAAGGGCTATTGGCAATAGTCTGGTAATTGCAGTGCTGGTGTGCAGGAAGTCTGTTTTAATGTTGATGACAGTGACATCATCAACACTGAAAAGGGACTTAGAGGACACCAGCACTGCGCTGTGCCGAGCCGCGCTGGAAAAGTACTAAGTATACTAACCTAAGGAATAAATGAATTAGACCTCCAACTCAAATAGCACAGGATCGGGCATTTGGATGATGATTTGTGGTTTCTTAAAACATGTCATTTTTTACTTATTTATTTATTTTATTTATTTAACATTTATAGAGCGTGCCAAACCCGTGGGTATAAAACCTCTGGATGTGAAAACATAAAAATTGATATGAGGCTGGGAAGCCCAAAGGAAACACACCAACACAGGTTACAAAGGACATACAAGAGCTTTATTTAAAAGCTACAACAGTTACCAAAAAGTCAATTGACAAACAGATAGCTATTCGGCTCTCAGAGTAACGTAACAAACTTCAACGAAGGTTCGATGCATTAGTAGAGAGGCCGTTCATTGGAATACTTGGGTTTTATATTCTTTATCCAGCCCTGGCCAACCCCCTCGCGGGTTAACCATTCTTGGGACCAGGCCTAGGGTTCCTTGCCAGGTCAATCCCATAATGTATGCATTTTGATCAGTTCCGCTGATACAGTTGTTCATTTACACATAGGCCAGGGATAGGACAAAGTCTTAGTTCGCGACCCCGACAAGTGGCCTGCAGGCATATTACTTATTCATGTGTGCGGAGGTCACAACGGCCAGAATCTCACTCAGAATGTCATTCGGACTCCATTTTGATGTTCAGGGTGACTTCCACATTTACAAGAGAACCTAAAATGGCGGCTAAATCCAAGATGGCGACTTACACAATTTCTTCGTTAAGGTGAAGACCTTGCCGCGGACTCTATTTACATGATATTTTAGACAACTTGGCGTAGGCCAACACACATTCAAATACTGCGATAGGAGGCATAATATCATTTCAATTCCAACCGACCCTCCTTTTGGGCTACGTCAAGTGCTAATATAATTTCGAATACTTTTGCAAATAACTCCATGCGTTGTCATCCATACATCCAGAATCATTGTCTGTAATATCTATAGCCTGTAGGTCGTTCATCAGAACCTCTTGTAACACAAACTCTTTAGATGCTGTATCTGGGGCATATATTCTACGCCCTATTGTGCTCACTGCTTGGGCACAACATCCCCCTAGCATTCCACATATACTCGGAAGACATTGAAAACAGCAACAAAGGAATAGCAGGATCCCCAAAATAACTAGAATAACAGAAAGCACCTTCCAACCCCAAGATCGTAAAGAATCCCAGAACCAGGTGCTAAGATTCCAATCTCCTACAGGGATATGTACTTCAGAACTAAGAGTATGCAAGTTCTATATTGCTTTAAAAATTGTCGGCGAGGAATCTGGTACGAAAACACAGCAAGCGGACCCCACTAATTTGCATACTCCACCTCGTTCTGCCAGAATGACATCTAATGCCATCCTATTTTGGAGTGCTACCAATCTTATTGCTTTTTGTTCTAAGGTCATATTGTAGAGTATGTCCGTGGTCCGGTTGATCGTTCTCTCCAGTACCCTTGCTAATCCCCTAATGTTCTCAGAGTTTGTTATTTGTCCCCAAAAGGGCACAACTGATTTCGCTATATCTCCCAATACTTGCCCAGGGGTATCTCCATTCTTGTCCTGCCGTGGGCGAGCCTTAGAAACCTCCAATGTACTAGCTATAAATACCCCAGGTAACAGTATTCCTAAATAACAGGTTCCCTGCCAATCCTTGGGCAACCAGGGAAATGCTAAACTATCACAAACAAAATAAACAGGCCCGCCTACATACAGAGGCCTGTTTTCTCCAGTCAAATTTACAATGTTCTTACAACCTTCAAAATCTCCCATTGGCCGGGTGCCATTTCTTTGTACACAAAAGGGGACAGAGTCAGGGCTATGATTTATAGAGTAAGAAGGAGGTACGGCGTCCTTATTGCCTATCGGAGCCATTTTAAAGGAAATAAGAGTTTGAAAAGGAAGAGATAATTTATCAGACGGCCTAATAGAAGCAACATTGGGTTTACTTCTATTTGCAAAAAGCGAGCATCCCAGGGGATTTAATTCACGTTTCTCGAAATCATTCAAATTAGTTCCATCAAAGTTTCCCTGAGATGCTATCATTCCAACGGCCAAAGAATAGTGCTCTAAGAGAGGCATAGCAAGCAGTAGTTAAAGGTAAAGGATGAATATACCATCCCAGTCCCTTGTTCCCATGTTGCGGTAAATGAGTACAAATCCAACAGTTACTCTTATTAAAAATGGCATGAGTTGCATTCATTACTATCATTAGAGTGTTATTATGATACTTTTGCCTATGTTGGGAGTCTCTAGGGGACAGAGTGTGAAGGTGTACAGAGGGAGTCAAAGCATTAGGTACAATCTTGGTCGGTAGTAAAGGTTTTAGAGGATAGATTTCTTCAAAGTACCAAAGTCCTACAGCAGTAATTGCAAAAATAATAATTATCATTATCAAAACACAGCAGTACGTTTTCGGGGCCCAGGCGCATTGTTCATTGTCCAAGTTGGTCACCCCCTTATTCACAAGTCCAGTGCGGGGAGCAGCAGTGGAGGAGGCAGGCATTGTAGTTCCTCAATCGACGACCCCAATGTTCGCTGCTGGCGACGCTATGGTCGCGCGATTTCTTAGTCCTTCCCAACCCTAGCGAGCAGAATCCCTTTTGTTCAACAGAAATTTTCTTATACAAAAGAAAACTTCCAATCACTTCCCTTTTCCAGATGCACGAAAAACCTGTGCCGTAGTTCTATTTTCTTCGTCGAAGGTTGTACCTGGTGGTACCCAAGATTGTTTGGTCCAAAAATAAAGTGTCGTCACTTCCTGAGGGAAGCGACGTGTCGGAGGCGACGGAAGTCACAGAGCTTGAAACGGTATTTTCCGAAAGTGATTTTTCAAGAGAGTGCGGAGACGAAATGGACTGTTCCCCAAGCTCCTCGGGCTCAGAGAAATTCTCCGACGCACTCACAGTGCTGTTTGCTACTCCGGGATCAAAGACTGTAGCATCAGCGAGGGGTTCTGCTTCTTCTGTAACGTGTGGCGTCGGGTGAGGAAGT
This sequence comes from Ambystoma mexicanum, assembly GCF_040938575.1. Taxonomy (NCBI): domain Eukaryota; kingdom Metazoa; phylum Chordata; class Amphibia; order Caudata; family Ambystomatidae; genus Ambystoma; species Ambystoma mexicanum. The sequence goes on from NC_090939.1 coordinate 782,958,729, forward strand.
TTCTTGACATGCGTCGCGTGGATCCAGCGCTTCTTTCCAGCCACCCGCACTGCTGTCCGGGTGACCAACAGCACCTGGTAGGGTCCCCGCCAGCGAGGCGTGAGACAGGAAGACCTTTCGTGGGCCTTCACTAGGACCCAACTTCCAGGCTGTATATCGTGTCCTGGGCCCGTGAACCGTACAGGTAAAGCTGAGTGCACCTGGTGATAAAGGAAATACAGGTTTTTAGTTAACTGGTTACAGTAGTCTACAAGCAATACATTTTCCACCTCTTTCAGGGCTTTAAGCCCAGTCTTAGTTTGAGGTGTGGTACGCATAGCCAATAATACAATAGGTAAGGCATCTGGCCATTTCAGTTTGGTATCGGCACATGTTTTCGCAAGCTTATTCTCTAAGATACCATTGTGTCTTTCCACCAACCCAGCACTTTGAGGATGTCTAGCTGAGTGAAATCGTTTCTCAATACGTAAGGCTGTGCATATCTGCAAAATTACTGCTGCAACAAAATGAGGACCATTATCCGACCAAATTACCCTTGGGAGCCCAAATCGAGGAAAGAATTCTTTTACCATAATCTTTGCAGTGGTCATGGCGGTAGCATCTTTAACGGGGAAAGCCTCGACCCATTTACTGAAGGCACAAATAATTACAAGAACATATTTCAAATTGTTACACCGTTCATCTCAATAAAATCAAAGTGAATGACCTCGAAGGGAACAGAAGGGGGCCCAAATCTTCCCCTTGGAGTTACTGTCCCCCTGCCCACATTGTGCTGTAAGCAGATCATACAATTTCAGACATGATGTCTGGCAGTCTCCGGAATCTTGTTATTCACCCAAACTTGTTCTAACATTTTCGGGATCTGCTGAGCACACACATGTGTAGGGCCGTGTGCCATCGTAACCATTGCCAGTACGTATGAATCAGGGAGCAACCATTTTCCTTCAGATGTATCCACTCAACACCCATCATCATCTAGTTTCCCCATTCCTTCAGCCCACCTTTTAGATTCTTCTACTGTGGCATCAGTTTGAATATCTCGCACAGACCCAATACCTTCATCCATTATATAAGCATCTCTTATTTCCCTCAACGCATACATGTCCGTGCTAAGGTCTGTGGCCGTTTGTCTGGCTATCAGGTCCGCAAAAGCGTTCCCTTTCCCCACATCATCTATGACCTTACGATGTGCTGCACATTTCATGATCGCTAACTGTTTAGGGAGTGAGAGTGCCGAGAGTAATTGCACTATCAAGGGGCCATGCTGGATCTTGGTCCCATGTGAGGTCAGGAACCCTCTTTCCGACCAGAGCCTTCCAAAGTTGTGAGCCACCCCAAAGGCGTACTGGCTATCAGTATATATATTTACTATACGCCCTTGGGAGAGTTCACAAGCTCGGGTCAATGCTATAATCCCTGCGGCCTGCGCGGAGTTATGCGAAATTCTCTTAGTTTCAACAACTTTACTCAATGTAGTAACTGCATAAGCAGCTGTAGATGTACCATCTGAAAGTTTGAAGCAGGAGCCATCACAAAAAAGCTCCCCTTCTGCATTGTCCAAAGGAGTATCTATAAGATCTATCCTGCCCTTCGTTTCTTGTTCAGTGGTATACAGGCAGTCATGTAATTCTTCATCACCGCAAACAGTGTTTTGCGGGAAAGGTAAAAGTTCAGCCGGATTAAGAACACAACACCTCTTAATTTGAATGTGAGGGGCAAACAGAATTAATTCATACCTTGTTAACCGCGCAGAGGTGAGGTGTTGCGTTTGGGTTTTATTCAATAGGATATCTACAGAGTGAGGTACCATCAAAATCAAATCATGGCCTAAGACCATTCCCTCACTCTGTTTTACAGACGCGGCAGCAGCAGCGACAGCTCGCAAACATCTTGGCAAAGCGCATGCGACAGGATCAAGGGCGGAGGAATAGTAGCCACACGGCCTATTCTTCCCTCCGTGTTCCTGTGTTAACACAGCCAAAGCACATCCATCACATTCATGCACAAACAACACAAAGGCCTTGTCATAATTTGGAGTACCCAGAACCGGTGCAGAGCATAACGCGGTTTTGAGAAGCTCAAATGATCGTTGATGTTCCGATTTCCATGGCAGTGGCAGAGAAATGCCCTTGTTCGTCAAAGCCAACATCGGTTTTATCACTAGCGAAAAGTTCGGGATCCACAACCTACAGTAAGAACCCATACCTATTAAGGCTCTGACTTCCTTCTGTGTATTTGGAACAGACATGCCAGAAATGTGTTTTATTCTTTCAGGTGTCAATCTTCTCCCCTCCTTTGACATGAGGTACCCTAAATAGGCGACCTCCTGACAACAATATTGAATTTTTTTGGAGCAAAGCTTTATGACCATTTTTAGCTAAATGAACAAGCAACAGTACAGTGCCTTCTTTACAAGCACTCTCAGAGTCTGCAGCCAAAAGCAAATCATCAACATATTGAAGCAGCGTACAAGTAGGTGCAATTCAAGGGTGTCGAGCTGCTCTTTCAAAGCTCTATTATAAATGCTTTGACTTTCAGTATACCCTTGAGGTGCCCTGGTAAATGTAAATGAGCATCCCCCCAAGGTGAACGCAAACAAATATCTACTTTCCTTATGTATAGGAATGCTAAAGAAAGCATTCTTTAAATCCACAACGCTGAAGTGCGTAGCCGTAGCAGGGATCATTGTCAATATCGTCGTCACGTCAGGCACAATTGGAAATTGTGGGGCGACAACTCTGTTAATAGCACGAAGATCAATTATGAACCGGTATGGAATTGCATTGTCGCCTTTCTTATATACAGGCAAGATCGGACTGTTACACAGACTACCTGTAATCTCCTCGATCACCCCACGATGCACAAAATCGGAGACAATGCATTTCAAAGCATGCTCGCCCTCAACTGATATTTTATACTGTGGAACGCGTGGTAGTCTCACTCCATGTTTCAAAACTATGTTAACGGGCTCAATCTGTAATACCCCGACATCATTGTCGTCAACCGCCCATAAACATTCCGGGACAATGCTAAATTCAGGAGGTAAAGGTCGAATCAGGAACGGAGAATTAGGAAGTTGCTGTGGTGAAACCGTCAGCCGTACTCCATCAGAAGAACAATGAATTACTGCGTTCAATTTCTTTAACAAATTCAACCCCAGCAAATTCTCTCCACAGTTCGAAGTGAGAAGAAAAGGGAAATGGTCCGTAAAGGGACCCAAAGAAACAGACACCGGTGAAGAAACCAGACAGACAATTGGTATACCAGAAAACCCTACGGAAACATTTGTTTGCCCTGACAGTGGAATGTTTGGAACCCGGGAATGATCAATGGAGCACTTCTGTGCTCCAGTGTCTATCAAAAACTGGTGTTTCCTATTCCTTACTAATAATTCAACGTAGGGGCCTTTCTGATTAACGGGAATAGGTGAAGGTTCCAAACCCTGCTTCGGGCAATCCTAATGAAATAGAGCGTCGTCAGAAGGAAGCTCTTCAGAAAGGTAGGCAGCAGAAGGGTGATCAAATATGTTCCTCGAGTCCACACTCGAGGTCTGATTTTCCCGTGAAACAGGTTGCTGAGGATCTTGTAAAAACGGACCTCTATCAGGGCCCCCTGCTCCAGGGCGGCCCTAGGTCGTCTACCCATACTCCCAAACGCACTGTTTGACCTTTGTCGAAGGACGGGGCACTGTGCTCGGCAATGACCTTCCTGGCGGCAATAAGCACATTGATTAATATTCACAGGACCCAAAGGAGCATTTCCTTTTGGGACAGACTGACCTCTGGTCTGTGTCGTGCCTCCTCTAGGGTTTCTAACAATTTGTTGTAATAATACTTTGGTTTTCAAATCTCCTTTCCTCTTTTCAATTTTGTCCTTCTCATTATTAACATGGTTCTCATAATACTGAGCCATGTGTAAAACCTCAGGTTGAGATTTTGCCTGCCAAGCGCTCTCAGAGGACATAATCTGTGACTGGATGTCAGGCAACAATCCACGTACAAATTTGTCCACAAACAACCTTTTCCCAGACTCTGTACCCAAATCCTGTCCACTGAAGTCAGAAAATACCTGCTCGAATCGGTTAAAGAATTCGGTGGCGCCTCAGTTTTTCCTTGAACACAGGCCGTAAGCTTGTCCCAAATGATTCTTTTCTCTGGAATTATAGTTTTTAATTTCGCGACAATTCTATCAGGCAAAGTAAGTATTACCTGTGGTGGTTTCTCATCTGCTGGTCTTTCCCCATCAATCCTAATCATATTAGCCCACGTATCTCCCAACCCTGGCACATCGTCTACTGTCCGAACCTGCTTCCATACATCTACGGGTAGGAGTACAGGAAATAGCAAGTCACTATTACTCAAGGTGAACACAGACGACTGCAAGACGGACTCTATTTCTTTGTAAAACCCCGTCGGGTTTTTCCTGATATCGGGAACTGATTGTCTAATAGTGTTCACTTCCTGTTGTGAAAACAGGACGTAAACGAATTGTGATATATAATGTGCATGGATATCCACAGCGGGGGCACCAGTCCTAGCGTCGGCGGGGATCTCAACTTTTGGGACAAAGGTCGGAGGAACCTCTCTCATAGGCAACTGAGATATAGGTACCTCCGGCCGCTTACTAAGCAACAGAGCCAGGTCGAGCGCTAAGGCAGCCGAAGGAGTGTCGGGCGAAAAAGCCCTTTTACAAATCCCCAACAATTCTATGGGGCAACTAACCTTCCTTCTTACACATTCTTCTTGCAGGTACTGTACCATTACCTGAATTACCTTTCTTTGCATTTCTACTGTATACTGACTATCCGTGCCATATACTTCATCTGGCGGAATCGATGAATCCGAGATCCATCGGATCGCATCTTTGGTACAAATTCGTATTTCCTCAGGTGCCGATCTACGACATGGAAGGAACCGTTTCTGTACATACATACTATCGTCTTCGTCATCCTCATCTCGTGACTTTTCAAAGTCTTTCCTATACTCAAACAATTTTTCAACATGCCCATATACTTTCTGCTCTGTGTCCCTCGAAAGTGCCAAAGCATTCAGATCTCTCACTCCTTGTGGAAGATCCGAATTTTGTAATCTACCCCACATCACACATAAATGAGTCCCCAAACCTTCGATAAAAACATTTTTCTCGGGAAAACTATTCAAATTAGATAATGTGGAAAAAACATTAACTTGATCACCTTTCTCCATACAGTGCTTAGCCCATGCAAACAATTCCTGTTTCTTATCTGCAGAAACAGTATTACGAGTGACGATCTTTGATCCTGCACCTAGATCAACTTCAGTCAATACGGGGCCACTCGAGAGCGGAGGTGCAGGTAAATTTAATAAAGGTGCAACTATCGGTGCAGAAGGAAGGGGCGGTGCGATAGGTGGAGGAACAACAACTAGAGGACTAGGAACGATAGGTTGTACAGGGGGAACAGGAATAACAGCAGGAACAACAGCAGGAATGGGCAGAGCGCCCAAAATAGGAACATACGGAGGTGGCGCAGAGGCACCAGGCCTGCGTTCGTTTAACAATTTCTCAATAAATTCTTCGGAAACATGGAAATCTTTAGAGGGGTACATTTTCTGGTTTCCAAGGGAAAAAGCCCTATCCATATTTTTAACTGATTCTGAATGTTTTTCTTTATCATACAACAACGCTTTTTCGGCGTTTGTTTTATGACGGCGTGCATGTTTGTCCCTACTTTTAAGCTGCTGTAACGCTTCCTTTTTCCAATTCTGTAAAACATCAAAGGCTGCAGGTCTAGCCTTCTTTTTTAGCAAGACGATTCTAGGTATTCAATACGGGAGATCTCAAAACTGCCATTGATTGGCCACTGAAATTCGGAGGCATGTCTGGTCTGTCTGCGCCAAATATCATTAAATACTATACTACCAATGCCATACTTACAGTACATAGTACATGCCGGTGACCCCTCCTGTGGTGCCGGGCGGCTAAATTCCGAAGATTGTCGATCGCTGCGGAACAGAGCCCTAAAGCAGCTAGACAATTTCCCAGGCATTTCACAAAAAATTGGTGTTACCTGGTCAATAATTGTGTCTGCAGATACAATACGCCAAATTCAAATTGTCAGGGTTAAATTAAGAGCCGGGTCATGACTGCACCTGACCAAACCTAAGGAGGACTGTACGGTTTATCAAAGAACTTACCTAACAAATTTTACCTTGTGTTTGGTGGTTTCGACAAATCTGCCCGCCTCAAAAAATGGACCCTCGTCAAGATGCCGTGTCAGACCACACGACTATCGTCCAAGGATCGGATCGTGCAGCACTGCCGAGGTATCGCGTCTCGTTCGGTCGGGCCCGCAGAATCACACCGTCCGATCCCGGTTCAATAGCCTGCGTCAACCTTCAATGATCCGGCATCAATCTTGAGGGTCCCTATTCGGGCGGCAACTGTGAAAACATAAAAATTGATATGAGGCTGGGAAGCCCAAAGGAAACACACCAACACAGGTTACAAAGGACATACAAGTGCTTTATTTAAAAGCTACAACAGTTACCAAAAAGTCAATTGACAAACGGATAGCTATTCGGCTCTCAGAGTAACGTAACGAACTTCAACGAAGGTTCGATGCATTAGTAGACAGACCGTTCATTGGAATACTTGGGCTTTTATATTCTTTATCCAGCCCTGGCCAACCCCCTCGCGGGTTAACCATTCTTGGGACCAGGCCTAGGGTTCCTTGCCAGGTCAATCCCATAATGTATGCATTTTGATCAGTTCCGCTGATACAGTTGTTCATTTACACATAGGTCAGGGATAGGACAAAGTCTTAGTTCGCGACCCCGACAAGTGGCCTGCAGGCATATTACTTATTCATGTGTGCGGAGGTCACAACGGCCAGAATCTCACTCAGAATGTCATTCGGGCCTCCATTTTGATGTTCAGGGTGACTTCCACATTTACAAGAGAACCTAAAATGGCGGCTAAATCCAAGATGGCGACTTACACAATTTCTTCGTTAAGGTTAAGACCTTGCCATGGACTCTATTTACATGATATTTTAGACAACTTGGCGTAGGCCAACACACATTCAAATACTGCGATAGGAGGCATAATATCATTTCAATTCCAACATGGAGACCTAGCAAATAATGTATATATATCTTTTAGAATAAGGAAGGAACTCTGGCACCCTAGGTGAAATCATAGCTCTTCATCCCGATGATAGACTTTCGTTTTAGCCACTTTGTAATGCGTGATGATTTTCTCTGTTCAAGTTTTAGCAGTTTTATTTGAATATGAATCTTTTAAACAATTTAAATGTTTGATATACTATGAATTTGTGGACATGTTCTATTTATTTGTATCACACCTTCCTATTACCTCTGATATGGCATGATTATGACAATTGATCTTGACGCCTTTTATCTTGTTATGTGCTTTGATGTCCTGTAGACGAATAAAGTTATTGCAATAATAATAAAAATATTAGGTTTTAGCTCTACAGCGCATGATACCGTGGTAATTTATAAACCAACTGTAATTCATTTTTTAAGTTAATTTAACAACCATTTGACTCTCGATTAAAGGCATCTGAATTCTAATTACTGGTTCAATGCAGAATGCTGGGACATACAGATAGGACAAGAAGAACGTTTATAAAACAAAGTGAATCAGATCCATGATCAGTAAGGCCCAATTCCAAGAACATTTCACTGTGAAAAAGAAGAAAATGCTGACATAATGTGGCGAGATTTAAAACATACCCTATTCGGAAAAACACACTCATGGGGCCTCATTACAACTATTGCAGAATGGGTTTAACGGCGCCGGTAATGGTGCCAGCGCCGTTAAACCCACTCTGCACTATTACGAGGTTCCCTCGCGGGACCCGCTACGGACGTCTGGTTTTTCCAGACGTCCATAGCGCGTCCCGTGAGGGGACCAGGGAGCTAACAATGGTCCCTCTCTTAGTGGACCCGTTGTTAGCTCCCTCCCCATTCCCATTGAGCCCTATGAGGGCTCGAATGGGAATGGGGAAGGACCGGGCCTGGGTTCCCTGAAGGAGGAAATACCAGGCCCTCCATACTCAGAATGGCCCGGTATTTCCCCATTCAGGGAACCCGGACCCGATTTTGGAAGCAGCCATGCCCTTATTAAGGGTATGGCTACCTCCAAAGTCGTAATGAGGCCCACAACATCAGAAGAAAACCAACTCCACTTTAGGAAGAAGCTGAAGACCGTCCTCTTTGCGCCCCCCTTCTCATCTCGAAGCTCTTGGTCACTTTGCCCATCATGAGCCTGCATTTACTTTTGTCCGTTCTTGCCTTGTCCTTCCCACTGTTTTCAGTGTGCACCATAGTGCACTTGTCCCCCAACATCTGAGAAGCATGATTATTGCTGCATCTCCTTCAATGTTTTCTAATGTGATTCTTGCCTAGTCAGAATATGCTACTAAGCTTGTGAATGAGCAGCTGTTCCCATACCCCTTACCCTTTCTTGCTTAGGAGCTGCCACACAGTGACTTATTTCCCATTGGTGCCTTACAAATTACCAATAAATAATAAAAAAAGGAACCATTTCCCATACAATATTGCCAACCTTGGCCCCAATGTACAGTTACCTTGTATCTTCAAACACAGGTGTATCCGGTATACAGTATTTATATCCAGGGGTCAAGTCCTAAAAATTAAAGTGGGGGGACTCATCAACAAACTCGATGGGATGTGATGTCGCCAGAAATTGGCATATCAAGATGAAATATGCACATTTCATTAAATTGGGTTTGCATATCCACCCAAATTCCACAGGCCGAATGGCATCAGCACACACACAAAACCAAGAGAGAATATTTTCTTCTAGTAGTGTTTTTGAAAACGTTAAAAGGTGTGCATGTTTTAAACTCCAAGAACCAATACAAATGTTTTCCCTGGAACATGCAGTACCAAAATGGGGCATTTCACCTTTAGTTGTTCGTTATTTTTCATCAGGTTATATAGTGCAGTGGTGGAGTGTCCGGCCTGCAAACTTGACTGCAGTTTGAAAACCGAGTTCAGCTTTAATTCATAAATTCAAAGAGGACATTCATAGGGTAATTCATAGAATTCGGCGCACAAGTGGTGCACGCGGCTGGCACACAGTGTGCGCGTGCGGAAGTCTGCACCAGCCGCATGCGCCAAAACCCATTTCAGCGCACATGGTATTCATGGATTTTAACATCCATAACCAGCAGAGTGGCGCAGCGACCCTGCAGCAGCGCCAGTTACGCCGCCAACACCGCCCCGTGCGCCATGAACAGCACACAAATCCAGTACATGGCGTAAAGCCAGTGGACCAGCAACCACGAAAATGTGTAAAACTCCCCGTGCATGCTCCAGAATACACATACCCCTCTCGCGCTAGCAAAAACACGTGTAAAACTCCCTGTGCACCCCTCAGAATACACGTACTCCTCTTGCGCTAGTGAAATCACGTGTAAAACTCCCTGCGCACCCCTCGGAATACATGTACCCCTCTCGCACTAGCGAAATCGTGTGTTAGCTCCCTGCGCACCCCTCTGAATACACGTACCCCTCTTGCGCTAGCGAAATCGCATGTAAAACTCCCTGCACACCCCTCGGAATACACATATTCCTCTCGCGCTAGCGAAATTGGGTGTTAAACTCCCCACTCACCCCTCAGTACACACATGCAGCCCATCCACCCTCCCCATGCCCACAGGCAGCCCATCCCCCCAGTGCATGCCCCACAGGCAGCCCACACCACAGGGGGGACTATTCCGACGCATTTTCGGTAGCGCAAGAGGGGTACGCGTATTCTGAGGGGTGTGTGGGGAGTTTTACACGCGATAGGCCCTGTGCGAACGGGGTACATGTATTTGTGGGGTACGTGGGGAGTTTCACACGCGATAGGCCCTGTGTGAGCGTGGTACCTGTATTTGTGGGGCACGCGGGGAGTTTCACACACGATAGGGCCTGTGCGAGCGGGGTACGTGCATTTGTGGGTTATGCAGGGAGTTTCACACGTGATAGGCCCTGTGTGAGTGGGGTACGTGTATTTGTGGGGTACGCAGGGATTTTCACACGCGATAGGCCCTGTGTGAGTGGGGTACGGGCATTTGTGGGGTACGCTGGGAGTTTCACACGCGCTAGGCCCTGTGCTAGCGGGATATGTGTATTTGTGGGGTATGCAGGGAGTTTTACATGCGATGGGCTCTATGCGAGTGGGGTACATGTATTTGTGGGCTACGCAGGGAGTTTCACACACGATAGGCCCTGTGCGAGTGGGGTATGTGTATTCTGAGGGGTGCGCGTGGAGTTTTACATGCGATTTCGCTAGCACAAAAGGGGAACGTGTATACTGAGGGGTGTGCGGGGTGTCCTACACGCGATTTCGCTAGCACGAGAGGGGTACGTGTATTCGGAGGGGTGCGCAGGGAGTTTTACATGCGATTTGGCATTGTGTGCCCTCCTGGGTGTGCGGTTTCCCCCCTCCCCATGCCCTGCAGGCAGCCCACACCACAGGGGACTACCCTACAACCCTCACAATGCCCTGCAGTCAGCCCACATGGCACCATGCACTTGTGAGCACACTTGTGAGCCCCAACTCATGTCCCCCACCCATCCACCCACCCCCAGTGATGGGCACCTGGCAGCAGGCGCCGACTCATGTCCCCCTGCACCCCCACCCACCCAGCATTGACGGGCACCTGCCAGCAGGCCCCGACTCATGTCCCCCTGCACTCCCACCCACTCAGCATTGACGGGCACCTGGCAGCAGGGCCCGACTCATGTCTGCCTGCACCCCCACCCACCCAGCATTGACGGGCACCTGCAGCAGGCCCCGACTCATGTCCCCCTGCACCCTCACCCACCCAGCATTGACGGGCACCTGCCAGCAGTCCCCGACTCATGTCCCCCCAACACATCATTACAATCCACACACATGAGCCTTATGGCCACCCAAATCCCACCTCACGCCACCCCAGTCCAAACACCCAACCAATAGTCCATCCACCCCACATTGAAATCCCCATTACATGATACATCCCAAATGGCAAGTATGCACATCAATACATGTCCGTCACACAAACACAATGGGTGCAAGTGAATGAGAAAACCCACATTGTGACATGCATGAAACCAATGAGAGAATACCACAAAAATGAAGTATGAAACCAAAATGTATTAAAAATAAAACCAAGGGAATGAAAGAAAATCACACAATAATAGAAATAATAAACAAAAGGCTGCATGTCCAAAATAAATGAAATAAAATATGTGAATGCTGCATCAAAATAAATCCAAATGAAAATGTCTCCAAAGGGTTTGTCCATCAAACAAAATCCCAATGAAAAAATAAATCCATTGCTCCATGGTAAAAAATGAAAAAAATGAAGTCCAATCCAGTCTTCAACTATATACAATTTCCAAATCCAGGGTCCATGAGCCCAACAATCCAAATGAAACCTACAAAAAACCCTACCTAATAAACAACTATATACAAAAAGGTGGGGCATAGTCCATGCGCCCCAAATGAAATGAAAAAATACAGGAAACCTAACACTAATTAACTATATACAATGGCGGTGGGCAAGTCCTATGGCTTGATTTCCCAGGCTAGGGCTTCATCGAACTTCTGTTCTAAGTCCTGGAGGCGGGCCTGTTCCCTGGCCCAGAGGTCTCACAGGGATAATGCAATGTCCAGCTCCAACTCCCTGAGAATTTCCTCGAGGCACTCAGCCCGCCTCAGTGCCCTGCGCATGGAGTTCTCCAACCTGACCATAGTGAGCCGTGCCTCTTCCGCCCGCCGCCGCTCTGCATCTATTTGCTGGCCCAACCACTGCCACAGGGAAGACACTCCCAATCCAGGGTCCTCCTGCCCTCCAGCCGATGCCTGCCCCTCTGATGTTGATGGCCCGAGCCATCATCGCTCCCACCTTGAGCCCGCTGCTGCCGTGCATGTGCCCTGCCTGTTGATGCCTGCATGTCCTCCTCCTGCTGGGGTCCAGTTGTTGGGGTAGCCACCCCTGCTGGACCTCCGACTCCAGACTATGGCAGGGATGTGTCCTCCACCAGCCTGGCCGCTGGGTCAGAGGCAGCTCCACAGGGTACCCAGGTGATACTTGGGCCGGAAGATGGCACGGAGGACGACTGGCGCATAGGGGGTTCAGTTGAGGAGGGGGTCAGTACAAGGTCCAGCAGATGGAGGAACCCAGCACTGGTGACCCGTCCTAGTAGGTCGACGCGGTCAATGAGGTATCCCAAATAACATGCAGAGTCCTCACGAAAACCCTGCACGTCATCCCGGATGCCCCGTTGACGCAACGCCACCCCAGCCAGGACAGGTTCAACACGGTCCCGGATTACAACGTCCGCAGGGAGAGGAAGGCCAGTTGGTGTTCGCATATCCCCTCCCTGCAAACGGGTCTGGATGAAGGCATCCCTGCTGGTGCGGGATGATGCAGTCACAGGATCTGGGACAGGATTACACACAGGCACCTCCACGGCGGCCTGTGCTGCCTCCTGTCCCTGGACTGCACCACTAGCACCAGTGAAATCCCCCCTCCAGACCCTGTGTGTGGCCCTTCCACGGCCTCCTCCTCAACCAAACCCACCACCAACCTGGATGACTCTATGCCATCTTCCTCCATCGGACCCTGCGGGGTCTCAGCTGCCCCTTCTCCTGCCGAGGAGTCCACCTCTGACCTCCGCCTCTTGGACCTACCCTCGGCAGCTGCAGCCACGGACGCGGCACCAGACTCCTCACTCCCCGATGAGATGACAACATGGGAGGGGAGTTGGGCCTTACGTCTCTGGCTGGCGGTGGGATCCCGTCTCCGCCTTCTTCATCAGTTGACGCTGCAGACAGGGAGAGACAGAACACAGCCATCCGGGCACTGTACAATGGTCTGATACACACATGACAGTTGCAGATGAGTGGCAGTCTCAAACTTCACACATGGCATCACACTCCCCAACACACATATTATTTCAACCCACACACATGCGCAAATTAACAGGAATGTTGCAGCAGGCAGCACCATACATACATATACAACAGCATGACCATCCGAAGGTTAGCCTGACGTCACATGCAACACGGGGAGTTCCAAACACATTAACACACGCCACCAGCCATACATGCATCTGCAAATCCCCACCACCTGTCGCAGTTAAATCATCGGCATCCAAGTCACATCTGCCAATCAGCCTCCTACATGTCGGTGTCACATGCATCCATGATGTATCACAGTGGCACACATGTCAAATACACACACACATGTACACCGTGCACATACATGAAGGTGGAACCAGCATCCATGTGTCACACCACAACCATGCCACAGTACATACACATAAATTTACACATGTGTGCACCGACACATGCATTTTGGCACCATGCATTTGAACACATACACCATTGATGTGCCACACACATGACTGGACTCACATGCAGCAGGCTCATGTCCCTGTACATACACATCCATACATGGGCCTTCCAAGACATATGTCCAACCGCTACACTCATGCCACACCTCGACATGCACAGCGTCTAATCAGTAGGCATGGTCACTTTACGCTCGACTCCGGACGGGTCTGCCTCTGAAGGATATGGCAGTGGAGTGCTGGGTTTATGCGTTCCAGGACCCTCATCTGGATGTATCACAGTGGCACACATGTCAAATACACACACACACACGTACACCGTGCACATACATGAAGGTGGAACCAGCATCCATGTGTCACACCACAACCATGCCACAGTACACACACATAAATTTACACATGTGTGCACCGACACATGCATTTGGGCACCATGACTTTGAACACATACACCATTGATGTGCCACACACATGACTGGACTCACATGCGGCAGGCTCATGTCCCTGTACATACACATCCATACATGGGCCTTCCAAGACATATGTCCAACCTGCACACTCATGCCACACCTCGACATGCACAGTGTCCAATCAGTAGGCATGGTCACTTACCGCTCGACTCCGGATGGGTCTGCCTCTGAAGGATCTGGCAGTGGAGTGCTAGGTTTATGCATTCCAGGACCCTCATCTGGATGTTGCTAAGGCGGACCCGGCACCCCTCTGCATCCTTTCCCTTCAAGAGGCGCCGGGCCTTGCTGAGGGTCCTGTACCTGAAGTCCTGCCGGCGCTTCCGGACCTGTTGCATGTTGCGGGCTGCCACCCCCTCCTTGTTGATGGCAGCCACGATGTCCATCCAGATCCCCTTCTGTCCTTCATTGTCGGCGCGTGAACTTCTGAAGAGGGCATCATAATGCCCAGGACTTGCTCCACCAGGATACCAACTTCTGCGGCACTGAAGCTGGTAGCCCTCTGCCTCTCTGGCTGGGGGTTGCCAGTGGTCTCCGATGGTGTTTCCCCCGACATGGCAACCCCTGAGGCAGGTGTGGGTGGGCAACTGGGTCCTGGGGCTGGGCTGTGGAGCAATGGAATACCAGTCGGGAGTCTTCTGTTCCAGCAGGGGTGGTCACAGCAACTGGACCCCTTTAGATGTCTGATGTGCAGGCACCAAATAGCAGGGCAAATGGCCAGCAGGCAGGCAGGCAGCAGCAGATGGCAGGTGGGAGCATACTCGGGGATCTGGGGGGCAGGAAAATGTCCTTCTGGCCAGGAGCGTGGTGGTCCGTGTGTTGTCTCGTAGCCAGCTTGATACAGAGTGATTTGGCACATGACAAAACTGCACATCAGCGTGTAATTCGAGGAAAGGCCCTTAGCGCGTAAGCACGTCTGTGACGTAAAGCGCACGGGTGTTTCCCTCAACACGGGTGCATGTTGATTGTACACGTGCAAAAACTGCACGTCGGGTGTCACTGTGTGCAATTGGAGGAAAGGCCCTTAGCGCGTACACGCGTAAGTGAACTCGCACGTGTGGGCTGGCTTAAAAGGTACGTGTAGGACGCCATTTTCTTGTACAGCTTTTTGTGGAGAGCTAGCGGGTGATTCTTGCACTTCTTGTCGGTTCACACGCAATTACTTCACAACGGTTCCAGTTTGTACTCCTTGTATATTCAGACAGCGTTCAATTCTTCTTTTGGCGAGGGTGTTGCCAACGCACACACGTGCGTCTTTTTCACGTTCTTTTTCCAGGCAGACAGTGAGTCGCGCACGTATTTTTCAACTGTGGTTGCCCCCATGTGTCGCGTACCCATTCAGAGTTCATTGTAGCCAGCGTGTACCATGCATACGCTTCTTTTTGTGTTTCTGGGTGCCACAGCGTAGTGCGGGTTCTTTATTCCATGCACGTGGGCTACCAGGGGTCGCATGCACATTAAATTAGGTTTTCTTAGTGCCTGAGCATTGCGTGACCCATCATCTTCCCCCAGGGGTCACAGACAGCCTTGCTGGAGCACTAGGGTACGTATTCCATCTAGTACCCTGCCCCTTACACCACAATTGCCCAGGACAATTGTTTACTGCACCTCCCATTCGCACAAGAACATCAGTACCATGGTTGGGAGGCGACCAAGTGGTAAGGGAGGCAAAGGTGGCTGACCTTCAAGACGTGGACGCGATAGGGGACGTGGCCAGGATGTGCAGGGTGGCCCAAGAGGCCAATGTGTGGAGGACCAATAAGGGACACCTATGCCTCCCTGCCCCCCAATGGGTCGGGGAGATGCAGGTGACAGCATCCCAGCTCACGCCTTGTTAACCCGGCCCATATTGTCAACCGAACCGGCACAGGATGACTCCCAGGCTGACTTCCGTGTCACCAAGTCAAAGCCACATGTGGCGGTGAAAGTTGCTGTCACCAGGCCCCGTGGATCTGGGGCAGCAATGTCATCTGCTGCCCCAAGTAGCCAAAGTGAGGAGGCTGCAGGGGCAGCTGCAGCTCAATCCACCCCAGCTCTGAGTCTCCCAGCCGGGACAGTGTTGGTCCATGTCCATCACACCGAGTTTGGTCCTGCCAACATCACCCAGCAGCCAATGCCTGCAGTGAGACCTGTGGTCATCGTGCCTTTGTCTACTTCCAGTGCCCAGTCCACCTGTGCTTCAGCCCCTACGAACCAGAGAGGTGTAAGCCACTCAGGGTCCGCACCACCTTTCAAGAAGAAGAAGGGTGCTCTTGCGGTACAGGCTGGGACCCCAGACACGGCTCCCCCCTCCGGCACATCGAGGAAGTGCAGTTTCAATGATGCAGAACTAGACACACTTGTGGGCTACGTGTTGGCCCATGGCCGCAAAATGCTGGTGACTGCAAGGTGCAAGACTACGACTGCTCAACGAAGGGCCCACTGGCAGTGCATCGCGGACCACATTAGTTCCCTTGGATTTGTGAGGCGCACCACTGATAATTGCTCTAAGCAGTGGAATGACCTCAAACGCAGAGCAAAGAACAAGCTGACTTCCAATCATGCCTCTACTCTGGTGACTGGCAGTGGCTCTCCACCAGAGGATGATGTACTCACAGAACATGAGTCTATCGCTAGAGGCTTCATCACAGAGGATCAGATCCAAGGTGTGGGAGACCTACCAGATCTTGAGGCAATGTCCGGTGAGTGGCCATGCATGTGTGTGCAAACCATGTGTATGTTGCTTGGGTGATGTGTTCTGATTGAGTGCCAGGTGAGGCTGTGTAGTCATGACTGCTATGGGTCACCCATTTGGTGCCTCCAAACCATACCCCAGCCTTGGGTTTGGGTTTTCAAGTATCCCTTCTGACTGCAGTAGACAATTTGCACCTGATTACTGCACTGGCCCTTCAACTGCCATCTTGCCACAGCATTGTTCATACTGTTTTCCTGTTCATTCTGCCTGATTGATGAAATCCTTAGCATTTTTACCACACATTTTTGTGCCGTTCTGCCCCAAATGTAACATACTTCAGACATAGATGACCCCCCACAATGGCCCACTTATGTTTCCTTATTATGGAAATGATTTCATCAATCAGGCTGACTGAGTAATGTGCACCTACACATGGCCTGCACACAATCACTTCAGGGCCTTGTTTGAATGTTGAACATGACAATTCACTTCTGTCATGTCAAAGTTACCAACCATTGATGTATCCATGTGCCTGCCATCACTGCATTAGTGAACACTGGCTTTGTTGCAGCGTGTGGCACATGCATGTTTTGTCACACTATTTTGCATGTTCAATTTCATGATGTCCATCTCACATGGATTGGTGACAGTACTGATTTGCCACCATCTGGGTGTCCTTGTCAAATCTGCCATGGCTATGCTATGTGCCATCTGCGTGCTGGCATGTGTCATGTATGTGGATTGTCCATGCCACTCACAGGCTAATGTGTGATGCCAGTGCTATCCAGCATGCAGCACATGTGTTGCTTTTCCATCTTGGAGTCCTCAGTGTCTGCTTTTTGCCTCCCCTTCCAGCTCATTGCCAGTGCATGCAAGCCAGAGTTATTGTCATGTGTGACATTTGTCATTTATGTACTGGATGTCTGCCTCCTCATGCGTATCTGTGTGGGCTATGGTGCTCATGTCTGTTTTCATTACTTTTCTTTTATGTTTTTGCAGGTGATGAGGCACTAGATGCTGTTGAGGAGGAGGAGATGGCACAGAGGCAGGAGTACTGACAGCCACAACCAGGAACCAGTGGAGGATGTGGGGTGATTGTGGGTGAAGCCCCATTGCTCCTACAGACCATACTGTCCACGGGGGTCGCTGGGTACATCTCTGGAGACCTCTATGAATCAGGTGCTGAATCGGACATTGAGACATATGTCCCGTCGCAGGTGAGTGTTTCTGGCAGGGATGCTGTTCTGTCCAACCCACCTGCACTGCGTGTAGACCTCTCTATGGGGCATTCAGTGTTGGAAAGTCTGCCTGTGGCGGTTACGGATACAGGGTAACACTCCACAATATTTGTTCCTGTTCCTGGGCCAGCAGATCAAAGGAGGAATGCAGTCGTGCAGCCTCAGGCAGTGCCAGCACAGCAAGGTGCACATCACCTTGCCCCAAACAGGTGTGGTGCCTGCCAACGTGGTGGCTGTGCACCACCAGGCAATACTGTGTGGGAGAACTCCATGTACACTATAGCAGCACAACAGGTGGCATTGTGTGAAATGATGGCTCAGGCCATGGTTAGGGTGGCCACTTCCATTCTCCCCCCTGAAAGGCAGGTGGAGCTCCAGCAGCAGACAACAGAGTCCATTTGCCACTCACACAGGGAGGACATGTTGGCATCCAACAGCCATATCTGTAGAGTCACAGGCCCACATGGATGCCCTGAGGTTAGAACACAGGTCCCTGAGAGATACTCTGTGTGAACGTCAGGTGTCCCGGAGTACAAGGTCAGAACAGCAGCTGGAGCAGCTGACATGCACACTCTCAGCAGAGCTCCAGGCAACCCTTCAGGAGATCCAGGCATCACACAAGGCCATGCAGGCAGAAATGCATGCTACCCGTGTGGTGCTGCATGGGGATCTCCGTACCATCATCCTGCAGAACCAAACCTTTCAGACCCGATTGCTTGCTGCCATGGAGGAGCATGCCAGGGCTTTGCGTGGTCTGCCTCCCATATCACGTCCACCTTCTGATGTAGCACCACAGGGTGATGACAGCGACGGCAGTTCTCCCACTGTAGAGTAGCCGTGCAGGCCATGAGCCCATGGAGGGTTTCTTTTCTCAACATCCACGCATGTGGGTGTTGGGGTGCACCCTGTAACTCGTCCCTCCTGGATGGCCTCCCCCACCCCTGGTCCACACATGTCCATTTTTGTTTTATTTTTTTTATTTATTTTTTTGACATTTCATTCTGATTTGCTAAATGAAAATAGTATTCAATTCATTTGTTATCTTTATTTCTTCTTCTTATTTTTTCTATTTTTATTTTAATTTTATTTTCAATCATGATTTCTTATTTTCATTTTCATACATTTGTTTTTATTTGGTTATGCTTCTGATTTTTACTTTGTCATTTTAATTTGTCTTACTTTACATTTACTTTTGCTTTTTCTATATTTCATTTACATTTTTGTTCATAACCATTTTCTTTCACATTGGGAATTAATGTTACAGTGTGTTGCTTTGTGTGGCTCCCGTAGGCATCCACTGTGTATTCCAGCTGGGCACATGCATGCTTGTCCTGTCTTTGGGTTAGAAACTTGGGTTTCTGACACACACATCCCTCCTGCTTCCCCTTTCCATGGGCTTGCAAAGGGTGTCACCAAGTGACAGTAACTTACACAGAGACATTGGGCTCCCATATATTGTGTGGGCAGTCTGTAGTCCAAACTGTGTATACATCCCTAGTGGGGATTGTTGTTCATTTCTCCACTGCATGGTGGATTTATATATGGTTTTACATCCAGGACTTTTTCCTTATATACATGTAGCTTCTTCATGTCTTAACGAGCTTTGCAGATGCAGTTCATGTTGTATGCAGTACACTGCCACATTTGCCTACCAGCAACACTCTGCAGTTGGAAGGGGTCGATGTGCTGCCTTAGTCAGGTTGTGACACTTGCAGTACTTTAATTTTTTACTGTCATATGTTGCCACCGTTGGATCTTGTACTGATGTTTTGTCTTGCTGGTAAGTATTATTTCATGTGTGTTGTTTTTTTTCATTATTGAGAGGAAATTGTCTCTGGCCTGTTTCCATTTGGGACAATGCACTTTGCGACACTTGTGTCATGTGTTTTGCATTAATGTGGTTGCTTTCACATTGCATGCCATGGTGTGTTGGGTAGCTGAGATGGGGAGGGGTTGGGTGACATGCCACTATTTGGATGTAGTATTTTGCAAGGGGGTAGTCCTTCATGCTGCATGAATGTGTGCCTTTTACTGACATAGCATTGGGTGCGTAAGAGGCTAGGGATGCACACAATGTAGCACTTCCAGGTGAACAATCTCAGGGTAGTATGGTTGTGAACGTTCACTGTCCCTTTTGTCAACATCATTGAATGTCAGCTGGTATGTGCCAGGCCTGTGTGCACTCCGCAAGGATGGGATTTTAGGTGAAGTAATTTGCCACAAACTGGATACGGGCTGCCTCACCACGTGCCCTTGCACCTCCCATGCGCAGCGGCTGTGCATGTGGTTGGGGATGTGGGGGCACCACCATGTCCACCAGCTTGCCCTGCTGAGTTGCAACGTTGTGCAGGACAAATGCTGCCACTATGATTCTGCCACTACTGGGGGCACATATAGCAGCTGCCCACCAGAGCGGTCAAGGGAGCAAAAGCGTGACTTGAGCACTCTGAATGTGCGCTCCACTATGCCCCGGGTCGCAATATGGGCTGTGTTGTATCTTACCCTAGGAGGTGTGGTGGGGTTCCGAATTGACATCATCATGTAGGTGCTCAGAGGGTAGGCACTGTCAGCTGGGCAGGTGATAATGGTTGTCATTAGTGGGATTTCCACATTTCTCAGTGTCTGACATGCATGCATGTGCAGAGGCATTTATACGCACCAATTAACCATGTGTCGCCATGCCGCCCAGCTTCCAGGTCCCGGTTTAGGGGTGAAATTCTGAATATGAAACTATCATGGCTGGACCCCGGATAGTTGGCATGTCTGAGGTGATGATTCCCTTGGCATCACATACAACCTGCACATTGATGGAATGCCAGTGCTTGCGGTTTCGATAGATGTGCTCAGGGGCCCTGGGAGGACGTAGAGCCACATGGGTGCAATCAATGGCACCTAGCACTTTGGGGAAGTGTGCCACCCTGTAAAAGTCCTGGACGACAGCCTGCCTTTCTGCAGGTGTTCTAGACATGTATATGTGCCTGCGGACTGAGGGGCGTGCAGTCATGATGGCCAATGCCTGGTGCAGGCAGCGTGACTGCGTGGCCTGTGAGACACCCCCAACTATGGCACTTGTCCGCTGAAATGACCCAGTAGCCAAGAAGAGCAGTACATTGAGCACCTTTTCCAAGGGGCTCAGTGCTTGGGAGCACAGGGTGGGTGATGTGAGGTCATCCTCCCACTCCCTGACCAGTTCTAGGATTATTAGTGGTGGAAACCTGTACCTCCCATACACCTGGTCATCAGGCATCCCAAAAAGTCTGGTCCTGGGCAAAAAAATGCGGGGCCTGGCTATCCTCCTCCTCCTGCGGTGTCCCATGACCACTGCTGCGAGGAACGGTATATTCATCGCAGTGTATGAGCTTGTTTGTTGCTTGCGCGCACTTTTATGCTGCGCGGCACCGCTTAAGCCTGCTTCCTGCTGGCGTATGTGTTTCCGGATTAGCGTGTCTTTTTTGGCGCACGGGTTTCCCCAGTTCGATTCCATGAATACGTGTTGTTAGCGCACATGTGGGCGTTGCGAGCATTTACCTCCCGTACATCCCCCGTAATGCCCATATTTTCATGTGTTGTTCCCCATTACGCGTGTTACGCCCCGTGTTCCACCCACTTTTCTTTTGTGCGCTACACGATCTGCGCTTTCCCTGTGTGTGTCACGCATGCCGTTTAGTGATGTGTGCGCCCGCATGAGCCACCCACAGATTTGGCGCACATCCCAGGTTTTACAAGCGCAGCGCATTCCATCGATGAACGGCTGCGTGCAGGGCTTTAGCACGCGTGCGCTGTGATTTTCACACTTGCGCTCCCTTTTCGGCGCACATTTATTCCATGAATTACACTGTATATGTTTCTTTTTTTAGCTGGGGGGACTGAGTGAATGAAGTCCCCCTCCGTGTATCCTCTACTTGAGCCCTGTTTATATCAAATTTTTTGTAATGAATGTCTACATATCAAATGTTTTATATTGAAAACCTTTATAGTGAATGCATTTAGGGATGCAGCAAAGGGTTAAATATTTTTGGGAAACTGTTGGGGTGGATTTTTAGGGGTTGGAAACAGGGGTTTCACTATAAAAGATTTTAATATAAAATATGCGAGATATGTGCATTCATTATACAATATTTCGATATAAAGACATGTAACTATTGCATCCCTATTTAGGCAGGCCAGAGACATCAAAGCTGTTGAAAGGGAGGGTTTCTCATTATCTTATTGACAAGTTTGATCGAGGCCTGAAAGATACTCCTCGGTGAAGCACCACCAGGTTTAGTAAGGGCTTTATGTTGTAAAGTAAGTATTTCGGAAACATATCATCCTGCTGACATGTATTGTCAATGACACTCACAAGTGAGGGATCATGGCATCAGTCCTGAATAGTACATTTAATTAATTTACCATTGCTTTTCCCCCTGCGATCTTCAATATCATGCACATCTTGTTTGACATTGGATGGACTCACCATCTTACAGGTATTAGCGTTGCTGTTGATTAGTTATCAGCACTGTCCAGAGATGCCTTGACTGGCTCCAAATCAAAGCTTGAATGACCATCAAACTCCTCACTACCATAAAAAGAAAATCGAAGCACTATGTTAAGGATAGAATCTGTTACCAAGGTTTAAACATGTATCCACACTCCAAAACCCAGTTCCTTCTCCAATCACTTGACTTGTGCAATTTCTACACGGAGATGAGGAGTGAGGGGGTCCTTCCAGCGCGTGCTCCGATCCCCTTGGAATACATTCTGCATGGAGCTCTGCAACCAACCCAACTAACCTCCAGAAAACCAATCCAGACTTAATTGTTTCTACAATACCAACACACCTAAAAAGAGTTTGTAAGCTTACATTTACAACACCTCATATATTAAGAAGGGCTTGAAAGCAGTATACATACCATGACAGTCCATAACTATAAAATGTTATTTTTATTGCAGAGATAAAAAAGAACAACTTTGTGAAAGCAGATATAAACCTATGACACCAAATTCATATTTCCGTCTCAGAGTGGGATGGAAGGTGATCTTTTTATACCCACCTTCTGGCCCTAAGGTTTTAGAGAACCCCATGCATTTTGCATGGCAGGAGTCACCGGGCTATGTTTACAGGCGGGTGTGGGTGGGAAACTGGGTCCTGGGGCTGGGCTGTGGAGCAATGGAATACCAGTCGGGAGTCTTCTGTTCCAGCAGGGGTGGTCACAGCAACTGGACCCCTTTAGATGTCTGATGTGCAGGCACCAAATAGCAGGGCAAATGGCCAGCAGGCAGGCAGGCAGCAGCAGATGGCAGGTGGGAGCATACTCGGGGATCTGGGGGGCAGGAAAATGTCCTTCTGGCCAGGAGCGTGGTGGTCCGTGTGTTGTCTCGTAGCCAGCTTGATACAGAGTGATTTGGCACATGACAAAACTGCACATCAGCGTGTAATTCGAGGAAAGGCCCTTAGCGCGTAAGCACGTCTGTGACGTAAAGCGCACGGGTGTTTCCCTCAACACGGGTGCATGTTGATTGTACACGTGCAAAAACTGCACGTCGGGTGTCACTGTGTGCAATTGGAGGAAAGGCCCTTAGCGCGTACACGCGTAAGTGACCTCGCACGTGTGGGCTGGCTTAAAAGGTACGTGTAGGACGCCATTTTCTTGTACAGCTTTTTGTGGAGAGCTAGCGGGTGATTCTTGCACTTCTTGTCGGTTCACACGCAATTACTTCACAACGGTTCCAGTTTGTACTCCTTGTATATTCAGACAGCGTTCAATTCTTCTTTTGGCGAGGGTGTTGCCAACGCACACACGTGCGTCTTTTTCACGTTCTTTTTCCAGGCAGACAGTGAGTCGCGCACGTATTTTTCAACTGTGGTTGCCCCCCTGTGTCGCGTACCCATTCAGAGTTCATTGTAGCCAGCGTGTACCATGCATACGCTTCTTTTTGTGTTTCTGGGTGCCACAGCGTAGTGCGGGTTCTTTATTCCATGCACGTGGGCTACCAGGGGTCGCATGCACATTAAATTAGGTTTTCTTAGTGCCTGAGCATTGCGTGACCCATCATCTTCCCCCAGGGGTCACAGACAGCCTTGCTGGAGCACTAGGGTACGTATTCCATCTAGTACCCTGCCCCTTACACCACAATTGCCCAGGACAATTGTTTACTGCACCTCCCATTCGCACAAGAACATCAGTACCATGGTTGGGAGGCGACCAAGTGGTAAGGGAGGCAAAGGTGGCTGACCTTCAAGACGTGGACGCGATAGGGGACGTGGCCAGGATGTGCAGGGTGGCCCAAGAGGCCAATGTGTGGAGGACCAATAAGGGACACCTATGCCTCCCTGCCCCCCAATGGGTCGGGGAGATGCAGGTGACAGCATCCCAGCTCAGGCCTTGTTAACCCGGCCCATATTGTCAACCGAACCGGCACAGGATGACTCCCAGGCTGACTTCCGTGTCACCAAGTCAAAGCCACATGTGGCGGTGAAAGTTGCTGTTACCAGGCCCCGTGGATCTGGGGCAGCAATGTCATCTGCTGCCCCAAGTAGCCAAAGTGAGGAGGCTGCAGGGGCAGCTGCAGCTCAATCCACCCCAGCTCTGAGTCTCCCAGCCGGGACAGTGTTGGTCCATGTCCATCACACCGAGGTTGGTCCTGCCAACATCACCCAGCAGCCAATGCCTGCAGTGAGACCTGTGGTCATCGTGCCTTTGTCTACTTCCAGTGCCCAGTCCACCTGTGCTTCAGCCCCTACGAACCAGAGAGGTGTAAGCCACTCAGGGTCCGCACCACCTTTCAAGAAGAAGAAGGGTGCTCTTGCGGTACAGGCTGGGACCCCAGACACGGCTCCCCCCTCCGGCACATCGAGGAAGTGCAGTTTCAATGATGCAGAACTAGACACACTTGTGGGCTACGTGTCGGCCCATGGCCGCAAAATGCTGGTGACTGCAAGGTGCAAGACTACGACTGCTCAACGAAGGGCCCACTGGCAGTGCATCGCGGACCACATTAGTTCCCTTGGATTTGTGAGGCGCACCACTGATAATTGCTCTAAGCAGTGGAATGACCTCAAACGCAGAGCAAAGAACAAGCTGACTTCCAATCATGCCTCTACTCTGGTGACTGGCAGTGGCTCTCCACCAGAGGATGATGTACTCACAGAACATGAGTCTATCGCTAGAGGCTTCATCACAGAGGATCAGATCCAAGGTGTGGGAGACCTACCAGATCTTGAGGCAATGTCCGGTGAGTGGCCATGCATGTGTGTGCAAACCATGTGTATGTTGCTTGGGTGATGTGTTCTGATTGAGTGCCAGGTGAGGCTGTGTAGTCATGACTGCTATGGGTCACCCATTTGGTGCCTCCAAACCATACCCCAGCCTTGGGTTTGGGTTTTCAAGTATCCCTTCTGACTGCAGTAGACAATTTGCACCTGATTACTGCACTGGCCCTTCAACTGCCATCTTGCCACAGCATTGTTCATACTGTTTTCCTGTTCATTCTGCCTGATTGATGAAATCCTTAGCATTTTTACCACACATTTTTGTGCCGTTCTGCCCCAAATGTAACATACTTCAGACATAGATGACCCCCCACAATGGCCCACTTATGTTTCCTTATTATGGAAATGATTTCATCAATCAGGCTGACTGAGTAATGTGCACCTACACATGGCCTGCACACAATCACTTCAGGGCCTTGTTTGAATGTTGAACATGACAATTCACTTCTGTCATGTCAAAGTTACCAACCATTGATGTATCCATGTGCCTGCCATCACTGCATTAGTGAACACTGGCTTTGTTGCAGCGTGTGGCACATGCATGTTTTGTCACACTATTTTGCATGTTCAATTTCATGATGTCCATCTCACATGGATTGGTGACAGTACTGATTTGCCACCATCTGGGTGTCCTTGTCAAATCTGCCATGGCTATGCTATGTGCCATCTGCGTGCTGGCATGTGTCATGTATGTGGATTGTCCATGCCACTCACAGGCTAATGTGTGATGCCAGTGCTATCCAGCATGCAGCACATGTGTTGCTTTTCCATCTTGGAGTCCTCAGTGTCTGCTTTTTGCCTCCCCCTTCCAGCTCATTGCCAGTGCATGCAAGCCAGAGTTATTGTCACGTGTGACATTTGTCATTTATGTACTGGATGTCTGCCTCCTCATGCGTATCTGTGTGGGCTATGGTGCTCATGTCTGTTTTCATTACTTTTCTTTTATGTTTTTGCAGGTGATGAGGCACTAGATGCTGTTGAGGAGGAGGAGATGGCACAGAGGCAGGAGTACTGACAGCCACAACCAGGAACCAGTGGAGGATGTGGGGTGGTTGTGGGTGAAGCCCCATTGCTCCTACAGACCATACTGTCCACGGGGGTCGCTGGGTACATCTCTGGAGACCTCTATGAATCAGGTGCTGAATCGGACATTGAGACATATGTCCCGTCGCAGGTGAGTGTTTCTGGCAGGGATGCTGTTCTGTCCAACCCACCTGCACTGCGTGTAGACCTCTCTATGGGGCATTCAGTGTTGGAAAGTCTGCCTGTGGCGGTTACGGATACAGGGTAACACTCCACAATATTTGTTCCTGTTCCTGGGCCAGCAGATCAAAGGAGGAATGCAGTCGTGCAGCCTCAGGCAGTGCCAGCACAGCAAGGTGCACATCACCTTGCCCCAAACAGGTGTGGTGCCTGCCAACGTGGTGGCTGTGCACCACCAGGCAATACTGTGTGGGAGAACTCCATGTACACTATAGCAGCACAACAGGTGGCATTGTGTGAAATGATGGCTCAGGCCATGGTTAGGGTGGCCACTTCAATTCTCCCCCCTGAAAGGCAGGTGGAGCTCCAGCAGCAGACAACAGAGTCCATTTGCCACTCACACAGGGAGGACATGTTGGCATCCAACAGCCATATCTGTAGAGTCACAGGCCCACATGGATGCCCTGAGGTTAGAACACAGGTCCCTGAGAGATACTCTGTGTGAACGTCAGGTGTCCCGGAGGACAAGGTCAGAACAGCAGCTGGAGCAGCTGACATGCACACTCTCAGCAGAGCTCCAGGCAACCCTTCAGGAGATCCAGGCATCACACAAGGCCATGCAGGCAGAAATGCATGCTACCCGTGTGGTGCTGCATGGGGATCTCCGTACCATCATCCTGCAGAACCAAACCTTTCAGACCCGATTGCTTGCTGCCATGGAGGAGCATGCCAGGGCTTTGCGTGGTCTGCCTCCCATATCACATCCACCTTCTGATGTAGCACCACAGGGTGATGACAGCGACGGCAGTTCTCCCACTGTAGAGTAGCCGTGCAGGCCATGAGCCCATGGAGGGTTTCTTTTCTCAACATCCACGCATGTGGGTGTTGGGGTGCACCCTGTAACTCGTCCCTCCTGGATGGCCTCCCCCACCCCTGGTCCACACATGTCCATTTTTGTTTTATTTTTTTTATTTATTTTTTTGACATTTCATTCTGATTTGCTAAATGAAAATAGTATTCAATTCATTTGTTATCTTTATTTCTTCTTCTTATTTTTTCTATTTTTATTTTAATTTTATTTTCAATCATGATTTCTTATTTTCATTTTCATACATTTGTTTTTATTTGGTTATGCTTCTGATTTTTACTTTGTCATTTTAATTTGTCTTACTTTACATTTACTTTTGCTTTTTCTATATTTCATTTACATTTTTGTTCATAACCATTTTCTTTCACATTGGGAATTAATGTTACAGTGTGTTGCTTTGTGTGGCTCCCGTAGGCATCCACTGTGTATTCCAGCTGGGCACATGCATGCTTGTCCTGTCTTTGGGTTAGAAACTTGGGTTTCTGACACACACATCCCTCCTGCTTCCCCTTTCCATGGGCTTGCAAAGGGTGTCACCAAGTGACAGTAACTTACACAGAGACATTGGGCTCCCATATATTGTGTGGGCAGTCTGTAGTCCAAACTGTGTATACATCCCTAGTGGGGATTGTTGTTCATTTCTCCACTGCATGGTGGATTTATATATGGTTTTACATCCAGGACTTTTTCCTTATATACATGTAGCTTCTTCATGTCTTAACGAGCTTTGCAGATGCAGTTCATGTTGTATGCAGTACACTGCCACATTTGCCTACCAGCAACACTCTGCAGTTGGAAGGGGTCGATGTGCTGCCTTAGTCAGGTTGTGACACTTGCAGTACTTTAATTTTTTACTGTCATATGTTGCCACCGTTGGATCTTGTACTGATGTTTTGTCTTGCTGGTAAGTATTATTTCATGTGTGTTGTTTTTTTTCATTATTGAGAGGAAATTGTCTCTGGCCTGTTTCCATTTGGGACAATGCACTTTGCGACACTTGTGTCATGTGTTTTGCATTAATGTGGTTGCTTTCACATTGCATGCCATGGTGTGTTGGGTAGCTGAGATGGGGAGGGGTTGGGTGACATGCCACTATTTGGATGTAGTATTTTGCAAGGGGGTAGTCCTTCATGCTGCATGAATGTGTGCCTTTTACTGACATAGCATTGGGTGCGTAAGAGGCTAGGGATGCACACAATGTAGCACTTCCAGGTGAACAATCTCAGGGTAGTATGGTTGTGAACGTTCACTGTGCCTTTTGTCAACATCATTGAATGTCAGCTGGTATGTGCCAGGCCTGTGTGCACTCCGCAAGGATGGGATTTTAGGTGAAGTAATTTGCCACAAACTGGATACGGGCTGCCTCACCACGTGCCCTTGCACCTCCCATGCGCAGCGGCTGTGCATGTGGTTGGGGATGTGGGGGCACCACCATGTCCACCAGCTTGCCCTGCTGAGTTGCAACGTTGTGCAGGACAAATGCTGCCACTATGATTCTGCCACTACTGGGGGCACATATAGCAGCTGCCCACCAGAGCGGTCAAGGGAGCAAAAGCGTGACTTGAGCACTCTGAATGTGCGCTCCACTATGCCCCGGGTCGCAATATGGGCTGTGTTGTATCTTACCCTAGGAGGTGTGGTGGGGTTCCGAATTGACATCATCATGTAGGTGCTCAGAGGGTAGGCACTGTCAGCTGGGCAGGTGATAATGGTTGTCATTAGTGGGATTTCCACATTTCTCAGTGTCTGACATGCATGCATGTGCAGAGGCATTTATACGCACCAATTAACCATGTGTCGCCATGCCGCCCAGCTTCCAGGTCCCGGCTTAGGGGTGAAATTCTGAATATGAAACTATCATGGCTGGACCCCGGATAGTTGGCATGTCTGAGGTGATGATTCCCTTGGCATCACATACAACCTGCACATTGATGGAATGCCAGTGCTTGCGGTTTCGATAGATGTGCTCAGGGGCCCTGGGAGGACGTAGAGCCACATGGGTGCAATCAATGGCACCTAGCACTTTGGGGAAGTGTGCCACCCTGTAAAAGTCCTGGACGACAGCCTGCCTTTCTGCAGGTGTTCTAGGCATGTATATGTGCCTGCGGACTGAGGGGCGTGCAGTCATGATGGCCAATGCCTGGTGCAGGCAGCGTGACTGCGTGGCCTGTGAGACACCCCCAACTATGGCACTTGTCCTCTGAAATGACCCAGTAGCCAAGAAGAGCAGTACATTGAGCACCTTTTCCAAGGGGCTCAGTGCTTGGGAGCACAGGGTGGGTGATGTGAGGTCATCCTCCCACTCCCTGACCAGTTCTAGGATTATTAGTGGTGGAAACCTGTACCTCCCATACACCTGGTCATCAGGCATCCCAAAAAGTCTGGTCCTGGGCAAAAAAATGCGGGGCCTGGCTATCCTCCTCCTCCTGCGGTGTCCCATGACCACTGCTGCGAGGAACGGTATATTCATCGCAGTGTATGAGCTTGTTTGTTGCTTGCGCGCACTTTTATGCTGCGCGGCACCGCTTAAGCCTGCTTCCTGCTGGCGTATGTGTTTCCGGATTAGCGTGTCTTTTTTGGCGCACGGGTTTCCCCAGTTCGATTCCATGAATACGTGTTGTTAGCGCACATGTGGGCGTTGCGAGCATTTACCTCCCGTACATCCCCCGTAATGCCCATATTTTCATGTGTTGTTCCCCATTACGCGTGTTACGCCCCATGTTCCACCCACTTTTCTTTTGTGCGCTACACGATCTGCGCTTTCCCTGTGCGTGTCACGCATGCCGTTTAGTGATGTGTGCGCCCGCATGAGCCACCCACAGATTTGGCGCACATCCCAGGTTTTACAAGCGCAGCGCATTCCATCGATGAACGGCTGCGTGCAGGGCTTTAGCACGCGTGCGCTGTGATTTTCACACTTGCGCTCCCTTTTCGGCGCACATTTATTCCATGAATTACACTGTATATGTTTCTTTTTTTAGCTGGGGGGACTGAGTGAATGAAGTCCCCCTCCGTGTATCCTCTACTTGAGCCCTGTTTATATCAAATTTTTTGTAATGAATGTCTACATATCAAATGTTTTATATTGAAAACCTTTATAGTGAATGCATTTAGGGATGCAGCAAAGGGTTAAATATTTTTGGGAAACTGTTGGGGTGGATTTTTAGGGGTTGGAAACAGGGGTTTCACTATAAAAGATTTTAATATAAAATATGCGAGATATGTGCATTCATTATACAATATTTCGATATAAAGACATGTAACTATTGCATCCCTATTTAGGCAGGCCAGAGACATCAAAGCTGTTGAAAGGGAGGGTTTCTCATTATCTTATTGACAAGTTTGATCGAGGCCTGAAAGATACTCCTCGGTGAAGCACCACCAGGTTTAGTAAGGGCTTTATGTTGTAAAGTAAGTATTTCGGAAACATATCATCCTGCTGACATGTATTGTCAATGACACTCACAAGTGAGGGATCATGGCATCAGTCCTGAATAGTACATTTAATTAATTTACCATTGCTTTTCCCCCTGCGATCTTCAATATCATGCACATCTTGTTTGACATTGGATGGACTCACCATCTTACAGATATTAGCGTTGCTGTTGATTAGTTATCAGCAATGTCCAGAGATGCCTTGACTGGCTCCAAATCAAAGCTTGAATGACCATCAAACTCCTCACTACCATAAAAAGAAAATCGAAGCACTATGTTAAGGATAGAATCTGTTACCAAGGTTTAAACATGTATCCACACTCCAAAACCCAGTTCCTTCTCCAATCACTTGACTTGTGCAATTTCTACACGGAGATGAG
This sequence comes from Ambystoma mexicanum, assembly GCF_040938575.1. Taxonomy (NCBI): domain Eukaryota; kingdom Metazoa; phylum Chordata; class Amphibia; order Caudata; family Ambystomatidae; genus Ambystoma; species Ambystoma mexicanum. Next base: position 782,989,601 of record NC_090939.1, read on the forward strand.
GAGTGAGGGGGTCCTTCCAGCGCGTGCTCCGATCCCCTTGGAATACATTCTGCATGGAGCTCTGCAACCAACCCAACTAACCTCCAGAAAACCAATCCAGACTTAATTGTTTCTACAATACCAACACACCTAAAAAGAGTTTGTAAGCTTACATTTACAACACCTCATATATTAAGAAGGGCTTGAAAGCAGTATACATACCATGACAGTCCATAACTATAAAATGTTATTTTTATTGCAGAGATAAAAAAGAACAACTTTGTGAAAGCAGATATAAACCTATGACACCAAATTCATATTTCCGTCTCAGAGTGGGACGGAAGGTGATCTTTTTATACCCACCTTCTGGCCCTAAGGTTTTAGAGAACCCCATGCATTTTGCATGGCAGGAGTCACTGGGCTATGTTTACAGGCGGGTGTGGGTGGGCAACTGGGTCCTGGGGCTGGGCTGTGGAGCAATGGAATACCAGTCGGGAGTCTTCTGTTCCAGCAGGGGTGGTCACAGCAACTGGACCCCTTTAGATGTCTGATGTGCAGGCACCAAATAGCAGGGCAAATGGCCAGCAGGCAGGCAGGCAGCAGCAGATGGCAGGTGGGAGCATACTCGGGGATCTGGGGGGCAGGAAAATGTCCTTCTGGCCAGGAGCGTGGTGGTCCGTGTGTTGTCTCGTAGCCAGCTTGATACAGAGTGATTTGGCACATGACAAAACTGCACATCAGCGTGTAATTCGAGGAAAGGCCCTTAGCGCGTAAGCACGTCTGTGACGTAAAGCGCACGGGTGTTTCCCTCAACACGGGTGCATGTTGATTGTACACGTGCAAAAACTGCACGTCGGGTGTCACTGTGTGCAATTGGAGGAAAGGCCCTTAGCGCGTACACGCGTAAGTGACCTCGCACGTGTGGGCTGGCTTAAAAGGTACGTGTAGGACGCCATTTTCTTGTACAGCTTTTTGTGGAGAGCTAGCGGGTGATTCTTGCACTTCTTGTCGGTTCACACGCAATTACTTCACAACGGTTCCAGTTTGTACTCCTTGTATATTCAGACAGCGTTCAATTCTTCTTTTGGCGAGGGTGTTGCCAACGCACACACGTGCGTCTTTTTCACGTTCTTTTTCCAGGCAGACAGTGAGTCGCGCACGTATTTTTCAACTGTGGTTGCCCCCATGTGTCGCGTACCCATTCAGAGTTCATTGTAGCCAGCGTGTACCATGCATACGCTTCTTTTTGTGTTTCTGGGTGCCACAGCGTAGTGCGGGTTCTTTATTCCATGCACGTGGGCTACCAGGGGTTGCATGCACATTAAATTAGGTTTTCTTAGTGCCTGAGCATTGCGTGACCCATCATCTTCCCCCAGGGGTCACAGACAGCCTTGCTGGAGCACTAGGGTACGTATTCCATCTAGTACCCTGCCCCTTACACCACAATTGCCCAGGACAATTGTTTACTGCACCTCCCATTCGCACAAGAACATCAGTACCATGGTTGGGAGGCGACCAAGTGGTAAGGGAGGCAAAGGTGGCTGACCTTCAAGACGTGGACGCGATAGGGGACGTGGCCAGGATGTGCAGGGTGGCCCAAGAGGCCAATGTGTGGAGGACCAATAAGGGACACCTATGCCTCCCTGCCCCCCAATGGGTCGGGGAGATGCAGGTGACAGCATCCCAGCTCAGGCCTTGTTAACCTGGCCCATATTGTCAACCGAACCGGCACAGGATGACTCCCAGGCTGACTTCCGTGTCACCAAGTCAAAGCCACATGTGGCGGTGAAAGTTGCTGTCACCAGGCCCCGTGGATCTGGGGCAGCAATGTCATCTGCTGCCCCAAGTAGCCAAAGTGAGGAGGCTGCAGGGGCAGCTGCAGCTCAATCCACCCCAGCTCTGAGTCTCCCAGCCGGACAGTGTTGGTCCATGTCCATCACACCGAGGTTGGTCCTGCCAACATCACCCAGCAGCCAATGCCTGCAGTGAGACCTGTGGTCATCGTGCCTTTGTCTACTTCCAGTGCCCAGTCCACCTGTGCTTCAGCCCCTACGAACCAGAGAGGTGTAAGCCACTCAGGGTCCGCACCACCTTTCAAGAAGAAGAAGGGTGCTCTTGCGGTACAGGCTGGGACCCCAGACACGGCTCCCCCCTCCGGCACATCGAGGAAGTGCAGTTTCAATGATGCAGAACTAGACACACTTGTGGGCTACGTGTCGGCCCATGGCCGCAAAATGCTGGTGACTGCAAGGTGCAAGACTACGACTGCTCAACGAAGGGCCCACTGGCAGTGCATCGCGGACCACATTAGTTCCCTTGGATTTGTGAGGCGCACCACTGATAATTGCTCTAAGCAGTGGAAGAACCTCAAACGCAGAGCAAAGAACAAGCTGACTTCCAATCATGCCTCTACTCTGGTGACTGGCAGTGGCTCTCCACCAGAGGATGATGTACTCACAGAACATGAGTCTATCGCTAGAGGCTTCATCACAGAGGATCAGATCCAAGGTGTGGGAGACCTACCAGATCTTGAGGCAATGTCCGGTGAGTGGCCATGCATGTGTGTGCAAACCATGTGTATGTTGCTTGGGTGATGTGTTCTGATTGAGTGCCAGGTGAGGCTGTGTAGTCATGACTGCTATGGGTCACCCATTTGGTGCCTCCAAACCATACCCCAGCCTTGGGTTTGGGTTTTCAAGTATCCCTTCTGACTGCAGTAGACAATTTGCACCTGATTACTGCACTGGCCCTTCAACTGCCATCTTGCCACAGCATTGTTCATACTGTTTTCCTGTTCATTCTGCCTGATTGATGAAATCCTTAGCATTTTTACCACACATTTTTGTGCCGTTCTGCCCCAAATGTAACATACTTCAGACATAGATGACCCCCCACAATGGCCCACTTATGTTTCCTTATTATGGAAATGATTTCATCAATCAGGCTGACTGAGTAATGTGCACCTACACATGGCCTGCACACAATCACTTCAGGGCCTTGTTTGAATGTTGAACATGACAATTCACTTCTGTCATGTCAAAGTTACCAACCATTGATGTATCCATGTGCCTGCCATCACTGCATTAGTGAACACTGGCTTTGTTGCAGCGTGTGGCACATGCATGTTTTGTCACACTATTTTGCATGTTCAATTTCATGATGTCCATCTCACATGGATTGGTGACAGTACTGATTTGCCACCATCTGGGTGTCCTTGTCAAATCTGCCATGGCTATGCTATGTGCCATCTGCGTGCTGGCATGTGTCATGTATGTGGATTGTCCATGCCACTCACAGGCTAATGTGTGATGCCAGTGCTATCCAGCATGCAGCACATGTGTTGCTTTTCCATCTTGGAGTCCTCAGTGTCTGCTTTTTGCCTCCCCTTCCAGCTCATTGCCAGTGCATGCAAGCCAGAGTTATTGTCACGTGTGACATTTGTCATTTATGTACTGGATGTCTGCCTCCTCATCTGTGTGGGCTATGGTGCTCATGTCTGTTTTCATTACTTTTCTTTTATGTTTTTGCAGGTGATGAGGCACTAGATGCTGTTGAGGAGGAGGAGATGGCACAGAGGCAGGAGTACTGACAGCCACAACCAGGAAACAGTGGAGGATGTGGGGTGGTTGTGGGTGAAGCCCCATTGCTCCTACAGACCATACTGTCCACGGGGGTCGCTGGGTACATCTCTGGAGACCTCTATGAATCAGGTGCTGAATCGGACATTGAGACATATGTCCCGTCGCAGGTGAGTGTTTCTGGCAGGGATGCTGTTCTGTCCAACCCACCTGCACTGCGTGTAGACCTCTCTATGGGGCATTCAGTGTTGGAAAGTCTGCCTGTGGCGGTTACGGATACAGGGTAACACTCCACAATATTTGTTCCTGTTCCTGGGCCAGCAGATCAAAGGAGGAATGCAGTCGTGCAGCCTCAGGCAGTGCCAGCACAGCAAGGTGCACATCACCTTGCCCCAAACAGGTGTGGTGCCTGCCAACGTGGTGGCTGTGCACCACCAGGCAATACTGTGTGGGAGAACTCCATGTACACTATAGCAGCACAACAGGTGGCATTGTGTGAAATGATGGCTCAGGCCATGGTTAGGGTGGCCACTTCCATTCTCCCCCCTGAAAGGCAGGTGGAGCTCCAGCAGCAGACAACAGAGTCCATTTGCCACTCACACAGGGAGGACATGTTGGCATCCAACAGCCATATCTGTAGAGTCACAGGCCCACATGGATGCCCTGAGGTTAGAACACAGGTCCCTGAGAGATACTCTGTGTGAACGTCAGGTGTCCCGGAGGACAAGGTCAGAACAGCAGCTGGAGCAGCTGACATGCACACTCTCAGCAGAGCTCCAGGCAACCCTTCAGGAGATCCAGGCATCACACAAGGCCATGCAGGCAGAAATGCATGCTACCCGTGTGGTGCTGCATGGGGATCTCCGTACCATCATCCTGCAGAACCAAACCTTTCAGACCCGATTGCTTGCTGCCATGGAGGAGCATGCCAGGGCTTTGCGTGGTCTGCCTCCCATATCACATCCACCTTCTGATGTAGCACCACAGGGTGATGACAGCGACGGCAGTTCTCCCACTGTAGAGTAGCCGTGCAGGCCATGAGCCCATGGAGGGTTTCTTTTCTCAACATCCACGCATGTGGGTGTTGGGGTGCACCCTGTAACTCGTCCCTCCTGGATGGCCTCCCCCACCCCTGGTCCACACATGTCCATTTTTGTTTTATTTTTTTTATTTATTTTTTTGACATTTCATTCTGATTTGCTAAATGAAAATAGTATTCAATTCATTTGTTATCTTTATTTCTTCTTCTTATTTTTTCTATTTTTATTTTAATTTTATTTTCAATCATGATTTCTTATTTTCATTTTCATACATTTGTTTTTATTTGGTTATGCTTCTGATTTTTACTTTGTCATTTTAATTTGTCTTACTTTACATTTACTTTTGCTTTTTCTATATTTCATTTACATTTTTGTTCATAACCATTTTCTTTCACATTGGGAATTAATGTTACAGTGTGTTGCTTTGTGTGGCTCCCGTAGGCATCCACTGTGTATTCCAGCTGGGCACATGCATGCTTGTCCTGTCTTTGGGTTAGAAACTTGGGTTTCTGACACACACATCCCTCCTGCTTCCCCTTTCCATGGGCTTGCAAAGGGTGTCACCAAGTGACAGTAACTTACACAGAGACATTGGGCTCCCATATATTGTGTGGGCAGTCTGTAGTCCAAACTGTGTATACATCCCTAGTGGGGATTGTTGTTCATTTCTCCACTGCATGGTGGATTTATATATGGTTTTACATCCAGGACTTTTTCCTTATATACATGTAGCTTCTTCATGTCTTAACGAGCTTTGCAGATGCAGTTCATGTTGTATGCAGTACACTGCCACATTTGCCTACCAGCAACACTCTGCAGTTGGAAGGGGTCGATGTGCTGCCTTAGTCAGGTTGTGACACTTGCAGTACTTTAATTTTTTACTGTCATATGTTGCCACCGTTGGATCTTGTACTGATGTTTTGTCTTGCTGGTAAGTATTATTTCATGTGTGTTGTTTTTTTTCATTATTGAGAGGAAATTGTCTCTGGCCTGTTTCCATTTGGGACAATGCACTTTGCGACACTTGTGTCATGTGTTTTGCATTAATGTGGTTGCTTTCACATTGCATGCCATGGTGTGTTGGGTAGCTGAGATGGGGAGGGGTTGGGTGACATGCCACTATTTGGATGTAGTATTTTGCAAGGGGGTAGTCCTTCATGCTGCATGAATGTGTGCCTTTTACTGACATAGCATTGGGTGCGTAAGAGGCTAGGGATGCACACAATGTAGCACTTCCAGGTGAACAATCTCAGGGTAGTATGGTTGTGAACGTTCACTGTCCCTTTTGTCAACATCATTGAATGTCAGCTGGTATGTGCCAGGCCTGTGTGCACTCCGCAAGGATGGGATTTTAGGTGAAGTAATTTGCCACAAACTGGATACGGGCTGCCTCACCACGTGCCCTTGCACCTCCCATGCGCAGCGGCTGTGCATGTGGTTGGGGATGTGGGGGCACCACCATGTCCACCAGCTTGCCCTGCTGAGTTGCAACGTTGTGCAGGACAAATGCTGCCACTATGATTCTGCCACCAATGGGGGCACATATAGCAGCTGCCCACCAGAGCGGTCAAGGGAGCAAAAGCGTGACTTGAGCACTCTGAATGTGCGCTCCACTATGCCCCGGGTCACAATATGGGCTGTGTTGTATCTTACCCTAGGAGGTGTGGTGGGGTTCCGAATTGACATCATCATGTAGGTGCTCAGAGGGTAGGCACTGTCAGCTGGGCAGGTGATAATGGTTGTCATTAGTGGGATTTCCACATTTCTCAGTGTCTGACATGCATGCATGTGCAGAGGCATTTATACGCACCAATTAACCATGTGTCGCCATGCCGCCCAGCTTCCAGGTCCCGGTTTAGGGGTGAAATTCTGAATATGAAACTATCATGGCTGGACCCCGGATAGTTGGCATGTCTGAGGTGATGATTCCCTTGGCATCACATACAACCTGCACATTGATGGAATGCCAGTGCTTGCGGTTTCGATAGATGTGCTCAGGGGCCCTGGGAGGACGTAGAGCCACATGGGTGCAATCAATGGCACCTAGCACTTTGGGGAAGTGTGCCACCCTGTAAAAGTCCTGGACGACAGCCTGCCTTTCTGCAGGTGTTCTAGGCATGTATATGTGCCTGCGGACTGAGGGGCGTGCAGTCATGATGGCCAATGCCTGGTGCAGGCAGCGTGACTGCGTGGCCTGTGAGACACCCCCAACTATGGCACTTGTCCGCTGAAATGACCCAGTAGCCAAGAAGAGCAGTACATTGAGCACCTTTTCCAAGGGGCTCAGTGCTTGGGAGCACAGGGTGGGTGATGTGAGGTCATCCTCCCACTCCCTGACCAGTTCTAGGATTATTAGTGGTGGAAACCTGTACCTCCCATACACCTGGTCATCAGGCATCCCAAAAAGTCTGGTCCTGGGCAAAAAAATGCGGGGCCTGGCTATCCTCCTCCTCCTGCGGTGTCCCATGACCACTGCTGCGAGGAACGGTATATTCATCGCAGTGTATGAGCTTGTTTGTTGCTTGCGCGCACTTTTATGCTGCGCGGCACCGCTTAAGCCTGCTTCCTGCTGGCGTATGTGTTTCCGGATTAGCGTGTCTTTTTTGGCGCACGGGTTTCCCCAGTTCGATTCCATGAATACGTGTTGTTAGCGCACATGTGGGCGTTGCGAGCATTTACCTCCCGTACATCCCCCGTAATGCCCATATTTTCATGTGTTGTTCCCCATTACGCGTGTTACGCCCCGTGTTCCACCCACTTTTCTTTTGTGCGCTACACGATCTGCGCTTTCCCTGTGCGTGTCACGCATGCCGTTTAGTGATGTGTGCGCCCGCATGAGCCACCCACAGATTTGGCGCACATCCCAGGTTTTACAAGCGCAGCGCATTCCATCGATGAACGGCTGCGTGCAGGGCTTTAGCACGCGTGCGCTGTGATTTTCACACTTGCGCTCCCTTTTCGGCGCACATTTATTCCATGAATTACACTGTATATGTTTCTTTTTTTAGCTGGGGGGACTGAGTGAATGAAGTCCCCCTCCGTGTATCCTCTACTTGAGCCCTGTTTATATCAAATTTTTTGTAATGAATGTCTACATATCAAATGTTTTATATTGAAAACCTTTATAGTGAATGCATTTAGGGATGCAGCAAAGGGTTAAATATTTTTGGGAAACTGTTGGGGTGGATTTTTAGGGGTTGGAAACAGGGGTTTCACTATAAAAGATTTTAATATAAAATATGCGAGATATGTGCATTCATTATACAATATTTCGATATAAAGACATGTATTCTATATGTAACTATTGCATCCCTATTTAGGCAGGCCAGAGACATCAAAGCTGTTGAAAGGGAGGGTTTCTCATTATCTTATTGACAAGTTTGATCGAGGCCTGAAAGATACTCCTCGGTGAAGCACCACCAGGTTTAGTAAGGGCTTTATGTTGTAAAGTAAGTATTTCGGAAACATATCATCCTGCTGACATGTATTGTCAATGACACTCACAAGTGAGGGATCATGGCATCAGTCCTGAATAGTACATTTAATTAATTTACCATTGCTTTTCCCCCTGCGATCTTCAATATCATGCACATCTTGTTTGACATTGGATGGACTCACCATCTTACAGATATTAGCGTTGCTGTTGATTAGTTATCAGCACTGTCCAGAGATGCCTTGACTGGCTCCAAATCAAAGCTTGAATGACCATCAAACTCCTCACTACCACAAAAAGAAAATCGAAGCACTATGTTAAGGATAGAATCTGTTACCAAGGTTTAAACATGTATCCACACTCCAAAACCCAGTTCCTTCTCCAATCACTTGACTTGTGCAATTTCTACACGGAGATGAGGAGTGAGGGGGTCCTTCCAGCGCGTGCTCCGATCCCCTTGGAATACATTCTGCATGGAGCTCTGCAACCAACCCAACTAACCTCCAGAAAACCAATCCAGACTTAATTGTTTCTACAATACCAACACACCTAAAAAGAGTTTGTAAGCTTACATTTACAACACCTCATATATTAAGAAGGGCTTGAAAGCAGTATACATACCATGACAGTCCATAACTATAAAATGTTATTTTTATTGCAGAGATAAAAAAGAACAACTTTGTGAAAGCAGATATAAACCTATGACACCAAATTCATATTTCCGTCTCAGAGTGGGATGGAAGGTGATCTTTTTATACCCACCTTCTGGCCCTAAGGTTTTAGAGAACCCCATGCATTTTGCATGGCAGGAGTCACCGGGCTATGTTTACAGGCGGGTGACGTGCATCTCAGAACAGAAAGTGTGTGGGGTCAAGGGAACTACCAGAGCCGGAGAAATAGAGATAAATAATTCAGATTCTCATTATAGAGTAGTCAGGCGCACACCGCTGCGGCAGCGCACAGAGTCTACCTGCCGTGGCTTGTTATGCGCCCGCCATTTAGTTCCAGTGTATGTAATCTAAGGTTAATATTAACATACATCAGTGACAGGCTTAATAGCGGTTCTCAAGTCTCACGGGATAACACAATTTACACCTTCTTATTTATTCCTTCAAGGTAATTCCTTAATCATGTAACGGAAACACTGGAGTGCTTGAGAGATCGCTCATATCACGCTACGCAATAGTCTTTACTACAAATGCCTTTAGCCTACAGATTTGATGGAATGGCTTGCAGCCCGGAACCCACACACTGGCAGCATGAGTGTCTTTCATTAGCACAGCCTGAAATAATATGACATTACATTTAGAAATGAATACAATTAATAACAATAAGAGACTTTTAGCGCTTAAACTGCAGCTACTGGAATGGAGCATGGTGTCAGAACAATTAACTTCCGCGGGCACGCCACCTTTGTCTGATATCATTCTTCCTGACTGCAGTAAAAGGTTTTTTCCATTTTTTTTTCTCAAACTGTTTTATATTATTTTGATGTTCTGTACAGCTGGTATTGTTAAGAGCGAGTATGGGGGTAAAATGCACCTGGAAATGTACATTCCTACAGTCAGGAATGATTAAAACTGAGATACTGCATAGACAATTATTATTCCGTACGCTTATGTGCAACTGTCATGTCTACTTTTTGCCATCATTTTAATTGGAGCGGGTGGGGGAGAAAACCTGGGAAAAATTCTTCCTGCAGTTTTCACTGTGTCTGCCCATTTAGAGTGAGTTGCAGGGATTTCCCGCAGGTTGGGCATCTGAGTCCCTCCACGGCAAATTCTCAAACTGTTCTTCAGGCCAGTAGTTGGGTCCCCTTGCACCGGCTTGATTTTTGCCGACTGTGCCCGGTTTTCCTTCACCGGGAAAAAGCAGGCACAATCAGAACTCAGCCACGATTAAGGCGGCCATGTTTGTTGTGGTGGCTAGCATCGTAGATCTCTACTTTGCTCATGAGCACATGACAAAGATGACTCCTGATTCACTAGCCACTCTGTTGAAAGGCATAGGAACCTGGGATCCCTCACAAGATGCATTGAACCATAAGATTGAAGGTGAAACAACCCACCCATGTGGGCGTGCAAGAGCTTTGGCTGCTTCACTTCCTTTCTGCTGCCCCCCTTGAATGAGCAAAACAAAGAGATGATGGCTGGAAGGTTTAGCATTGATCTTTAATCTCTGTCAATTGCTCTGGTCATCCCCCAAGACCATCGTTCTTCGCCTGACAAGTCATTACAGAAAGAGGAAAGATCATATGAAAATCAGGCTTTATCCCACCTCCAAAGGGGCAGTCCAGCCCAAACTGCTTGGCCACATCCCTGCTGCACGAGACCACAAGCAACCCTAGACCAGTGGTGGAAGTGTAAAAAAGAAACTATTGGTACTCTGTATCCAAAAGGGAGAGAGTGGGATGGCGGGACAGATGGGAGCAGGGGTGGTGGGAAGGGGTAGTTGTGGGAGGGAGAGGACAGGGCTGGACGCAGTTTGAGCTTTGGTTTGCAATGTTCAATGGATCATTTTGTGTTGTGGCTAGACTAGACATTGGCTGGAATAATAAACTAATGGCACTAGATTTATCCCTCACAGAAATATCAAAACAATATATTAAAAATAGACATGTTTGATACAACTGGGCATACAAATTAAGCAAGTTACTATTTGATACACATCTCTTTAGAACATGTTTATTAGTGTTATCTAAAGCACACAATTACAACACAATTAAAAGTAAAGTTTAAACATATTTTGACTGGCACTAAAATTAGAACTGTGTAGGGCTCTATACATTGTCAGTAGGTGAAAATGTACTTTCCCTACACAAATAGTACATGAAGTTAATCCATCTATAACAGTTGAATGTTCATTTCAAATTACTGTACCTTTCTTCTTAATGAATACTTGTATTTGATAGTAACAGCAATTGAGCAAAACAGGTCATAGGAAAGAGTTTCACTCATTCGCCTTCATGAGCCTAGCAACTTCTCTGACAGTAACATGAGAGAAAATTAATGTTGGGTCTGTCACAGTGTACCAAACATTCTGGTGTAGTGGACTGACAGTCTGCTGACACTATGGGCCTCATTATAAACCTGGTGCTCCCGTAATGAAGGGGGCCGGTATGGGACCGGCCCCCTTCATTACAGCAGCACCGATTACGAGGTTCCCTTTGCGGGACCCGGACCAGACGTCTGGTAAAACCAGACATCTTTTCCGGGTCCCGTGAGGGGAAGAGGGAGGTAACAATGGGCACTTGTAATGTGGGGGCTCAAATGGGAATGGGGAAAGGTTCCTTTAAGGGGGAATTACTGGGTCCCCCTATGTTGGAATGACCCGGTAAGTCCCCATTGCAGGAACCCGGTAATAGCACCATGGCTGCCTCCAAACTTGTAATGAGGCCATATATATTTGCCTGTAAAATCAAGTGCTAGAGGACTGAGAGAGGGCCAGTGCACCAATAGTGAAATTCTAGGTGACAGTTTTGGAGTTCACTAGCTAAGGAGCAAGAGTGTACACTATTTTCTTCCTACTCATTAAATTTGTCCTATTTCAAGGGTGCCACTTTTTCAAATAGTGTCATTAAGTTCACACTATTTGAAATAAGAACTCTCTTTGGTTTAACAGTGAAGTAGGGATTTTAACCTACTCTGCAAATTTGACCACATACGTTCCAAGCTTCACCCGGTACACATGTCTTTGATATCCTGGGCGTTAGTTTTAGCAGTGGAGGGTGGTGGCATGAGTTATGGTTGCCTAGCTTACCATACTGGTGAATTTCTGTCTTTTTTTTATTTCACTTGTAACCATAATGTCCCTTTAGCAATGTTTTCTCACTGAATTTCATAGGTTTTTATTAGTGTAACTTCCACAACGTCCCTTTAACAAAGTTGTTTCACTTAATTTAATAGGCTTTTACCAGTGCATTTTAAAGAACATCCATATTACGTTAAAAATCAATGCTATTAGAAATGTTGATTATCACTGTCCTACTTGTTACTTTTGCCCTTGCCCCCAACAATCACCCCAATCAAATTCACAAAACATAGAAATTCCAATTTATGTTTCCCATTCCAATACACTATCCCTTTCATAAATACATATCTTTTCATATATTTGTTATACTTTTTATGCTATAAAAATCTTGTATATTATTGGGTCATACCTATTTTTTTTAAAACCCCAATTATAATAAATAAATAAAATAAATAAATTGGTAGTCAGTGGACTTTATGAATGCCTGAGGTCTTGTTTCACTATGATGTTCGCTGATGACACCCCGTGCCCAGGCATGTCTGGTTTCGCAATGACACACCTTTAATTAGTTCAGGAACAACCCGCCCGATTATGGATGTCACTGTGCATGCAGGCATCAGCTTTTGGCACCATGGGTCCCTGGATGTCACCACAGCATCGCGGAGGTCCCTATATGACATCATGTCACTGTGCCCGTGTGACGTGATGACGTGTCCACGATTGGTGTTCGTGCTTCGCTGACATTTTGAAATTGCATTTTCAGCCGGTCCAGGAAGTTTCAAGTTGAAAGTGTTACCTTCCACAGCTCATAGAACAATTCTTAGTTGATCTCTCAACTTTATACAACTTTTCAAGGCCTATTTTTGACTCGGTACACTGCAGACAGTAGGGAAGAATGTGGACAGTTCCTCTGAGGGTTCCCATTCATTACTTTTAGTCATTCTCAATCTGGCAGTCTAGGAGAGAGCACCTACTTGGAAGAGTATTGACACACCTACTCTTTAAATTCAATAATGGCATCAGCCGTGGCTATCCCTCCTCTGCAGCGGCCACCACCTACACCACCAACACCACCTGGAGGTCCTGGAAAGGAGAACAGGCACAATGATGCAGAGGAGGATCAAGAAGACTGGTAAAATGATATAGGGTACATTCCTACCTCCAGCAACCAGAGAGAGTCATGGGTGTGGATGTTCTTTAAAACTGTATGAGGGGTACCAAAGGCTTGTGCTGCCCATGTTGAATGAATTGAGTGTGGATTCATACTCAGTCATGGACAACACAGGCAGTACTCTTTTGGTATCACCTCCATGCTCTACCACACCCACTCAAACCACCTGGGTGCTCTGAGAAAGGCTGTTCCTCTCTCAGGGAGTAGTAGGCTGTCTTCCGCTACCCCATCTTCATCAACTGCTCCTGCCACCACACAGGCTACTCCTGTGGGGCAGAGGATCCCACTGGCTGCCTCGCAGGCCATACAAGAGGCTGTTCATCCATATTTTTCTAGTACAACAGTGCTCTGTATATACTGTGACATACCACCCTGCAGGGGGGAGCAGTTTTGAAGTGCTTTCAAGGCTGCGTTCAAGGAACATGAGAAACACTGCCCCTACCTTATATTTAAGGCACACTCAACACCTTCCCTTGTCCACATACCCATCCCTATCTGTGGTTGATGCCTCTTCCCTCCCCCGCCTCCCCACATTACCCCCTTCCCTCGCCTGAAAAAAAAGAACAAAATCTCCCAAAAATACCCAATCAAAAAATACCCAGAAAAAAGGGTCCTTTTGGAGCCTCCTTTCACAGTTAAAAAATAGAACTTAAAAAATGATTTTATAGACTCCATCTGCTTTACATTTTTCATTAAAGTAGTTAGACTCAATAAGATTCTCCAACATTTCCGTTAGCATTTCATACTATGCTAATGGAAATAATGCACCATTGTATACTAGTGAAAACGAAAGTATATACTAAGTACCATAATCCACAGACCTTCATGACTTTCCATGGTCTCTACAATCCCTTTTCCTTGCCAGGCATCCTTAAAAGACCCAGATGGCACGTGGGCACCATCACGCAGGGCAGCCCTTCTACCCTTTTTACTTTTATGTTTATAACACTCCCTCATTGACTGCTTTCAGTTACACATCCATCCACCAATCATATCCAAAATCTCTATATGTAACCCAGCCATCTCAGTTCAACACTTCAGATGTAACCTTGCACTCTCAGAGTACATGTCTCCTGTTATTCATAGCTACCTGCATCATAACCTGCTGTGAAACTCTCCAAGATTTCTATTTCCAGATTCAACACTATATACATTTAATAAAACATAGTACAGGTATGCATATCTTTTTTAAGCAATATTTTAAAGCACCTCTCTCTCTCTCTCTCTGTATATATATATATATATATATATATATATATATATATATATATATATATATATATATATATATATATATATACATATACATATGCTTCTCAATAAACATATTCTCTTTTTTAACCACTCTATCAAATACCATGTATTGCAGCATTCTGCACCTGGTCACTTAAAGTGGCAGTTACATACATGTATTGACAACATATTAGCCTTCCACACACCAACTTCCACTTAACAATGTTCTACACAACTTTTGCATCTGTATTTCCCTTACTTATAGAAAAAAGTTACACACAGTGCTGTTGTAAATGCACATATGCATTTTTTTATTTTCAACAAATTGCTCCTTAAAATAAACATTTTAAACACAGCATTTTGCATTTTTCTTTCCATATAAATGTCATACTTTCCAATCTTTCTCATTCCATCCCTTATAGTGCCAACATTTTACACCTACTCACACATATGTGTACACTGTCAAAGTATCTATACACACCACTTCTCCTTACATATAAAGTACTGTACCTTTCCAACCACTACTATAACACACTAACACACTGTGCATTGCTCTAACTATAAACTGCCATCGCATTACCACTATGCCGCAGTTTAACTATTCTTTAAAAACATATTACACATTACACACACATTGTACCACAAACACAACACTTCTCTTATTAAAAGCTCCAGCACAAAAATGGCCTTTCTGCAAAAACAAACATTTGTCATCCATTTTTACATGAAGCCAAACTGTGCTGCAAAACTAAGACCCTTACATATTAGCCCTACAAGAAACATTCCTGTGCTGCAAAAAGAACCTAGATATGCATCGTTTTTACACATCCATGTTTGCCCTGTTCCTAATAATGTCCCACACATCACTAGTCATAATCCAATGGTTCTAACAACACAGTTAGCATACTTTACCACACCACCCATAACACAACTTTATTAACTCTTTTGCCCAGCGACTCCTCCTACCGTAATAAATAACAACCTCTATTACTGAAAGTACTTCACCATTACCACACATATCCAATAACTTTGTTTTACAATTACCAGAAAAAAGGAGATTAACAAAGACAGCTACTGAAGAAAGAACGCTCTTCATATCCTACAAAGTAAGTACAATAATATAGCATGTGTATCTCTCTAATTGTAACAATGTACTTTCACTATATATTAGTCTACAGTTTTCTTTTCTACTTAACAATATTGTATTTCGCTCTTACTCATTCTATTGCAGCGTTCACACTCTTTCTATTCCCATCTAAACAATAACCTTTATTCAACACACCACCAATTCCTTACTGCTTAGCAACACATCCACCTCTCATCAACTTCTATACCACATTTTAATGTCCATACTCTTCATAATCTTCCATACCCCATCCACATTATTCCAACCCAACAACTTTCAAACCCATTTTATTCCATATCACTAACACACATTACAACACACACACACACACACACACACACACACACACACACACACACACACACACACACACACACACACACACACACACTGCCTCACCCCTTTTCAATTACATACTTGTGCACTAAATCACATCATTACAACAACCACTGTTTTCCTCAAAACATCATCATGCTCCTACTTCTTCAATCCCACCCCACTCATTTACACACTAACAACAGTAGTGCTCAACACATTCTACAATTTCATATTTACCCATGCCCATTACACCTATATAGCCTCTTACAACCTTCCCAACCCCACCTATCATCCCAGTACACAATCACCCACCATTCTGTCCACAAATCCTATATATGAATGGTAGAATTCACCATAAACACACAGGAAGGTCCTCAATAATTCCTAATGTACTTTCTACAAGTACTAGAAACCAAAGGCATCCCTATAAATAAATCTCCAACATTTCATACAAGTGGAAATATACATGCATTCTCTGCAACCATTTTTCACAAGTGCAGAACCATAATGAGTGATTTCTGTATGTATCCATACCAAATTATTAATGCATTTTACCAACTACTGTAGAATGAAAATCATGGCATCTTATGTCATTTTTGTAATTCAGACAATCGTTCCAGCATACAAATAAACTCACTTGGCCAATATGTCATACTAATGCTTCTAAGGTACAATGCAGATGGTACCAGAAATAACTGTAAGCTTACTAGCTTTACACACAGCCAAGTATCTCTTGGCAAGAAAACCTTCGCAACAGTAGGCATAATCTACCACAATGGTGCTACAACCACTTCAGGCCACTATGCTGCATATGTCCAAAAAAAGGTGGTTGGTTTGAATGTAACAACACTTCTGTTATTCCAAAACATAGGCTACCAGCAAATCTTACAAATGCCTACTTAATATTCCTTAAACCCAAATGTACTCACTAAAGTATCGTACAATAGACAGTTAAAGTACGCCAATGGGTATCTATGTACATCCATAATACTACAATAGTACTTTTAATATCCAAGACAGACTACGCCAACGGGTATCTAACTACTTTAACCATACTCTTAATTACAACACACTTCAAACAAACGCCCTATCACACTTACACTCAAATAATATATTATTTAAAACTATGCAAAGGCAAAAAAACTGTATGTAAATACAGTAGGTTTTTTAAAATCCTCTATAGATTTTTCCCCCCATGGCCAAATGATTGTTTCATGTAAATGCAAGTGTACCACACACTAATGTTGTCCCAAATATAGTACATAGAATGTACTATTTATGACGGTCAAAAAAGTGAATCTATATGAGCAATCATATGGAATTAATGGTTTTAAACTATCTTACTTAACAAAATAGACTATAGTGTCTGCGGCCAGTGGCCAGATTCTTGGGGGCATGGCCCACAAGTACGTACAATACACCCAACAAGACTCACCCAGAACCCCCTGCAACCCCAATGATGTTCGCAGACTGTAAAATTGACAGCAGACTCGGCGGCACCAGCACAGCTTTTTTTATCTATAAAAAGATCTCCTTATCAAATTTTTGCCACACACCCACCCTTTCCAGGCCCTCTTTCAGCCACAAAATAACCCCCAAATGTATTTTCAGACTTTTTTCCTCAATGCATTGTCTGTCGAAAAAGATGGTGGTCCCCGGATCCATCATGGTGACCGTTTCAAAAATTATGAAGCAACTCCATTATTGGCCCAGGGGCGTCCGCAGAGTCTGGCCCTCATTACAACCCTGGCGTAGGACCATGGTGCTATTAGCACCATGGTCCATGCCGGATTTCGCCATGGTGGATGGCGGATTTACCGCCCCATTCCAAGGTTGGCGGGGCGGTAAATCCCCATTCACCATTGCCCCTTCCCCATACCTATTTTTGCCCAATAGGGCTCAATGGGGATGGGGAAGGCGCTAATTACGGCACCGTAGATTACGGTGCCATAATTAGCACCAAGGTCGCTTAGCGCCTTGGACTTTAACGCCTGCAAAAAGCAGGCGTTAAAGTGTGAATCTGGCGTTAAGGGTTTAACGGCGCCGCAGCCTTTCACGGCGCCGTTAACCCCTTAACGCCAGGGTTGTAATGAGGCCCTCTGAATCAGGAAATTAGTCAGTGGACCAGACCCAGATATCACAATTATTTTATACCTACTGTCTGGCCATTTTAAAAACAATTACTGGATGGGTTTGCTAATTGCACCAGGATACCGTGCAACGAAATTAGCGTTACCGCAACTAGGACGAGTGCAATTTGCAAGGAGCCTGAGTTGCGGGGGGAGGTAAATTCTCATTCTGACCCAATGGGGGTTTGCCGGCGCAATTAGCGCCACGCTAATAGCTTCGGAAATGGGCGGAAAATTGTGATTTTGACCTCCAGCAAAAAGCTTGAGGTAAACCTCCCATTTTTCGCCCAACTCGTGATTGGGCGGAGTGGTAAATGCGGCGGTAATAGTGTCACCACTGCATTTTACCGATCAGCCCTACTTGTGATGAGGCCCTCTAGCCACCAATCAATTAAAGCACAGGAATGGACGGCAACAAAAGAAAAAGAAAGAAAGGATAGGCAGAGTCTCATCAAAGGAAAATGAATGTCTTTAGGTGCCTTCAAGGAGGAAATATTTGAAATTAACCGAGCTCTAGGGTTACATTTTTCTAGAGCTGTGGACCCTCTACTCTAAATCTTTGAGCCCCTAGTTTAGCTCAATACCTTCGGGCACTATGACCATTCACTGAGATTGTGAGTGAAGTGTTTGTACAAACCTGCGCATCACTTTCTTTTTCACAGACCGCAAACCAATCTAACCGAGGATTAAGGCATCATAAAATACCCTTTCCTCTGCAAGCATTAACAGCATTTCAGAAACCAGGCATGGGTTAGCAATCACCCACACTACCTGGGTGCTATTTGATTCAGATATAAAGTGTAACACGTTTTAGTTTGTGCAGCTGTCAAAAAATCTCCCTTGATTGCAGCCTGTATTCGGTGGGCTGATTTCATCCCGAATCCAATGCACACCCTCAAATGTTTCACTACCGTTTTGATGGGAATGAAAAATCTAGCGGAGGCTGCTTCAACACTGAAGGGTCACCCAAAAAGATCACCTCCATCTTGGCTTTTTAACTGCAACTAATTTCATTTTTTTTGCGTTGATCCATTAACTGCCTCAAGGCAACACAGCAAGATCACCTCCATCTTGGTTTTTTAACTGCAACTAATTTCATTTTTTTTGCGTTGATCCATTAACTGCCTCAAGGCAACACAGCAAGATTTCCATCCTGTCTGGCCCTCCATTTATAGACAGATACTGTTGAGTACTATTCGCATAGGAATAGCAGGCCATGTCAAAAGTGCAGATAAGCTGCAAAAGGGGACCAGCAGCTCCTCTAGGGAATGGTCACAAATATCCCCTATACGGGGTGCAAAGTCCTCTACACAACTGTTCAGCAACCATCCTGGAATCACATTGGTAAATGACTCAGTAGATTTAGGTTTTATTAGTACCCATCGAAGGACAATGAGATTGTAACAAGCAATCTCATTGGCCCTCGCCGAGTCGTTACCAGCCCGACACAGCCTTTCGATTCCCAACACATTTTCGAAAGGGCGCAATGGAAAGGGAGAAGGAACTACGTGTAGTCCCTGTTCCCTGTTTCATGGTGGCCATCTTCTTTGTTTGCTTTTTTCTCCACGTTTGAATGCCTTCAATGGAAATGGAGAACAGACTACTGATCCCGTTCCATGGCAGCTTCTTTTTTTTTTTGTTCAGTTGCTAAATGACAAAACGTTTGACAACTGAAAAAAGACACTATTAATATCCCTGTCTAATGGGCCAGGGTGCTAATTGCAATAAGCCCCTCACTGAAGGGGGCATTACTGCTTGAAGTGAGACCCGGGGTCTGGGTTGAGGCCATTGCTATGCTCGGGCATGTAATTATGGGCATCAGGGCATTACCTGAAGCACTAAGGCCCCTCCCAAATCGGGGCATATTGCTTAAATAAAATTATATATGGTGTTGTTAACAAAACTTCTAGCCAATGGATTTGGGGGAACTTCAGACTTACCAGCCACACTCTGGCCTCTCCTATTGCAGCACTGTTTTTAATAAAGAAATCTGCTGGTTCCTGACAGAAGGTTAATGAACGAGCAGACAGGGAGTGCAGGTATGGAGGAGATAGAATAGTCTAGATTGAATGAAATAGTCTGCGATTTTGATTACTGCCCTCCAAAATACTCTTGTACCAATGAGTTTATTCAGCAAACCAAATAGTGCGATGGTTACGTTTTTCTTGATGCTTTAAAACATGTTTTTGCCTAATCAGTATTTTTCCCCCAAGCAGTGCTTCAAGTGGCATGTGAAATTGAGGGGGCTGTTACTGGGGAGTGGCCTAAATGGGTTGTGGCTTATGGGCGACATGTGTATTAGGTAAGCGCTGCCTCATGCCTCTCCTTTTGCTCCTTAATTGTGTTGTAGAGAAGGAGCTAAGTACCTCCACCTCAATCACTTTGCCAATATTGCCTATCTGCTGGAAAACAGAATATGACACACATGCAAAACCATTTGAAGCACAGATACCAACGAGAATCTTGGAAGCAAGGTTCCCATTGAGACAACCACACCGGCATATGAGACAGTGTGATGGCTGTCTGAGTGATAGACCGGAGGAAAGCAGGACAAATTGAAGAAACAAAGAGAAATAATGACGTCATACAAATGCAAAGCTGAAGTATACAGAGAGGAGATGCAGAGACCGGAAGATGCAGGCAATTCTGTAAGGCATGAAGAATCTATCGAGATGAATGACATCTTGGGATCAAGATGAAGACACGTATGCTCCAAAAATAATGAAGATATCAAGCAATTTCACACGTGTAAATATGCAAAGAAACGCTAGCAGATGAAGTATTCTTGAGGCTAGCTTTATAATAAATAGAGTGTGGCATACGCCAACATATATATATATATATATATTCAGTGAAAAAAACTTTGTTAAAGGGACGTTATGGTTAAGTTGCACTACTAAAAACCTATGAAATTCAGTGAAAAAACTTTGTTAAAGGGACGTTATGGTTCCAAGTAAAACCAAAAAACCCTTGAAATTCGGCAGTTATGGTAAACTAAGCAACCATAACTCGCGCTGCCACCGTGCACTGCTAAGACTAACACCCAGGACATCAAAGATGACATCACAAATGTCATTGATGACATCACTGATGACATCACATGTCTGGCTCACTATTTTATCTTTTGCTGACATATCTAGGCCACATGGTTTTCTTCAGTAACAGTCAGAAACTAAGAATTTTATTTTATTTGTAGACATATCCTTCTAGTAGGTTCTTACAGTAATTCCCTTAGAGTACAGTCACATCATATGAAACATATACATATGGGAAAACACAAGCTTGAAAGACAGCAATCCTTTTTGTGCATAAAGATAATCACTAGACTAATGAGCACTTTCTGATAGTTCTGTTGTTTTTTTTATGGCTGTACTTTCCCTGTATATGGTCATATTTGTATACATTGTACTCACACTACTTTCCTTAGGGTCCAATCACATCAAGTGATACATATACATAGGGTAAATAGCAGCTTTGAAACAGAGCAATCATTTATTTGCATGAAACTAATCAGTTAAGTTATGAATTGTTTCTGCTACTACTTGTGCTTTTTTGCTAACTTCACTTTCCCTGTATATACCCATATTGGTATGTGTTCTTGTGTCTTTGTGTTTTGTCTATAGTAATGCAATTATGTAATACATGGGTTTTATTAGCTACTTATTACATATTTCACAGTACACAAAAAACCTGTTAAGAAAACAATTATCATTTCATTATTCAACATATTAACATTACGAATATCATACCTTCATCTATTACGCTCCACACAATGTTATGTTTCTGTATGAGTAGCTTAGTATACTAGATAGAACCCCATAATAGGATGCTATTTATATCAATGCATCGTTCAATGCACTTATTAGGGTATATTTCTTACAATGATTCTTGACACTTTTTTCGCAACATAATAAGAATCCCTTCTACACATATTTCATGAGAAGTACATACACATGTGATGTCATTGGTGATGTCATCAATGACATTTGTGATGTCATCTTT
Source organism: Ambystoma mexicanum (assembly GCF_040938575.1). NCBI lineage: Eukaryota > Metazoa > Chordata > Amphibia > Caudata > Ambystomatidae > Ambystoma > Ambystoma mexicanum. The sequence goes on from NC_090939.1 coordinate 783,011,360, forward strand.
GATGTCCTGGGTGTTAGTCTTAGCAGTGCACGGTGGCGGCGCGAGTTATGGTTGCTTAGCTTACCATAACTGCCGAATTTGAAGGGTTTTTCGGTTTTACTTGGAACCATAACGTCCCTTTAACAAAGTTTTTTCACTGAATTTCATAGGTTTTTAGTAGCGCAACTTAACCATAACGTCCCTTTAACAAAGTTTTTTCACTGAATTTCATAGTTTTTTAGTAGCACAACTTAACAATAATGACTTTGACTTTATATACATGTCATATGGAACTGACTAGATCTCTTCTTATGAACTAGATGTCCACAAACTTATTTAATGTTCGCGGACATGTTCAGAGAACAGTACCACCACCTAAAAACTCTGGGGAGGCATGTGTAATAGTTATATCATAACATAGGAACATTTAACAAATTCACAAAGCAGCACACATACAAAGTATATGTAGTAATACTTAAAAAATGTTACCCATATATGTAACACACTAACCATTCATGTAAATACAATGGCCCTCATTACGACCCTGGCGGAAATCGAAAAACGATGGCGGAAATGCAATACCGCCATCGAATAGCGCTCGGTGCGATTATGACCCGTCACCGCAAAGTACGATGCCATTAGCGACACCGCAGTGAACGCCAATGCTAACTGCACCAAGTACGCGCGCGCGCGCGATGCCAAACCGCAATTACCACCATGGCGCAACGGTACACGAATTCTGACCCCAGCGGACATGCACCTAACGCCATCAAGCACGGCGGAAAGTACCATTCCGCCATGGTGAGAAGTACGGCATCGCGAACCAACCGTAAACGGCCCTACTGAGTGCCTGTACACCGCTCCCTGGCCACATTGTACAACTCCCCGTAGGTGCAATGAAGCCACACAATGCAACCAGTGAAATGTACAAGTCATCCATGCCTGCCAACGAACAAATGAATCTCAAGAGGGGCCAATGGAAGCTGCAGGGCACAGATGGCATGAATACAGAAGCCACACAAATGGACATGACCTCAGTCTCCCTCCAAGAAACGCACGCAAACACAGGCACCTGTGACCAGCCATATTCTGATAATCACATCATACCACCAATCCAACTGGCTGACCGGCATCTGTTACACAAAAGCCATTCCCCCGCCCCTGAGCATCACATCATCAAAACAGTCACATTGGCAGCCCTCATCCCTGACCTCACTGGGCTTCGTAGGCAAACGCGCCCAGCACAGTACCACGCAACTATACTCCGAAGCTGGAACCCAATGCAGATCTCCTCACAATACATCGCTCCCCAAATAGGAATATGACACATCACCTGCAAAGAAGAACGCTACACGGTTCATATCAGAATAGGAATTTAATGCACAACAAATTCACCAAGCCCATACAGCCATCAGGCCATGAACTCCAAAATACATTTCACCATTGTGGCCTGCATCCGCAATAAATGACCAGCTACTTCTTGTGTGACGCCCTGTACCCTCATGGCACACAGGGGCTACATTCTCGTACGAAAAGGCAACATGGAAGCGCCTCGACCCGCAGGGCCGTCCCAATAGGGAGGCACTAGTCCAGCTGAAAGGCCGAAATGTTGCTCCTAGCCACTAGTACTGCGTAAGGGCATGTGGCCCATTGGAGATCGTCCCATAAGATCGTAATGCTGCTCCACTGATTAACACGAAGCAGCAGGTGTCGGGAGTAAAATCCATCTGCAGGAGTGGCATACAGATGGCAGTGGCAAAAGGGGAGGAGATACCTGTCACCCAAACGAAATGAAAAAGAATAGAATGGCCATCAGAACTACATTTGAATTACTCACTTCAATGATCACACCAAATCCACAGCCATATGCATGCTAGCCCACTCCAAAGGATCATCACCAACCAAAAACCACTAGCGAATCATAACTATCTATATCGAGGTGAAAACACTATCACAAACGCCTGCTTCCATACTCACATGACATGTGAAACTTCCATTGAGTCTGTGCGTAATGCAGCCTGCAAAATCCACTGTTCCCCCAGCCCGTAATTCCAGTGTTGTGAAGCAACATGTAATTGGGAACGTCCGGCCTTATCGCCCACTTCGCTATTGCGCATCCCATACTATTCATATCAATCATTGCATCCTCGCCATGGCCCCTGTCCCAAGGACATTGAACAATAGAACGTTATATTCGCAGTCAGACCTGTGGGCATCTCCTCGCCGCTAGCTGAAAACCGAAAGCGCCGTCCTTCGAATTCCTCATTTGCAACATCACGTCGAAAAGGCATCTGTGGCCGCTTGAAATCACAAATTAATCCATCTAGTGCGGCTGTGTGTGAAAATGGCAACTGCCTTCACTCACAAATGGGACGCCCCGCCCGTCGGTGAACCTCGGTGCAGTGTTGCATGAGGGTCCACCGTTACTCGAGTACTACGTTCCACTGACCCTTCACAAGTCTGTTCGCGACTGCAAAGATAGTATGTGAAACAATGGGACCAAAGCAGAATGAACATATCAACCAATGTTACACTGCCATCGGGTACAAATACATGATTGTAATGGCAAGATGCCATTCGTCGAATTGCAGCGTTGTGTGCGGGACGTGCTCGCCCAAAGGGGAGAGCAGCTTGCACAGGTGGAATGAATCACCACAGGTGGAGGCCATACAGCCTGGAAACACATTAATTGCACACCCAACCCCCTCCCACAACCACACCCACTCCGAAATGCTACCGGCAGGACTAGCCATGTTGGCCCTGGGGGACCTGATAGCACTGCAAGTACTCCAACTTCAAGAAGAAGACGAACACCGACTACAACCGGCCGCACGGAGGAGACGCAGGAGGAGGAGGAGGGCAAGGCAGGGCCAGCAAGGGCCGCCAGCACAGCCACTACCACCACGCAGGCAGCCCGCTATCCCCCGCCTCCGAGCACATCCGTTCAACCTCACTGATGAGCAGATCCACACCCTCTACCGTTTGGACCGGGACACCATAACCGCCATTGTGGACATGACACAGGCTGACCTTGTCAGCATGATAGATAGCCCAACCGCCATCCCACCCCTACTGAAGGTGGTGTCTGTACTCCACTTCCTGGCCACAGGCACCTACCAGCACACAGTCGGACAGTTGCATGGCATTTCACAGCCACTGTTCTCACGGACACTATTGCAAGTGCTCGATGCCCTCCTGCTGCACGCAGACGACTACATCTCTCTACCACGCTCGGAGCAGGAAATTACGAATGCAAAAGTGGGATTCCATGCACTTGACGGCATACCGGGTTGCATTGGTGCCATCGACTGCACCCATGTGGAATTGGTTGTCCCACATGCCATGGAGGCCCAGTACCGCAACCGAAAACAATTTCATTCCCTGAATGTACAAATGGTGTGTGACTCCAACAGGATCATTACACATTGTTGTGCCCGATTCCCAGGATCAACCCATGATTCTATGGTCTTGAGGAACTCTACTATACCACGCTACATGGAGCGACACGCAGGGAACAGATCCTGGCTACTCGGTGAGTCTCATTTCAAGCATGATAGTGTGGGGTATGTGATGCGGCAATGACCTGGCAGGAAGGGGGGGGGTGCGTACGTAGCAATGGCATTCCTCAAAATACCTTCATTGTCCACATACAGGTGATGCCGGGTATCCACTGAAGAGATGGCTCCTTACACCAGTCCGCAACCCACGGGACCAGCATGAGGAGGACTACAACCATGCCCACTCACGTACCCGTGTAGTCATTGAACAGGCATTCGGCCTACTGAAGACTCGTTTCCGCTGCCTCAGCAGGTCTGGCGGGGCACTCCTGTACCGACATGAGAAGGTTGCAAAGATGGTCATGGCATGTGTCATGCTACACAACATGTGCGTACGTAGAAATGTGCCCATGCCCCCTGACGCAGAACTGCAAGCACCTGAAGATGGTCATGATGAGGGTGGGGATGTGGCAGCACGTCAAGGAGTCTGCGAGGCACAGGAGGGCCGTGACATTCGTCAGCATATCATAGATGCATGCTTCTAGCACTCACGCCTGGTGGCTGATACATGGACACGGGACTTGTGGCACTGTGTGTGTCTGGAACATGCACAATATGGACTGTACGCCTATAATGGCCTCGTACACAAAGATCAATGTCCACGCATCTCATTGTATGATCGTGCATTGTTCATGGCATATTTGATATCATGTTAAACACCCTATCGACCCGCCACCCAAGTAAGACCAACACACCCCCTCCACCCTCCTACCTCCCCCCCGAACACCAGTGTCCAAAGATGCTCATTGTCAGTGGGCAGTCGCTATTGCAAGCCCCCTCTCCGGGTATCAGGGGCACCCCTGCCTGTGGAGCGCAGGTTCCTCCCAGATCTACGTTGGGGGCTGCCCTGGACGGAACTTGCAACGGATGATGTCTCTGCCTGCTCACGTCCATGCATGTCCCTAAGGGTTTGTGAGAGCTCAGTGAGCACTCGGCGCACAGCGGCAAGTTCAGCACATACGTCTTTGGACGTCGCATGCAGTTCCCCCTCAGGCTCTCGGTGCTTCTCTCCATTTGTACTCTCAGGCTCTCGGTGCTTCTCTCCATTTGTGCCCTTAGTGTCTCTGTACTTCTCTCCATTTCTGCCCTAAGTGTCTCAGTTGATGTTTCTATGGCTGCCTTAGTACCCCCACATTCATCAGCATGGTCCTTGAGGAGCGTGGCCAGTTGCTGCTGTTGCACGATCACCTGGTCGAGGGACTGTTGCCTCTGCTGTGCCATGGCCATTTGCGGTGGTGTCACAGAGGGGCTGGTCACCTCATGTTGCCTTGCCACAGGGCTTGTGGGGGATGGCCAGTCATCGTCTTGTGGGTGCCCCTGCGTGGTATCCTCATGGTGTACGGGATGGAACAGACAGGGGGATTGAGACAGGTCATGGATGGATCTAACTTCGACATCCCCGTTTTCTGTGTCGGAGCATGCTGCCATTAATGCAGTGTCACCTATGGTGCTGCTGCCACCAGAAGCAGTGCCTACTGTGGCATCCATTGGGGGGACCTGTGGTGGTGCTGTTGTGGGCATGCTGGCTGCTGGGGTGCCTGTTGGAGTTCCCTCCTGTGTGCTGCCACTCGATTTGTGCTGCTGCCGTGTCTTGATGCGTGCAGCTGAGGTGGAGGGTCTTTGGCCGTTGGTCTTGGCCCTCTTTGCAGGTGTGCTGGTAGGGGTGTCCTGGAGCTCGTCGTTTGAATCGGACCCTGTGGTGGAGTAAAGGAGGGCGAGCGTTATTAATGGGTCTGTGGAAATTGGAATGGCAATGTATCACATGCATTGGGGTGGTACCTGAGGGTGATTTGGGTTGGGGCCTTGGAGGTGGTTTCATTTGTGTGTGGAGTGAGGGTGCAGTTGTTTTGCAGCCTGCAGTTAGGGTGTGCCTGCTGCACGTGTAGAGGGTGTTTTTAGGATTTTTAATTATTTATGTATTTAATGTGACTTTTAAAGTGTGCTATCAGGCCTATGCATGTGGCCGTTCTCCTAGACATGTGTTACTGTTGCACTATGTGGACACGTGGTACTTCACATGATTGGACATTGTGGTTTTGGCATTGTTTTATTTGGGGCACCTACCTGATTCTTCGGTTGTCTGCACTCCTTTCTCCATCCCTCCGACTCCCTCTATACTCTCCATTCCAATGGTGGAGGCACAGATTTCTTCCCAGGGGGTCAACTTGATGGGTGATTCCGATCCCCCACCGGTAGCTGTGGCAATGTTGCGGTTGGCAGAAAGTATGCTACGGACGCGGATCCGCAGGTCGTCCCATCGCTTTCTGCATTGCTGTGGGTTGCGGGGTGCGGTCCCCACCGCACTTACCCGCTGTGCCACCAGGGCCCATATGGCCTTCTTGTTCGCAAGTGCCGTCCTGGTCATTTGCGTGGAGAAGACGGCGGCAGCATTCTCCTGGAGGGTCTCTGTGAGCACGGTGAGTTCCTCACGGGAGAAGTGGACCTGCCGCTTGCGGTCGCACGCTTTCTTCGCTACTTTTCCCATTGTTCTTGGTTTCACTAGGGTGGCTGACGGGTTGGGATGTGTCTCAGGGTAGTGTTTTTAATGGTTGTTTGGAAACAGTGTTTTTATAGGCGTACGGCGTGATGTTTCCCGTTCCGGGACCATGTTTTTACTTCCGTTTCCGTATATTTCCGGTCACCGTACTTTCCGGTTGCCGTTCATTGCGGTGACCGCTAAGATGGGTGGCGGAATTGCACCTAGGGCGCCGTACGGCGGCGGTGTGGGCCGTTTTGGGGTCATTTCCGCCATCGCGGACTTTGCACTTCCGCCATGGCGTGGTGCTCGTGCCCGATGGGTCGGAATGAGCCGCACTTTGCTCCGTCGTGCAATGGCGGAAACGCTATTTACGCTATGGCGGTCCGGTCGGTCGATTTCCGCAAGGGTCGTAATGAGGGCCAATATGTTTTAAAAAGGAATATACCAAAAGAAGATAAAGTGGCTTCCACCATAATTACCTCACAGACGCTCCACAGCCAACAGCAAGACCAGACGTATACACTACTGATTACATATCTCACCAGACATAGTAAGTGCACTTCTTTTTACTCATATATTTATAAACTTTCTATATTAGAAAAAAAAAACATATTACTTTTTTGTTTTCTCACAGAAATGTGTAGTACTCTCGACTGGCTAGAGGAGCATTTCCCACGAGAGAAAATGTTAGAAAATAGTCCACCTAATGGTACACACTTTACTATATAAACCAATTAATAAATATTATTTTGTATACATTTAACATATACATTTTTTTTTATTACAGACCATACAAAAATTCCAAGAATCTCACAACAACAATCAGAGGATATCACTCTACAGCAGATTCATCAAAAAATGGACGACCTTATGCAAAATTTTATGGATTTGAAAAACTTTGTGGAAAATTAAGTGAAACCCCCAACAGCACACCATTGTCCAACCTGCACTTGTCCCCAATCACCCTATCCCACGCAGTTAACCCCAAACCCTGTCTATGGACCAAAGCGTTTCAATGACATTTCCTTCCCTTCTTCACCTGATCCCAGTTATCTAGAAATCCCTAATTCTCCTGTTTTTGTTTCCGTTTCTACCCCACCTTCCCAGTCATAATTGTATATATATATGAAATAAAGTTACTTTTCTTATATTGTGTTGTAATTACTTTCAGTTCCTTGTAATAAAACCAATTTAGGTGTCCACGGACACCGCGGTTGTTCGGAAATGTTCGTAAAGAAACAAAAATGTAACTGTCCTGAGGACACTACATCTGTCAGTAATGTTCTCATGCAAGTTCAAAATGTTCTAAGAACACTCGTAGTGTCCTGAAATGTTCATAAAGAAACAAAAATGAAAGTGTTCTAAAGAACACTATATCTGTCCGTAATGTTTGCTATCAACTTAAAACTGTCCTGAGAACACAATTGGTGTCCTGAAATGTTCGTAAATAAACGAAAATGATGTGTCCTGAACAACAGTACAACTGTTCGTAGTGTTCGCTACCCAATTGAAAGTGTTCTAAGAACACAATTGGTGTCCTGAAATGTTCGTACATAAACTAAATTACACGTGTCCTGAAGAACACTATATCTGTCCTTACTGTTCGCTACCAAGTTTAAACTGTTCTAAGAACACACGCGGTGTCCTGAAATATTTGTTTCACGTGTGACGCACTTTTAATTACTTCAGAACCCGAACAGTGTCCGTAGGACATCAATGCGCATGCGCTAACCAATCTCCGTGCACTTGGTGTCCCGTGGACAGGCGCTTCCTTCGCAGACTAGTTCGCAAACAGATCATATGACCGCGCCCACGCTCATCGTGTGTCCTGAAATGCGGACACTGTTCGTGTCCCCGAACAATTTAAAAGTAAATTTTCAGTTAATCCATAATATTTTTCATTAAAATCTCACCATGCCACAAGTCCCACATAGCAATCTTGAGTTTCTATATAACTTTTGAAACTTTCCGATCCTTTTTTGTGTTCGATCCGTCCGCGCACAGTGCGCATGTCCGCGGACCGCGCACAAGCACCCCTATAAAAGACCACGCCCAAGAGCTTATTCCCATTGTGTTTCTGGCTATTCTTCGGAACACAGTGATTTTTGCTGCCACCTGCAGACTACACCATCATCGACATGGCATCCTTGGCTGCTGAACTGCCACTTGGTGTTGCATCTGCTTGAGCACCACCACCACCCCCTCCACCACCACCACCTCCCCAAGGGCCTGAAGAGGGGAACAGGACTGAGGATGCGGAGGAGGAAGAAGAGGATGATGAGAATGAGGTAGAGGAAATCCCTACTACCCGCACTAGGCGTGAGTCTTGGGTGTGGCGGTTATTTACCATTCATGGGAATGGTCCTAAGGCTTGTGCGAACCATGTTACCTGCAATGAATGCAAAATGATACTCAGTCGCGGGAAGCACGGTAACTACAGCTTTGGGACCACTACTATGAAGCGACACCTGAGGTCATTTCACTCTGGGGCTATTCGCAGGGTTGTACCTTGCGAAGAACGTAGCAGGTTGATTTCCTCTACTTCATCCTCTGTTTCTGATCCTGTCACCACAAGGACCACCTCTGTGGGACAGCGTCTTTCTCAAGCTGCCTCACAGGCCATACAGAATGCTGATGACCCTTACCTTTCGAGGGTCACAGTTGTATGTATGTACTGTGACACAGTACTCTGCAGGGGGGAGCGACTTCGGAGTGCTTTTGAGACTATCGTCTCAGAGCACGAGAAGACCTGCTCACTACCCAAATAAAACCCACTCTACATCTTCCTCTCTCAGCTCGCCCTTTCTTATCCCTGTGGTTGGTTTCCCCCCCTTTACCCTCCTTTACCCTCCTCTCCTAGTGTGTCGTGTCTGAAAAAGCAAAAAAAATACAAAATTACAAAAATAAAAAAAAAATAAGGCTCTTTTCAGAGCCACCTTTCCCAGTTAAAAAATAGAAGTGAAAATAAATGAAGCAGGGCTCTTTGTATTTTTTAGAAGTCCGCGGACAGTTCGCGAACATTAAAAAAATTGGGTTACTACTCCATCACAAACATTGTAATTTTCTCTGGAAAGAAGTGGTGGCTCTGAAAAGAGCCTTTGGGTGGTGTTTGTAAGTCAAAAATTGTAAATACTTAACATCTACTTCAAAATCGTTGTTGTAATTCCAAAAAAGGTTGCAATGCATTTTGTACATTTCTCAGAAAAATCTGATTGCCAGCATAAGTAATATGGACTCCATCTCTGCGAAAAATGTATGTACTACAAAACATAATATTTTCATTGTGAAAAGAAGACATGCCAAAATCTCTTAGAAAGCCACAAACAGCCTTATTAACATTGCGCCTTGCTTTTTCCATTTGTGGACCAAATGAAGAAGAACGAAGCCACATTTGTCTCTGCACAATCTGTGAAAATATCACTTGAGAATTAGGAAACATGTCCATAACCTTCCTCAGTCCTTCTTTCATAGCAAATTGCAAAAAAAATCCAGTCACTTGCCCTAAACTGTTCCCTCCACAATGAATTACAATTATGTCTGGATGTTGCTCTGTCTCCAAAGTAGCACAGAGAGGTAGCAAATCCAACCACTTCATTCCACGTACTCCATGCCGGTGTACTTCCACATGTGGGAATCCAAGATCTACAGCTACTCCACAGCTTTCTGCATGAACCTTCAACCAATGTATCCACGAATCTCCTAAAATCCAAACAATCTGTTTTCTGAAACACACAGCCATAGCTATCTTTTGTTCTCTCAGCAAAAAGAGTATCTCAGAAAATCTCTCCTGGCACAACACACCCACCAAACTTTCCTGACCAATCTCTTTCAGTGCTTATTCTCATTTGCATGACTTCTGAACCCAAAAATCCCCGGATGTAACTCCCGATGTCTGGGAACTACCGCCATGTCCGCGGACATATCGTAACATGAACAGCCCTTCTACCATTTCCACTACACTCTCTCTGCCATTCCCTCATTGGATGTACCTCAAAAATCACATGACCATGCACCAATCACATTCAAGACCTCTACATCTAACTGCATCATCATAGATCAGCACTGCAAATGTACTCTGAATCTCTCTGAGTACAAGTGTCATATCATTGGCAAGCAGCATCTACCACAAATACTGTACAAGTCTTCAAGATTTCTACTTGCAGGTCCATGCATATCCATATGCATGAACACAAACTTCAGGTATGCATATTTTCTGTATAGTAGATGACATAGCTCTCAACCATTTTTGTTTTGCAGGCGGGTGAAATCACCCGATTTTGTTTTTAGCGGGTGAGACGCCCATTGGAATGAATGGGCGTGCAGGAGGCTTGGCGGGTGAGTCTGCCCTTTACAAGGCGTGTGACACCCGCTAAAAGCGTGTGAGTTGAGAGCTATGGTAGATGAACACATTTTCAAACAGACTTTTACCTTGTAAAATCTGTAAAATGAATTTACTGTACTTTTTTCAATTTCCTAAAATCAACTACCACTTATACACCTTTATACTTTTTACTTTCTTTATACACACACACTCAAATCATGTTAAACTAACATTTTTTAATTGAAATATATAGACTACATATATTCAAACAAAATTGCATGCAAACACAATCTATGTTTAAACCTTTATAAAAATACTTATCCAATTTCATATTTTTTGTTTTTATTTATTTATTTACTTAATTACTTTAAATTAGACATGACATTGAGGCGCTATTACCTAGAACAGTTTACTTACAGAAATAGTGGTATTCACTAATATATTATAAATTTCACAAGACATAGTAAAGATATTTTATTTTTGCTACAGTTAGTCATTCAATACAATTTGTTCATTAAGAACATATCATATGTACTGAACTGATGCAATGTATCTTATGTAAATAAATTAGTTTAATGGTTTTACAGAAGGCACTGAGGATTTCAATTAAAAAAATCAATATCTAAATTAAAAACAGTGCTATATACAAACAACGTTACTAATTTGAAGCTTTTACAGTTGCAGTGAAGACCAGTTTCCTGAAAAGAAGCAGCCAAATTCGAAGAAGAAAGAAAAACTAAGAAGTTACCTGTTAATTTAAAAAAAAAGTAAGTAAAATATCACCATATTATTTATATTATTAATCAAATATACTATAACATTAATACTAGCTTTTTTGGTTTCTTAAAATAGAGATTTTGTACCATTTTGTCCAAAAATTTCCATGTCCTAAACAGCGATTTACAACCAGAATGGCCCACAAATTTCTATTTTTGGACACACAAATTAGCCAAATGAACCACTACAATTTTCATATTATAGAACAAACAACTGTTTTAATTGTATACATTACATTTACTATTTGTACTTTTCCACACCACTAGCTTACTTTTTTTTTGTCATCTGAACCCCAGTTTAGTGACACATAAATTCAAGAATACCTATCCCTACTAGTTTTAGTTCCCAATGCACAATCACACACCATTACATACATCTTTATCATCTTACTAAAACACTCATGCACACAGCACACATACATTCCAGAACACCCCAATCCATATCTTCTTTATTTTTTTCAACAGACCCTAAAGAATGCCTACCAAAAGACAACTCCGTAGAAAGCAACGCAAAATTAGAGCAAATGAAAATAAAGGTGTTCAAAATAAGCATCCATCTCTAGCAGAATTTGTAAAAAAAAGTTGAAACAAAACAGCTAATACAATCATTTAGTGAAACACAAGAAGTTTCAAGTACAACAACTTTGCTTCCTCTATCAAAATGTAAAACAAACCAAAAAACAATTAACAGAAAATCAGCTATCAGTACAGATAAAACTACTTCTTCAAATTTTAATATAGTGCAAAGTAAACATACCAAGAAAAGTATTTTAGCCAAAATATACCGTCACAAAGCCCTTCAAAATCTTATAAAAACAGGAGAGAAATCAGGTTCAAAGCTTAAAACCTATCGTAGGAAATTAATCTTAGAAGCATTGATGGACAGTGCAATTCTTCTCAAAAGAAATGTATTTATTTTACTGTTAAACAAAATGAAACTACTAACAAAACTAATAACTAAATTACAAAAAAGACTTCTCAATAAGCGAAATGTCAACAGAAAGAACTTCTTAAGTATCTGCGGAGTTGAATGGAATCACACTACGAGCACAGAACCATATTTTAATGAAGAAGCGTACAAACAAAAGCAAACAAATACAATTGCCATAAATAGCAGTGGTCGAGGTTATGAAAAAGTGAATAATACCATAATGGAACAAGAAGTACTCCTTACAAAAATATGCCCTGAAAACTTAGAATTACCCCTCCATTCAACTGAATCAGAACGTCTAGTGTACAAATGGCCATGCACGTCAATGTGTAACATTCACAAACAATGTTTCAAATCTTTACACCAATTTCTCAATAAATATGTAAAAAGCAAAGACAAAATCAAAATTAAATTACTGCAAAATATAGATACCTGCCCAGTGCGCAAGTACACAGGACTACAAGGACATTCATTGGCCTGCATTACAGGACCTACTTGTAAAACCACTTTCCATGATATCAAAAGGATATCAACACATCATTCAACTATAAGAAATATAGTCTAAAAACTGTACTATGCTAAACGTCCTGCTGTAGCACTAGCAAAGTTAAATAACATCATTCTACATGGTACAGCAAAAGACCTACTTGAAGAAATTCACTATATACAGAAAAAATATTTTGGAAGTGAAAGCTATTTACAGAATGAAATAGCTTTAAACCAATTAAGCAACAATTCTACACATGGCACCCTTTTGCTAAACACATACAAAAAAGAAATACTAAAATTTAAAAGTACATCAGCTGAAGTACCAAACCATGTATGTGTATGTTGCCGTAGAATTTTTTATAAAAGTAGCACAAAAACTGTGGACCTATCATACAAAATAGAAGACAATGAAGATTCTAAATGGTTTGAATTAGCTCTCTACCTTGTAGCAGAAAACAAATATGAAATAACTGAGCCCTTAATACTTTGCAGTTATTGCACTACAAAACTTGACAACAACCAAACTCCTTCACGTTCTATCACAAATAATTTGGAATTATACCCAGTACCAAAACCTCTACAACAACTTAATTTATATGCGAGCATCATAATTCAAACAGTACACCCATTTCAAGCAATAATACGCCTTCAACCAAAAACAGCAAAATTACCTCCCTCTGAATTGGTAAAAGGCATTCGTGGAAAAGTAGTTTATTTACCATTAAATCTAAAAGAAAATGTGCATACTCTAGGAGTACAACGTCCAATGCAGCAATCTTTAATTATATTAGTAAATGGAGTACCTACAAAAGACAAAAAAATATGGCAACAGCTGGTAGATTTATATAAAGTTAGACAAGCCTTCCAATATCTTAAAGAGAATAATGAATATTACAAAGAAATTAATATTGAAGAAAACTTCAAGAAACACAAGAAGCTGGTCAATTTGAGCTACTAGATCCTGCTACAATATCAAATACTTTAGACCAGTATACAATTCATCCTTTGCACTGTAATGACACCGTACAAGATGTACTGGAAACTTACCAAAAGCGTCAAACAAAAGGATCGCCAATCAGTATATGGGAAAAAAGTATAGAAGCACATGCTTTTCCTCTACTCTTTCCAACTGGCAAAGGAGGAAGGTATGATGATAGACCTATTCAAATATCAGCTTCAGGATACCGCTCATTACGGATGTATTCTGAAGATCCCAGATATAGACAAAATGTGGAATACATATTCCACCTACTCTTTGAAAGTGAACTAGCAACTTTATGTTACGGAGTTGCACACATATTAAAATCAGGATCACACTTTCAAAATATGACAGCTACACAATTATTAGAGAAAGTGCAACAAAAGGATGAGGTTTTACAATCAAATATTACAAATCTATTAGCAAATATGCGTGGTACTAAAGAGTACTGGTTTCGACGTCATGGAGATGTACGTTGTATGATCAGAAACCTTGGCCCACCCACTTGGTTTGTTACATTAAGTTGTGCAGAATATGCATGGAAAGATTTACATGATTTCCTACGCATATCAAATAAAAACAAAACAAACATAGATATTCTAACACCTGGAGAACTTTGTTCTTTGGATCCTGAAAATGTTTCAAGATATTTTCACCATCGCTTCATTGCTATGCTACATTTTGTTTGTAATAAAACTGTTCCTCCCCTTGGAGAAGTGCAACACTTCTTTTGGAGAAAAGAATACCAAGCCAGAAGAGCACCACATATCCACATGCTTTTATGGATTAAAGATGCTCCTAAATTTGGTCAAGACAGTGATGCCACTGTTTTACAGTTTATTGAAAAATATGTCACTTGTGAAATTCCATCAGAAGCCACAAATAGTGATCTTTGTGCACAAATTTTACAATTTCAAAGACACAAATGTGGAAAATATTGTCGTCGCAAATACAAAAACAAAGGCAAATACTACACCAAATGCCGATTTGGTTTCCCTAGACCAGTTACAAATACAGGTCAAGTAAACAACCTCATGTCTTCAGTTAGACATACTGTTAAAGGAAAGTCACCTAAAAATACATATTACATAAAAAGAAAAGAAGAAGAAAAATATATCAATGATTATAATGCAATCATTGGTCACTTATGGAATGCAAACATAGATGTGCAGTACATTGCAGACAATTCTACTGCAGTTGCACGATATGTCACAGCATACTTAACTAAAGCAGAAAAGACAGAGCTCCAAGACCTCTGGAATGACCTGTCATCAGATAAAACAGTATCTCAGAAATTATGCAGCTTGGGCATAAAAATGCTCACCCATAGAGAATGTGGATCTTATGAAGCAGCTGGTCATTTAACTGGTACTTCATTGTATGGTAAATCTGAAAATATACTATGGCTAAGTCTTGGTCCAGCTAAATCTAGAAAAAGAGTTCTAAAATCATATGAAGATATAGAAACAATAGCCAAACATGACCCCAACAGCCAAGACATTTTAAAAAACAATTTATTGGACACATACTACCCAAACAGAAGTAATACTTTGGAAAACATGTGTCTATACCAAATAGCCCAAAACTACACATACAAAAATAATATGAAACCCGATGAAAAAAAAGATAAATATAGAGTGACAGACTGTGAAGGCAGCTTAGTTAAACTCACTAAACCAAATTTAATTAATCATATCAAATTGTCATTGAAGACTCCTCAACATAAAGAAGTATATTACATGTCCCTGCTACAACTCTTCAAACCATGGAGAAAAGAAGAACAATTACTAGATAACTATGACTCATATGAGGATGCTTTCAAAGCAAATGAAAGCACTATAACTGATGTAAACTTTACACAGTACAAGACAATGTTGCACAATGAACAGCAACATGAAGAAGAACTCCAAGCTCAACTAGATAAGGATACTCCTGACAGTAGTCAACCTTCTGTAACATGAAGCCAAGAACCACTGGGAGAACCACTAATAACAAATGAGGCAGAATTAGCTATGATAGAAGTAGAAAACACCATGTGTCAGTATGAAGATAAGGAAGACTTAACTATACTACAATTAAAACTAAACAATGAGCAAAGTAGCATTTTTCAAGAAGTAACAAAACAAATTGAACATGGTGTAAAACATGAAAATAAAGAATGTTCCTGCTATAATTATAAACCTATACTAGTGTACGTCAGTGGTGAAGCTGGTTCTGGCAAAACATTCCTAATCAAAATCATTAGTAAGTTCCTTCAACAATTGACAAACAACAAACTGTCAGCTGTTGTCACTGCCCCCACAGGTTTAGCTGCCTACAACATAGGTGGTGTTACATAACACCGATTACTACTATTACCAGTAGAACACCAGAACAAATTAGACTATTACAAACTTTCTGCAGAAGCTGCAATGGAATTACGCAGAGTATTGAAACAAATGAAAATGCTAATAATAGATGAAGTGAGCATGGTCTCCAACCTGATGTTAGCTTTGATTCACCTCAGATTACAAGAAGTACTCAAAACAGACTATGAAGAGCTCTTTGCAGGAAAACACATTATTGTTTTTGGAGATCTGCTTCAATTAACACCAGTAAAAGGTGAACCTATTTTTAAAACATTAGGGCACAAACTCTGCCGTACAACTGTTGGCAGCATTGGAAATGTCAACCTTTGGCAACATTTCCAATACAGAGAATTAACAGAAAACATGCGCCAATCTGCAGATCTAACTTATGCCAACATTTTAAAAAGTTTGAGAGTTGGTATACTTTCTAAAGAAGCAGAAGCAACATTGAAAACCCGGCACATTAATGCACTTTATGGCGATAATGCATGTGCTACAGATGTTATGGAACAATTAGCCCACAAAAATGTCAATTGTATGGCCTTAATGCCAACTCTTGCAAGCTGTTTCAAATTCAATGAAATCATGCTAAGTAAAGAAATGCAACCAATAATGGAAATTAGCGCCACAGACAACCTAGATGTACATGGTATGACACTACCCATGTGTGACCAAGCCACAACAAGACTAAATAATTTAGAAAAATCAATCTCAAACACAGCAGGCTTAGAAAAGATGTTAAAATTATCCTTAAATTGCAGAGTAATGCTTAAACGTAACCTTGACGTGGACCAAGGACTAGTTAATGGAGCACTGGGTACAGTTGTTGGCTTTCAAACATACCCACGTGACAACAAAATTCAGTTTGTCAATATACTCTTTGACAAACTTTCAGAAGTAAAACGGATAGGACGCTCAACAGCTAGATTCCTTCTCTTCAAAGATATGTATGTACGCAGAGAACAATTTTCTCTAACTCTTGCATACGCAGTCACAATTCATAAATCACAAGGTCTTACCCTAGACAAAGCAATGATAGATATTGGTAACACAGTCTTTTAAAAAGGCATGAGCTACGTAGCACTATCACGCTTACGTACACTTGACGGTCTATTTCTAATCAACTTTTATGCAAGTAAAGAAAACGCTGATATTCCTTGCATTTTAGAATATAATAGACTTCGCTCACTATACACTCCCCATCGAAACACATATTCTGTTCCACAAAAACTAAAACGTTGTAAAAGAAAACTAAATCAAACAGAAATGCAACAGGATGTCACTGCAAATCCTCCAAAGAGAGTAAAAGAAACTAATACTTCATCAAGTACCACAAACAAAAAAGAATCAATTAGAGAAAGTAAACCAGGTACTTCTTTAAAGAAGGAAGACAAACTCCAAAAAAAGCAGTTAGATACAGAACTACCTGGACCATTTAAATTCTCAAATATAGTTGGTGTAAGTTGCTATGCAATTGTAGCAATGAATATTCTATTTCAATTACCGCCAATTGTTGACAACATTTACTCACACAGTACAGACCCATTGTGTTTGCAAATGTTAGTACTTCACAGAAATGCAGCAAACAATCCTGACAACACATATAGTGTTTTTGGAATAAGACAACAATTGGACTACTGTGCTGGAATGGTGAAATTCACTATAAACTCACAGGAAGATCCACAAGAATTTCTAATGTACTTACTACAAGTACTGGAAAACAAAAACATACCTATAAATGAAATCTTTCAGATTTCATACATGTGGAAACATACATGCACTCTCTGCAACAATGTGACACAAGAAGAAATCCCCAATGAACGCTTCATATATATATCAATACCAAATTGTGAATCCATTCCATGTCAGCAACTTGTACAAAATGCAAACCATGGTAGATTATGCTCTACCTGCAATTCAGATAATCGCTCCACGTTAGTAATACAAACACATAGTAAATACGTAATACTTATGCTTCTACGTTACAATGCAGATGGTACCAAAAACAACTGCAAGCTGACTGGATTCACACATGGTCAAATATCACTTGGTAAGAAAACCTTCACAACAATAGGTATAATCTACCACGCAGGAGCCACAACCAATTCAGGGCTCTACACTGCATACATAAAAAAGAAATGTGGATGGTTTGAATGTAATCATAGTACCATTACTCTAAAGCAGAGATTACCAGCAAATCTTACAAACGCTTATTTGATGTTCTTAAAACCAAAATTTAATAAATAAACTGTATTTAAACCTTTAAGTAAATTTGTGTTACAAAAATATAAACTGTTAGAATACTCCAAAAGCTATCTAACTGCTCAAAGATTCTACAACAACTAATCAGATAAATGAATACCACTAAATTAGACCAAAAAATACACAGTTGGAATACGCCAATTGGTATCTAACTGTCCCAAAATTATAAATGTGTGTTAAAATAATATAAACTGTTAGAATACTCCAAAAGCTATCTAACAGCTCAAAGATTCTACAACAACTAATCAGATAAATGAATACCACTAAATTAGGCCAAAAAATACACAGTTAGAATACGCCAATTGGTATCTAACTGTCCCAAAATTTAACAATATCCAAATAGGTAAATCAAAACCACTAAAATATATTAAAAAAATAGACAGTTAGAATATGCCAATTGGTATCTAACTGCTCCAAAATTTTATAATATCAAAACAAATGATGAATCTGTTACTGCTCCAAAAAAATACAACAAAGCAAAGTATAAAGCATTAGCCAGAAACAACAAGTGAACACTGAAAACAAACAAACAAATAAACTGTAGCATAACAGAAAAAGGGTTTTTTTTTAATCCAACATGGATTTTTTTTTCTCCCACAGACCCAATGATTTTAGCAACAAATACAGAAACTGAGCAAATTGCACAGTACTCTGATTTGTACTCTACTAAATATGAGGGTCGAAAAAAAATAAAAGTGTATTGCTTATACAATGTAATAAGTCATTACAAAATACTAATACTAACATGCTATTTTCTTTTATCACAGAAATGAAGAAGAAAAACATGGACTCCCATTACTAGACCAAACAGTAAGTATACAATAATAAGGACAACCATAGCAGCATATCACATCCATAGTATCTAATACCTTTGTTCCTTATACATTTGTTTTTCACCCAAAGTTATAAGCAAATATGAATGTGATATGCTGCGGTGGTTGTTGCCAGGGCATACAATCTTGGGTGCATGGCCAAATGGCCATGCACCCAAGACTCTATGCCCTGGCAACAACCACCGCAGCATATCACATCCATAGAGTCAAACATTTCAACTATGATCTATGGGAATCTTTTAATGTCCGCGAACAATGTGAGTGTTCTTAGAACACTTTGAACTTGCCAGCAAACAATACGGACACCGTTTTCAGGACACCCCCTACGAACATTTCAGAATAACGCGATAGTTCTTACAACACTTTCAACTTAACAACTAACAATACGGACAGAGTCCTCAGGACACCCCCTACGAACACTCCCCGGACACCGCAAGTGTTCTTAGAAGCGTCTTCAGAACACCCCCATTTTGTTTATTTGCGAACATTTCAGGACACTGCGAGTGTTCTTAGGACACATTCAACTTGACAGAGAACAATACGAACAGTGTCCTCAGGACACCCCCTGCGAACACTCCCTGGACACCGCGAGTGTTCTTAGAAGCCTCTTCAGAACACCACCATCTTGTTTATTTGCGAACATTTCAGTACACCGCGAGTGTTCTCAGGACATATTCAACTTGACAGAGAACAATACGGACAGCGTCCTCAGGACACCCCCTACGAACACTCCCGGACACCGCGAGTGTTCTTAGAAGCGTCTTCAGAACACCCCCATTTTGTTTATTTGCAAACATTTCAGGACACCGCGAGTGTTCTTAGGACAGACTCAACTTGACAGAGAACAATACGGACAGCGTCCTCAGGACACCCTATAAGAACACTCCCCGGACACCACGAGTGTTCTTAGAAGCGTCTTCAGAACACCCCCATTTTGTTTATTTGCAAACATTTCAGGACACCGCGCGTGTTCTTAGAACACATTCAACTTGACAGAGAACAATACGGACAGCGTCCTCAGGACACCACCTACGAACACTCCCCGGACACCGCGAGTGTTCTTAGACCAGTTTCACTTTGCTTGCGAACAAAACGGACACATATTGACTCCTTAGAACACCCGTCAGTCAGTTTATTTAGAACATTTCAGAACACCCGTGATGTCCGCAAACAAATCAAACACAAAAAGAACGTCTAACACATAAAAAACACAACTTTCATCCTATCTCACACACTCCCACCCTCCCCAAACACTCCTACACACCAACACACTCTACAAAACACACATTTTGAACAAAGTTTCACCGCGCTGTCCGGGGACGTCCGCGAATCCAATATGGCGGGCGCTACCGAAAAATCTGACGCGCTTCACGCTCCACGCCGTCCAATCAGCGAACACTTTGCATGTCCGCGAACATCACGCAAGACGATTGGCCAATCAGGACACTTTCCGTGGAGCGAACAGGGAAGTGTATCCGCAAACCGAACACAGATATCACAAATTTTTTTTGACCTACTTTTTGGTCATTTTTAAAAAAACTACTGGACGAATTTTCACCAAATTTGCAAAAGCACGCTTTCGGGAGCAAGCCGCTGCTCCTGGTCCAAATTTGGTGGAAATCCGTCCAGCGGTTTGGGCTGTATGCGCAAGCAAAATTTTTTTCCCATTCACTCTTTGGAGAGTGAGTATAATGTATACAAATATGAGCTTATAGAGGGAAGGTAGAGTAATAAAAATAAAACTATGACAAAGTGCTGATGACCATAATGATTATCTTCATGCACAGAAAGGATTGCTCTCTTTCAAGCCTGTATCTTCCGCTATGTACATGTTTCATATGATGTGACAGGACCCCAAGTCTACAAATAAAGTACCTTTTCAATTTTTACTTCCTGACTGTTACTGAAGAAAACTATGTGGCTTCGATATGTCAGTAAAGGATAAAAAGGGAGAGCCAGCCATGTGATGTCATCAGTTATGTCATCAATGACATTTGTGATGTCATCTTTGATGTCCTGGGTGTTAGTGTTAGCAGTGCACGGTGGCATGAGTTATGGTTGCTTATGTTACCATAACTGGCGAATTTCAAGGGTTTTTCGGTTTTACTTGGAACCATAACGTCCCTTTAACAAAGTTTTTTCACAGAATTTCATAGGTTTTTAGTAGCACAACTTAACCATAATATCCCTGACATGTAACATAGAACATACTAACCCCCTCATAGTGATTTTCATGTCCGCGGACTACCGCCATGTCCGCGGACACATTGAGAATCTGAGCGTGGTGAATGTAAATTTAAATAGTGTGCCCCATTTCCCCTTTGAAGTTGGCTCTGAAAAGAGCCGTTTTTTTTTTACAGATGCTTGACAGACACCTGTTATTTTATATTTTTTTTCTTGTCTTTTTTTCTTACTTTACTCCTAAAATCTTCACATAACCTTCTCCAAAGCAACCCTTACATTCCAAAATAGAAAAGCATTTCCTGTAAAAGATAAAGAAATGCCATCTTCTTTAAAATTAACAGCATTACTGGCATAAATATTCTCATTGTTACAGAAGAACATACCAGCTCTAAGCATGAAGGCACACATGCCTTGGTTGATGACACACCTAGCAATGTTTTGCTGAGGACAAAAAACTGAACTATTGTCCCATATTGCCCTAGGTAGTAATCCAGAAAAAATTACTTTCGCATTTGGAAGGATCTTCATTACGGCTTGAACCAAGCGTTCCAAATCAGCCAACAAAGTAGGGGCACTGACGTTGCCCAAATGGAAAGCACCATAGTGCAAAACTACCACATGCTGATTGTTCATCGTGGCCATATCCGCACAAACTTGTACAATTCCCTGTACATTGCAATCAGGCACAGTGCTCCACACCACCTCCATTCCTTTCACATCAAAGTTCTTTGCAACATGCCTGCATTCAGCATACTGCTGTAAACCATGCACAAACATATCTCCGAGCACCAACACCCTGACTTTCTCCACTTCTGCCATCTTCACCACACACAGTCTCTTTCAACACAAATCCACAACCTCGACATCTGATTGGCTGATCCGTACAGTCTTCTTTCCATGTTGGATTTCCTGGAAAAACCCAGATTTACCACGCCCTGTCCACGAACAGCCGCGGTGTCCGCGGACGGTGTCCACTTTACTCTCTGTACCATTCCCTCATTGCATACAGCTAAGCAATCACACAATACGAATAACGTCCTCAGAACACCCCCATTTTGTGAATTTTCGAACATTTCAGGACAATTATCATTTCATTATTCAACATATTACCATTACAAATATTATACTTTTATCTTGCACTCTGCACACAATGCTATCTTTCTCCATTAGTAGCTCAGTATACTACATAGAATCCCATAATACAATGCTATTTATTGATATAAATGCATCGTTCAAAGCACTAATAACGGTATGATATTTATTGCAATATCCTTGACACTTTTTTCGGAACATTATAATAAAAATCTCTAGTACACAAATTCCATAAAAAGTACATACACATGTGATGTCATCAGTGATTTCATCAATGACATTTGCGATGTCATCTTTGATGTCCTGGGTGTTAGTCTTAGCAGTGCATGGTGTTGGCGCAAGTTATTTTTCATAGCTTACCATAACTTGCTATTTTCAGGGGTCTTTCGGCTGTACTTAGAACCATAACGTCCTTTAAAAAAACTTTTTTTAATATCACGCAAACAATATACAAACATGGCGTGCAAAAACCAACTTCTACAGATGGCTTTACACAGAATGTTGCAAAGTAAGAATTTATGCTAGTTCACAGTGAAGGTCAGCTGCTTCCATTTTTTTCTCGGGCCCCGGAGAGGCTCACGAAGCAGACTATAAGGTTGTATTGTGTTTTGACCTTGACAGACAGAGATTGTGATGAAAGACTTCTCTTGAAGGAGTGTTGCTAAAACGTAAGAGAAGATAAAGATGAAATTACTGAAACAAAACCACTTTTACATATTATATCACTACGCGAAAGATCGTTGGCACACGCGGAGTCGTATTTTGGGACTGCACCACTCGTAGACAATGGAAATTGCAATTGTACTGTAAGTAACCCTTTAGATTACTTTATACCAAATATAATTACAATAGCGTAGCATTAAAGACCGCTGAAGTTGAACTTGTTCGTTGAAAGTGGCATAATGTTTTCTACCACGCACTATCACCGCCGAATTGATCCCCTGTCGTTTAGAGGGCTCTGAAAAAGGCAGACGACACAGAGTGGGTTAATATAAATATTTTAACCAGTCTATAGGCGGTCAAGCGCTCTACTCGCTGTGCCACTTCACTGTAGCCTGTCAAGTGGCACAGCGAGTACAGCGCTCGCTTTGACATCCGTGCACAGCTTGCTAACGCAAGTTCGAATCCCGGCAAGGCGAAACTCAGCCTGTCATACTTCCGTGGTCGATAAATGAGCACCACACAGCGTGGTTAATAATAAGCACCGCTTACATACCTCACAGTTCTTAGCGCTATATGAATGGGAAAATATTATTATTTTATTATTAACATACTCTGTTGCACTATCTTCGATAGCAAATAGTTTCACGCCCTAATAAATAAAATGATGATTTTTAATGAAGATCGGCTGGTGAGACTAAGTTATGTTTTTTAAAATAGGTATGTGGCCCCATTTTGTCTATGTCACGATTTACAGACTCCAGCGGATGGGGTCTTCAACTGCCAGGTGCAAGTCCAAATATGCAACTTCATGACCCTCACCATTTTATGGGACAATCGCCAAGGACCAATATGCCCTTACGCAGTACTAGCGGCTACAAACAACATACCAACCAATAGGGTGGTCTAATGGCTCGTTGTTGGAGCAACCTTCCGATTATCAGAGCGACCATTTACTGCTTTTATCATAAACCAACAGCCTATCTACCGCAAAGGAACAACGCGTGGCTCCAAATAAACTTTTGCTGATCGACAGCAGAGACAATAGCAAATCGCTGAATATTCACTAAACATTTCATGTGAAATAAATGTACTTTACCAAATGTACAATCCTGCTGTTTACTTTTAAACCACAGTTTCATATTCCGAATTGTGGCGTACTGAGTTGTAAGCTGATCTAACACTCTCTGTACCGCAAAGGAACATCGCGTGTCTCAACATGAACTTTTGCGGATCGACAACAAAGACAAATGTAAATTGCTGAATATTCTCTAAACATTTGATGTCAAATAAATGTACTTTACAACATTTTCAATCTTGCTCTTTGCTTTTAAATCACAGTTTCATATTCCGAATTGTGGCGCGCTGTGTTGTGACATAATGTGTGTTGTCTTCCGGGTTCTGTGTAAAGTCGCGTAGTACTGGAGACGACTGGGCGCGTTTCATTACGCACCCTGTAACGTCACGGAGAAAGGCGGGGAATATGAATGCTTTGATAATACCAGGCTTAGGGGCGGGAGATATGATTTAGTGTCGCAAAAGCAAGTCAGCCAGGTCAATAGCACCAGTCATAGGATTATCACATAATGTCGACGCACACCAGCCGGATTTATCGTTTCTTTAGTGGACAAAAAGTCGGTTGACGCCCCTAGGAAATTGTACTATTAGCGAACAAAAGGAGTGCTCTTAAAACACTTTCACCCTGACAACGAACAATACAAACAACGTTCTCAGTACACCCCCATTCTGTGTAATTGCAACCATTTCGGGACACTGCGAGTGTTCTTAGAACACATTCAACTAGACAGATTACAATACGGACAGCGTCCTGAGGACACCCCCAGTTTGTGTATTTACGAACAATTAAGTACACCGCGAGTGTTCATAGCTCATTTTTACCTTCCATGCAAACAAAAATGACACATACTCCGTCCTCTAAACCATAGCTCTCAACTCACACGCTTTTGGCGGGTGTCACACGCCTTGTAAAGGGCAGACTCACCTGCCAAGCCTCCTGCACGCCCATTCATTCCAATGGGCGTCTCATCCGCTAAAAACAAAATCGGGTGATTTCACCCGCCTGTAAAACAAAAATGGTTGAGAGCTATGTCTAAACACCCCACCATTTAGTTTATTTACAAAATGTCAGAACAGCCGTGTTCTCCGCGGATAAATCGAACGCAACAAAAAGGTCTAGCACATAAAAAAACAAAACATTGAACCTATCTCATACTCCCCAACCCTCCCCAAACACTCTTACACACGGCACTAAATACAATTTTTATCCACGTTTCACTGCGCTGTACGCGGTCGACTGCGAATACAAGATGGCGGGCGCCACAGAAAATCTGATGCGCTCCACGCCCCTTGCCGTCCAATCAGCGAACACGTCGCATGTCCGCGGACATGACGCAAGCCCATGGGCCAATCGGGGTGCTGTCCGCGGAGCGAACAGGGAAGTCCGTCCGCGAAGCGAACGCAGATATCACTAATTTTTTTGCCTTACATTTTGGTCATTTTTAAAAAAACTACTGGACAGATTTACACCAAATTTACAAAAGCACGCTTTTGGGACCAGGCCGCCGCTCCTGCCGCAAATTTGGTGTAAATCCGTCCAACGGTTCGGGCTTTAGCTGTGCGCAAAGTTTTTTCCCATTCAGTCCATTCAGTCTATGGGAAAAAAAAAGTTTTGGGACCCCCCCCTATAACTTTTCCCCCCCTGGACGAATCCTCACCAAACTTTGCAAAAACATTCAGAGTGACCCAACTGGTGACGATCCGTCCAGGGAGAGCGAAGTTATAAGCCGCCCAAAAAGTGCTCTTCCTATGGAAACAGCAACTTAACCATAACTACATGGCCACTACCGTGGCCATGTAATATATATATATATATATATATAT
Organism: Ambystoma mexicanum; assembly: GCF_040938575.1. NCBI lineage: Eukaryota > Metazoa > Chordata > Amphibia > Caudata > Ambystomatidae > Ambystoma > Ambystoma mexicanum. Next base: position 783,037,151 of record NC_090939.1, read on the forward strand.
ATATATATATATATATATATATATATATAATATATATATATATATATATATATATATAGGAGTCAGTAAAAGAGGGATGTTCCCACTATGTACGATAGCAGTGCTGAGCTTTTTTTATTTTGTCGCAGTCAGAAAAACAAGTGAATTACAGGCAAAAATTCAAGCAAGGTTGGATGAGCCAAGAAGCCAATTTTTTATTTTTTTTATTTATTTAAATTTGTATAGCGCGCAAGCAGCCCAGGGGCATTGAGGCGCTGTTACTTGCATGAGCTTAGTTACAGGCATGGTATCAGTAAGAGGCATAATACAGATAGGAACAAGCAAGGTTATCATTACAGATTATGCGGTTGGTCAATACAACTTAGGCAATGGGTCATATGGTTGGTATTATGCAGCTGCGAGGGACCTTATGAGAAGAGGGTGGTTTTCAGCGCTTTGAGGAAGGCTAGGAGGGAGGGCTCATCGCGGATGGTGGGAGGTAGGGCATTCCAGTGAGTGGGTGCGAGATAGGGGAAGCTGGATCCACCTGCTCTGGATCTTTTTACTAATGGCACAGAGAGCATGTTGGTGTAGGGTGATCTTGTTGGTCTTGTAGAGGCGACGGAGTGGATTCTTTGTGAGAGGTAATCGGGGGCAGTGAGATGGATGCATTTGTGTGTCAGTGTGAGCGCTTTGAAAATTATTCTTTCTTTTATTGGGAGCCAGTGGGCTAGTTTTCTGGCTTCCGAGATGTGGTCCCTTTTGGCAATACCTTGGGCTGCTCGGAGAGCACTATTCTGGATGACTTGTAGCCTCTCCAAGTTTTTTTTTGAGGTTCCTAGGAAGAGTATGTTGCAGTAGTCTAGCCTGTAGCTGGTGATGGCTCTGGCTATGTTTGTGCAGTTCTCTTTGGAGAGGAAAGGCCTGACTGCGTTGATCAGTTTAGCATGATATGCGGCTGAGAAGGCAATGGCGTTGACTTGTCTGTCCATGGAGAGGTTAGCGTCTAGATAGACTCCAAGAGTTTTGACTGAGTCTGAAACAGGTATTTTGATGGTGTCGATGGTGAAGTGACTGAATTGGGAGTCAAGTTTTTTTTAGCGTTTCGGGGGATCCTACCAGTAGGAGTTCTGTCTTGTCAGAGTTGAAGCATAGTCCATTGTCTGCCATCCAGGCTTGGATGGTGTTGTAGAGGTTGTTAAGGGTCATGGAGTCGGTGTCGTAGTTGCCTGTGAGGGTAAGGAGGATCTGGGTATCGTCCGCGTAGTTAGTGTAGGATATACCCATAGCGTCGAGGATGAGGAAGAGGGGTCGTGTGAAGATGTTGTAGAGTGTGGGGGAGAGGCATGAGCCTTGGGGCACGCCAAAGAGTATGGTAGTGGGTGAGGCAGAGGCTAGGTCGGAGAATACTTGCATGGTTCTGTCCTGTAGGAAGGATTTGATCCATGCTGTGGCGTCAGGGGAGAACTTGGCAGTGAAGGAGAGATGATGGCAAAGGGCGTCATGATCTACGAGATTGAACGCTGCAGACAAGTCAAGGAGTAGGAGAAGAGCTGATTTGCCCATGTCTCTGGCATCGTCCATTTGGTTTTTCAGGTCAAGTAGGGCGGTTTCAGTTCCATGTCTAGGGCGGAAGCCAGATTGGCGGAGTCCCAGGAGTTTGTTTTCTTTGATGTAGTGCTGAACCTGCAGATAGGCTGCTTTGTCGAGTATTTTGAGGAGGAAAGGGACAGTGGTGATGGGTCTATAGTTGTTGGGGGAGGTGGGATCGAGAGTAGGTTTTTTTAGGAGGGGGCGGACCCATGCTTCCTTGAGGGAGGTGGGGACTTTCCCTGTTGCGAAGGAGGCATTAACAAATGCTGTCAGGAAGGGAGCAAGTGCTTCAGTGCAGTCCTTGATGAGAGTGGCTGGGCAGGCATCACCTTTACAGTTGGATGCTTTGATGTTCTTCATTATGTTAATGATGTCCTTTTCCTGTATGGATTTGAAGGAGAAGGGTTGGGGAGGGTCTTGGGCCGGTGGTGGGACAGGGATATGAGTATTGGGCAGGGCTTGTTTGGTAGCTAGTATTTTGCTTGGAGGCGGCTCAGTTTAGTTAGCATTGCCGTTTGAATTTCGTCGCACCAGGCTTTGTCTTTGGTGAAGTTCTGGGGGGTGGGAGTAGGAGTCTCTAGCTCCCTAAAAATTGCAAAGATTTCTTTTGTGCTGGATTGGGCTTCCGAAATTCTGGATTCAAAGGATTTGGATTTTGCCCGGGTGATAGCTTTTTTGTACTCCGTGGAGCAGGTTTTAAAGATCAGCTTGTCTTTGTCAGTGTGGGACGTTTGCCACTGAGTAAGTGCTGCCTTTTTCTCGTTACGGAGTGCGAGCAAGTCTGGGGTGAACCAGGAGTTAGAGTGGGTGGTGGGTTTGTATTTACGGGGTTTTAGTGGGGCAATGGAGTTAATAGCTGCTTTAATGGCAGCATCGTAGGTTGATGCAAGAGTTTCTGGGTCTGCGGAGAAAGGTGGTCTGAAAGCTGGGCCTTGTAGGAAGGGCAGTAGTCTTTCCTTAGTGAGCTGGCGGGAGCTTCTTGTGAGGCAAGGTGGTAGGGGTTGGGGTGGCGGGGTAGAGGAGCTGGTGGTGAGGATGCTAAATGTGATGATATGGTGGTCAGACCATGGAGTGTTTACAGTGATGATGAGTGGGCAGTTGTGCTGAGCAATCCAGTCGAGTGTTCTGCCCTGAGTGTGCGTTGGGCTAAAGATGGTGTTCTTATAGCCTAGTGTTGTTAGGGCTAGGTCAAAGGATTTGGCTGCTGGGTCCTTTTTATCCTGGAGGCCTAAGTTAAGGTCCCCAAGGAGAATGGCTTTCGAATGCTTTTTGAGGTTGTCAGATAGGAGATGGATGAGAGAGGCTTGGAAGTCTTCTAATGGGCCAGGAGGGCGATAGACAATATGAGCGGTAATGGTACAGTTGGGGGAGAGGATCATTTTGACTTGGAGGTAATCATAGTTGCTGTGTAGGGGTTTTTCTACCTTTCTAATACTGTAGCAGTCCTTAGCGATGATTGCGACCCCTCCACCTTTAGAGGGGCGATCTTGTCTGGTGATGGAGTAGCCAGAAGGGAGTGCCAGGGAGAGCGCAGGGCCAGAGGCATCGTGCAGCCATGTTTCTGATATCATGAGCAGGTCAAGGTCATGGGTGGTTATGAGGTCGTGAATGTCTAGAGCGTGGGCGCTGATGGATCTAGCATTGATCATGGCGCATTTGAGGTGGGGTTCTGTGACGACTAGGGAGGGGTATGTGGGAGGAGAGGGTGAGGTGATGGGCAAAGGCAATTTCAGACTGGCGTGAGTTGACTTTGGATACAAATCGTGTGAAAGAATAAAGCTTCTGTTCAGAAGGCATGAACGAGAACAAGAAAACGTCAGAGGTCTATTCGAAAAAAGCATTTTAATACACTGAATGCTCCATTTCATGGTCTTCAGTCACGTGGGGAGGAGAAATCGGATGAGCATGATGGTCACACCTACACACAAGGGCAGAGTGTGCCTTTACTCCCCTGAAATATATATATATATATATATATATATATATATATATATATATATATATATATATATATATATATATATATATATATATATATATATTGATGATGACAATGAAGTGGCTGTGCAAAGTTCCAAATCTGATCATAGAGGCCTTGGTGAACAGCAGGTATCGTTAGAATGCATGGGGAATTATCTTGTGAAAATATGGAGTGATTTGACCGATCCAGTGGTACTGCAAGAGTTGCGTGATTTGGTTGTTCTTTCGAATTTGCGAAATAATGCAATGAAAATACAAGAACTTGTAGGCCGAATATTTGTGTTTAAGCGAGAACTTGATCGATTGCAAAACAAATTATTGAAAAAAGATAAATCGCATATGTCGTTTGTTCAGCAACGGTTTTTACCATCATTGAAACCTGTTAGTGAAGAGATGCAAATTTGTACGTGAGATGCGCTTAGATGGATTACGGATGCCGCCATTTCCCCAATTGAAGTGCATGATACGTTTAGTCAGTATACACCAGAGATGCAGAGAAAGGTATTACAGGTCATGGTAGAGTACCTACAGGAATAATGTATGAAGAATAGGGTATATTGTCCCGCTGATTTAATGACTATTTATAAAAGAGTATTTTCGCCTGAAACTGGAATGACTGCTTTTTCACTTGATTTAGTGCTTAATAGACGAATGACTGTGGAATTGCCATTGCCTAGTTTGCAATTACCCATAAGGGAGGTGCCTCCCACGTTTGCCCCGAAAGTAGAGGTTGCTGTCAGTGGAGGAGCTCTAGCGCGAACGATAGAAGCTCATTATATTGCACAGTTTGCACATGTCCCTTTTTCTAGGCAAGTGGTAAATACTATAAAGCAGACAATCCCTGATATTAGGAAAAATCCAGCAGGATTCTATAAAGAAATTGAATCTGTTTTGAATTCATCTGTTTTTACATTGAGTGACATTGATCTACTGTTTCCTGTGATTCTTCCTGTAGACATTAGGAAACAGGTTAGAAATAGAAATGACACGCCGATGTTAGGCGATACATGGGAGAATTTGATTAGAATTGATAATGAGAGAAAGGCTGGAGATTAGCCACTGCAGGATAGTAGAGAAATTGAAAACTTTAGTGCTCGAGAAGAGAATAGTTTGGGATAAATTGACTGCTTGTTTACAGGGCAAAGAGGAAGGAGAGATGGATTATTTTAATCGGCTTGAAGAAGTATTTGCAGATTTTAGTGGTCAAGATCTAAGTATTGAACCTGGGAAGAGATTATTTGTTGATAAATTTGTGAGAGGGTTATTACCAAAAATTCAAAGTTTAATAATGACGTCTGAAAGTGCATGGCAAGCAAAAACACAAAGTGAAGTATTGCATATGGCCCAACATTATGAGAACAGAGTAAATTCAGAAAAGGATAAGGAACTATACGGCAACAGGAATTTAAAAACAAGAGTATTGCTACAGCAAGTAGCGAACAATAATAGGGGTGGTGGGAACGCACCGCCCATAGTCCAATTTGAATTAACTTAACGTCCAATATGCAAGGGGGTTCAATAGGGATTAATCAATGTGCCTATTGTTGACAAGAAAGCCATTGACGAGCACAGTGCCCACATATACAGAATAGAAATGGGACTTTTCCGAGAAGACAGAATAGTGGTCGTCTGGGAATACTAGGACAGAATAGAAATCACAAGATGCCACAATTTCAGGAAAATCAGGGTAATCAGAATCAACAACGAAACAATACAAATGGTGGGAATGTTTTTGACAATCAGTCCAATGCATATTATTCTGGCGACTTTACATCTGACGGTGTTCTGTTCTACTAGGACAGCCTGAGACAGGGGTTGGAACCAGTACCTATTCCTGTTAACCAGAAAGGGCCCTACGTAGAAATGAAGGTTGGGAATAGGGAGCACATTTTTTTAGTGGACACAGGTGCACAAAATTGTTCAATTGACCATCAGCGGGTTCCAGAAATACCACTGTCAGGGCATACAAATGTCTCAGTAGGGTTTTCAGGTACGCCAGTAATTAGTCCAGTGTCACAACCAGTACCTATAACACTAGGTCCATTTAAAGAGTCTTGCCCATTTCATTTGACGAAAAATTGTGGCAAAAATGTGTTGGGATTAAATTTGTTGAAGAAATTGAATGCAGTCATTTATTGTTCGCCTGATGGAGTATATTTGACAATTTCGCCACACAAGACTCCTGTATCACAATTTGTATCTATGCCACTACCGACTGAATTGAGTTAAGTACTGGCTTGTATATGGGCAGTGAACGACAATGATGTTAGTTGTTTGAAAGTAGAGCCAGTGAAAATTGTTCTGAAAGAAGGAATTACATTGCCGCGTATTCTGCAATATAAAATTTTGGCCGAGGGAGAAAAAGCGTTGAAATACATTGTGTCAGATTTAATTAAAAGGAACGTGATTGAAGAAACTTCTGGCAGTATTTGCAATAGTCTGATTCTTCCGGTTTACAAGAAAGGAGGTAATGATATACCTTACCGTTTTATAATTGATTTACGCAGAGTAAATAAAGTGGTTGATCCACAATTTCCATTAGTCCTGGACGTGACTACAATTTTGACTATGATTCCAGCTCTGCATCATATTTTAGTGTGATTGATTTGAAAAATGCATTTTTTTTAGTATCCCAGTGCATCCAGATAGTAGATATTTGTTTGCTTTTACACTAGGAGGACGTTCATTTACATTCACATGAATTCCACAGGGTTACACTGAGAGTCCAAGTATTGGAAGCCCCTTCCCCTGCCCCTGATACCTGCACTAAAGACAGGCAATGGTGCAATAACATTCAAAACGCTCTCCTCAACAAAATCACCACCCTGCAATCAAAAATTAACGCCAAACAAACTTCCCTACTCACCAACCCCCCCACTAAACCCTACACCACGCCAACGGCCTCCTTTACTCACACCCCTTTCAGCTTCACCCCACTCACCATCCTCGAGGTCGAAAACATCATTCGCAACCTAAAACCCTCTAACTGCCAAGGTGACTCTTGCCCAGCACCTATCATTAAGGAAGCGGCACATGACCTTGCTCCGTTCATAACCACCTTCATCAACTCTTCATTCCTAACTGGAACAGTACCCAACAATTTAAAGGACGCCTGGGTTATCCCTCTCCTAAAAAAACCGAATCTAGACCCTGAAACACCAACGAACTATAGACCTATTACCACTGTACCGTTCCTACTTAAAATACTTGACAGAGTAGCATACCTGCAGATTCAGAATTACTTAGAAACTTATAACCTCCTCGGCTCAAGACAGTCTGGCTTCAGACCCAAGCACGGGACTGAAACAGCTCTTCTTGACCTAAAAACTCAAATTGAGGACCTTAAAGACAACGGTAAACTGTCCCTTCTACTACTACTGGACCTATCTGCTGCCTTCGACTTGGTAAACCACCAAATACTATGTCGGCACCTGAAATCTGCTGCCCACTTCTCTGACAATGCATCCAACTGGATCAGGTCATTCCTCGACAACAGACACATGAGAGTTTTCTCACCCACCGCATCGGCCGACCTTACACCAGTCCCGTGTGGAGTCCCGCAAGGGTCCTGTGTCTCCCCTACTCTCTATAATGTCTTCACCAAACCATTATTTGATGTGCTTGACTATCTGGGTGTCACCTACACGAACTACGCCGATGACACCCAGATACTCATACCCATTACTGGTGACTACATTGCTGATTCCAAAGCCCTCAATGACATTTACCTTGTCATTCAAGCTTGGATGGCCCAGCACGAGCTGTGCCTCAACGATGATAAGACTGAGCTTCTCATCTTAGGCACGCAACAGAGACTTAACAAACTAAGTCCCCTGTTCGGCTCCTTTAACATTGACGGTAATCTAATTAAAGTATCTAAAGATACCAAAACCCTGGGTATCTACCTGGACGCCTCCTTATCTCTCACCCGACAAACCAATGCAGTGGCTGCCGCGTCCGCCTACACCTGCAAATTGATCTCAGCCTGTCGCCCATTCCTCACCGCCAAGAACTGCATTACCCTGGCCAGGACCTTGGTTATGTCCAAATTGGACTATTGTAATGCATTGTACCAAGGCACTAACCAGGGCAATCTCAACAAACTTCAGACTACCCAAAACAATGCCATTAGAGCGGCCCTTAATATCCCTCGATCTGCCCACATCTCAGAAACAAGGAAGAACCTCAACTGGCTCTCCGTCGCCCAAAGGATCTCACTGAAAGCACTCACTCTTACATACAAATGTGTTAACCACCAGGCCCCCTCATATCTAGCCTCTCGATTCACTCAACATATACCAACGCGAGTACTCAGATCTGCACAGTCCCACGGTCTTGCAATCCCTAGATTCAAGCTTCACACAGCTGGTGGTGCCAGCTTCCCTGTCCTGGCAGCCAAGCTTTGGAACACTGTACCACTCACCATCAGAACCTTACCGTCATTCAACCTATTCAAACACAAAGCCAAGCTTTGGCTAGTTACATCTCACTGACTCTGACGGACCATCCGGCTTTGCTTTGCTCTGACATTACTGTCCCGCTCATTGCTTTGCTTTGTAAACGTCAATTGTATATTCTGTATATTCTGATCGCAATCTGTTGGTACCAGTGCGATGATTTGTCATACCTGTAACTTTCTGTCAAGATATGCGCCCGGTTGCCTTTGGGCCTGGTCTGCGCTATATAAATAAATAAATAAATAAATAAATACATTTACAGTAGAGCTTTGATGGAACAACTAGACATGCTTGAACTACCAACAGGTTGTGTATTACTACAGTACATAGATGACTTGTTAATAGCAGCACACACAGAAGAAAAATGTAAAGAAAGCACTGTTGCATTATTGACACATTTAGCAGCGCATGGACACTAAGCTTCGCTAAACAAATTCCAGTATTGTCAAAAGGAAGTGGCCTATTTGGGCTTCTTCCTTTCGAAGGAGGGAAGAAGATTGACACCAGAAAGAATAGAAAGCATCTCTGATATGCCTATTCCAAATACGCAGAAAGAAGTTAGGGCTTTAATTGGCATGGCTTCATATTGTAGGCAGTATAGCGCAAATTTTTCAATGATTGTGTAACCAATAGTGGCATTGACAAGGAAGGATGTTACCTTACCTTTGCCATGGAACATGTAATGTCAAGAAGCATTTGACCTGCTCAGAGCTGCATTGTGTTCAGCTCCAGTTTTGAGCATGCCAAATTACGACAAGAGTTTTAAGTTATTTGTGCATGAAAACAATGGATGTGCTTTGGCTGTTTTGACTCAGCAACACAGGGGGAGAAATAGACCATGCGGCTACTTCTCTTCCACGTTGGATCCTGTTGCATGTGCTTTGCCGCGTTTTTTGCGAGCTGTTGCTGCAGATGCTGCATCAGTAAAACAAACCGAGGGAATGGTTTTAGGTCACACTTTAACTGTAAGGGTACCTCATTCAGTGGACGTTCTTTTAAATAGAACGCAGACACAACATCTTACATCAGCCAGATTAACAAGGTATGAAATTGTTCTATATGCACCATTTATCCAAATTAAGAGATGTTGTGATTTAAATCCGGCCGAGTTAATGCCTCCTCCAAATGACAAAGTGGATGGAAAACAATACCCCCATGATTTAAATTACCAGATGGCACATCAACTGCTGCTTATGTCATCACTACACTGAAAACTATTATAGAAAGCAAATGAATCCCATATAACTCAGCACAAGATGCAGAAATAATAGTGTTAACAAGAGCATGTGAAATTTCGGCAAACCTCAATGTAAATATATATACTGACAGTCAGTATGCCTTTGGGGTGGTACACAATTTTAGTCGATTATGGGCTGAAAGGGGTTTCCTGACGTCACATGGAACCAAAATCCCACATGGCACTTTGATAGTGAGACTGTTGTCAGCACTCGCGCTTTCCAAGCGATTAACGATAATGAAATGTGAAGTACATAACAAAATAACATGTAATGTTGGAAAGGGAAACGCATTTGGAGACAAAATTGTGAAACAAACTGCCACTGATTTACGCACAAAGATGAATGTCTAAAAAATAGAAGATGTACCCTGCATGATAGAAAATGGAATTGCAACCGTTAAGGATATCCAAGCAGAAGATACTGTAGATGAAATAAAAATAGGTCCAGGAGATTTAGATTCTGAGGGTTGTTGGGTGGACAAACAAATAACCGATGGATGTTGCCAAATGCCTATGTGATGGCAATGGTCACTGTGGCTCACAATCCAACACTAATATGTGCTAGAAAAATGATTCAACACCTCGATTCTGTATGGCAGAATCCACACATTTGAAAAACTACTGAAAGATTGGTTCAGAATTGCATGATTGTTTACAAAATAGCATTGGAAAGGGAACAGTGACACCAGCAGGAAGGTTTGGCCCACCGTCTGTGCCATTATGATTTAATTGAAATGGAGAGGTGCCAGAACTATAAGTATGTCCTTGTGGTGGTCTGCACATTCAGAAAATGGGTAGAGGCCTATCCCCTGAAAGATTGTACAGCTATGTCCACAGCTAAAGGCATGTTAAAAGAATATTTTCCCTGATACGGGCTACCTCGTGTCATATGGTCAGACAATGGGCCGCACTTTATTGCAGCCGTGATAATACAAATTTGCACAGGGAGCAATTCGAAATGGCCCGATGCACTACCCCTAGCTTTACTTTGCATGCGAACAGCTGTACAGGCAAGGACTGGTCTCTCTCCGTATGAAATTGTCATGGGGAGACCAGGAAATGTATGGAACGTGCTTCGACCAAAACGGTTGAGGGATATTGAATAACCATTACTTATTGATCACTGTCAACAGTTGACTCAAAACTTGCCTTTGATTCATCAGCAGGTGCAGGAGGCTCTTCCTGTCAGATATACCGGCCCAGGACATTGTCTGCAGCCAAGAGACTGGACCCCTGTGAACATTTTTGAAAGAAAATCTTCGCTTGCCCCACGCTGGACGGGACCCTTGCAGGTGCTACTGGCTACGCAGACTGCAGTCAGAGTGAATGGCCGCAAGCACTGGATCCACGCAACACACACGAAAAGAGTTCAGTTTCCTTTGCCACATGAGAAAGAGATTGATGATCCTGATGTCAAAAGAAAGACAGCTGCACTTCATCTCAAAGATATCATCACCAGTTCTCTGTCAGAAGTACTTCCTAAGCCAGAGAAAGGGCCTGGGGAGATTGCAACAAAGATCGAAAGGCCAAAATTGCCTCAACTTTGTCCGACTGCTGCCTCATCATCATCACGCATTGTATCTCAAGTTGCCACTGATCCTGCATCTGGAAATGAGAGTGTATTGTTCATTGATCATACTGTACTTGGAGCTGTAAGGTACAATCCACGTTCACAAAATCGGAAGTGATCAGCTTTTGCTTTGCCTTTGTTCCTAGCTCACTGATGAAGCTGGGAACGGAGGCCTAGTGAAAAGGAGCGTATGATCTGTATCAAGTTGAAAGTTCTGACACGCGGTTTCCGGATGCTACCATTGAAAGTGAAGGCCTTTGCAACCTTGCATGGACAAGCGGGGCAAATAATACCGACACTGTAACATTGATACTTGTTCCTGCCTTTTTGGAGCTCTGTGAACGATTGTTGCTAACGTGTGTTGCTGTTAAGAACTTTCCCAGACGGATACTGAAAAACTTTCTCTGAGATAAGCATTATAGACAATGCCTATATTTGCTCCTGCTCCCTCCTCCAATGATGCTGTTGATGATATAGAGATAGAGATTAAACCTACTCCAACAAAGTCTTGGTTCAGAAAGAATAATATGCTAATATTTATAATACCGCTTTGCATTTTGATTACACTGGTCCCAATATTTTGGTATCTAGAAACTGTGCATCCCTTAAACTCTCTCTTGACTGCTACCAATGCTCCTACCATGAGCAGCCCAGTACATGTGCTCTCTTATACTCTCCCTTCACAAGAAGTGAAACAGAGAAAAGGATATGATAATAATAATTACTACTGATTATGAATCTGACCCATGCTATCTTGAATAGGTCCAATTGTTGGGTCTGTTCCCATTTGCCGCAGCACGGGGAAAGATGAATGGGTTGTTATGTACATCATTTGCCACTTAATAATGCCTGTTGTGCATCATTAAGAGCGCTATTTTTCGGAAAATTGAATGATAGTGTCACTGGTCAGTTTGATGGAACAAACATAAATGAATTTGAAAGATTGGTATTGGAACCAAGCGGTTGTTCCGTATTTACAAGCAGAAGCAAAATAAAACCGGTGACAACAAGTCCAGTAGATAGGCTCTCTAGGCCTTACCAGTCCCTAATCACTTTTAAAATGGCTCCGTTAGGAAACAATAATGCTGTGCCTCCCTCCTATATCATTAATCATAGTCCAAATTCTGTCCCATTTTGTTTACGGAAAAAGGGTTCCTACTCAGTGGGAACATTCACTAGATGCATGAATATTGCTGTGCTTGAACAAGAAGAAAAACCATTATATATAGGATATATAGGAGGTTCTGTCTATTTTATATGTGGAGATCAGGCCTATCTATGGTTACCTAGAACTTGGGAAGGGACCTGTTATTTAGGAATACTTTTACCTGGTGTATTTCTTTCCAAAACTTCTGAAATAGTAAAATTATCTAGATCTCGGCCACGACAAGATGATACCACAGGACAGATTGCTGGGGATATAGCAAAAACATTTATACCATTTTGAGGACAAGCAATAAACTCATGGAATATAAGAAAACTGTCCAGGGTGTTAGAAAAAAGGATAAATGGGACAACGGATATACTCTATAATATGACATTAGAACAAAAAGCAATCCGATTAATTGCACTTCAAAATAGAATGGTGCTTGATATAATTTTGGCTGATCATGGAAGAGTATGCAAATTGGTGGGGTCAGCGTGCTGTGTATCCGTAAATGACTCCTCCCCCACGATATTTGAAGCAATTAAGAAATTGCATGTCCTAAGCTCTGAAATTCATGTTCCCTCAGGTGGGTGGAATCTGAACATAGGTTCATGGTTTTGGGAACTGCTACGATCATGGGGATGAAACTAATTGCAATCTTGGTTATGATATTTGGATTCCTCAAATTTTGCTGTTGTTGCATACAATGCCTGCCTGTTCTGTGCTCCCAAATTTCAAATGAATGCGTACATGCAATTAGTACGAAACCTCCTCGCATGTTAAGTGAAGGTTAATTTGTGTTCATTTTGAACTTATGTGCGTCCTGCTGCCTGCTAACTCAACCATGCTACTCCTGTACATACCTGCCACACTGTGGGTCTACTGTATTACCTTTGGCACTATCTTGAGATTTCGAATCTAGGTGCTCCCCATTGTAATGTGATACCTCTGTGCATTTCTGCCTTACTCTGAAATTTCGAATCTAGGTGCTCCCCATTGTAATGTGATACTTCTGTGCATTTCTGCCTTAGCCTGGGATTTTGCATCTAGGTGTTCCCCATTGTAATGTGATACCTCTGTGCATTTCTGCCTTAGCCTGGGATTTCACATCTAGGTGTTCCCATTGTAATGTGATACGTCTGTGCATTTCTGCCTTAGCCTGGGATTTCGCATCTAGGTGTTCCCATTGTAATGTGATACCTCTGTGCATTTCTGCCTTATTCTGACATTTTGAATCCGGGTGCTCCCCTCTGTTCTTGACTTAAGGCCATTTGCTGTGGACACCCCCTTTGCGAATTATCATCCTGTTAAATACCATACCTTAACCCACTCTGCCTAGTATTCAACTGCAGCATTTAGTCTATTCCTCATAATACCTAGCTCACCTTGCCAAATACTTAGCCGAAAGCTGACCTATACTTGATTGACGCAGGAAATAACAAGCCCCAGCCTGTCTAGCAACAACATTATGTACTCGTACCTGCCCAACCCAGCCCGTCGAACATCTTTCACCAACCTGATAGGTATACTTAGTACTATTGTATACACTTCCATGCTAACAACTCTGCCCCTAGAGGGCCTAGCTGCCCACACACAATCTATCCCCAAACTCCCTTGCAATACAGCACAGAGAAATTACAGACTTCGGGCACGCCTACCTAAAATATTCAAACCTATCAATAAATATAATATCAATCTGAATCACCTTCGACCTAAACTACTCCCACCTCTGGTAACCACTGCTCATCTAAGCTGCAACCCCTTTCCTAAAAGAAATAAGCCCACTGCCAACCCACCTCTCATGGTACAGCCAGACCCTGACCTAAAATGCCAGATCATTAGTCGCTCATGCTACAGACATAGCAGACGTCATCCTAGAAAATGATCTTGACTTCCTCGCCATTACTGAATCATGGCTCCACGAAGCAGCAGGCCCCGTTCTAACTTTAGCAGTCCCTGACGACTACACTATCCTTAGAGCTGATAGACCAAACGCATGAGGTGGAGGAATAGCGATTATCGCCAAAACTAATCTCTCCATGAGAATCATCTCCACACCTAACCTTAATTCCTGTGAGTCTCTTTCTATCAAACTACCTACTGCCCAGTCTCAAACATTAATCTTTCACCTCTTCTACAGACCCCCAGGCCCTATCAGTACATTAAATGAAGATATCACCACTGCTAGCTCCGAAAAGTTAAAAAATTCCTCACAAACCCTTGTGCTAGGAGATTTTAACCTAGGGTATAATGACATAAATGATCAATGAGGCCACTGCCGTAGCCAATACCCTAACAGAATTAGGCTTCGCACAGAAAGTAAATGTATCCACCCATTCTAAAGGGAGAACTCTTGACTGGATTGCCAGCCACAACTGCAATCTATCTATCATAACTATTGCCCCCCAAATCTGGACAGACCACCATTTAATCTCCTTTACAATTAACACCAAAAGACCCACAGCTCCAACACTTCCTCTCGCCACTGCCACCTTAACCAGAAACAAGAAAAATATTACGGCAGATAAAATTGTGCCACTTATCTACCCAAACTTAACTGTCTACCTGACGATGCTGATCCGAGCCTTCTAGTGGAGGAATTCAATAATGCTATGACCCTTGCTCTCGACAGCAGTGTGCCACTCAAACTTAGGAATAGTAAACCAAAAAAGCACCTGAACTCCTGGTTTACACCCCACCTAAAAAACGTAAGACTCCAGAAAAGAAAATACGAAACGGCATGGAACTTACATCCCACTGCAGAAAACAAAACCAATCTAATAAACATCTCAGCGCAATACAAAAAGAATATCATCCTGGCCAAACAAGAAACCTATAATAACAGGATTACCCAGGCCAATTCCAGCATGAAGGAGCTCTTCTCCATCCTAAAAGAACTAGAAACTCCTATCATAGCACAGGATGACTCCATCAAAGATAAAACCTGGTGCACAGAGATACAGCTGGCACTAACCAACAAAGTGTCCAATCTCCAAACCAAAATTGCTTTAAAAAAAAGCCTCACTATCAGCCCTAAACCAAACTCCCTTGAACAAAACCTCCACACCGTTACCCAAAGAATCCACCCAATTCAGATTCTCTAAGGTCTCAGTGATCGAGGTAAAGAAAACCATTCTGAGTCTTAAAACTTCCAATTGTAAAGGCGGTCGCCCAGCACAACTGATCAAGGACGCTGCTAGAGATCTAGCTCCCTTCATCACCAAACTTATCAATGCCTCCTTTACTACGGGCACTATTCCACATAACTTAAAGGAATCTTGGGTACTCCCCCTTCTGAAAAAAACAAACACTGGGCCCTAACATTCCCACAAACTACAGGCCCATCACCACGGTGCCTTTCTTACTAAAAATACTAGACAAGGTAGCCTATACCCAAATTCAGAACTTCCTTGAGGTGAACCAGCTCCTTGGCGTTCGCCAATCTGGTTTCCGACCGCAACATGGCACAGAGACTGCACTTATTGACCTTAAGGCCCAAATTGACTTACTTAGAGACAAGGGTAAACTAGCTCTCCTTCTCCTCCTCCTTCTAGACCTCTCAGCCGCCTTTGACCTGGTGGACCATAGAGTCTTGTGCAATCACCTGGACTCTGCGGCTCACTTCTCAGGGGAGGCAATAGCCTGGATACAATCATTCCTTAGTGACAGGACTATGAGAGTGTTCTCCTCCTCAGCGGCAGCAGACTCAATACCCATCACCTGTGGAGTGCCCCAGGGATATTGTGTCTTGCCAACGCTCTACAACATTTTCACCAAGCCACTCTTTGGCGATCTTGACAATCTGGGTGTCACCTACACCAACTATGCAGACGATACTCAGATTCTCCTACCACTTACCGGGGATTACGAAGAAGATCTGGCTCTGGTGAATAGAATCTATAGTATCGTGTAGGCATGGATGTCCAACCACGGCCTATGTTTAAACAATGACAAAACAGAGCTCATCATCATGGGCACCACAGCGCGCATCTCTAAACTTAACCAAAATTATTCAACATTCATAAATGATGGGAACACTATTAAGTTCGCCAAAGAAGTAAAAACCCTAGGTTTTTACCTTGACTCGACCTTTTCCCTCACCAAACAGGTGAACTGACTAGCCTCATCCTCGGCCTATACATGTAAATTAATTTGAGCCGGGAAACCATTCTTATCAGACGACAGCTGTCTCATCCTAACCAGAGCCCTTATCATATCACAATTAGATTATTGCAACTCCCTTTACATAGGTTCTACTAAACAAACAATCAACAGAATACAAGTGCTTCAAAACAATGCTCTTGGAGTGGCACTAAGCATCCCCAAAAGAGCTCATATCTCCGAATTAGGACGGAAACACAAATGGCTATCTACCCAAGAAAAAATCAACCTCAAAGTTGCTTCCCTCATCCACAAATGCTTAAACAATAAAGCCCCCGATACCTTACAGAAGGATTCAACAGAAAAAACCCTACTAGACCTACTAGAACAGTTAACCCCAACAGCCTTTTAGTGCCCAAATTCAAACTAACCACCATTGGAGGATCCAGCTTCCCAGTTAAGGCAGCTCAATTATGGAAATCCCTACCCCATGCACTTAAATCTGAACAAACGTTCTACAAATTCAGACAGAATACAATAAAATGGCTCATTGAGAATGATATGTAAACTGCACTCTCCTATGTACCCACCGCATGTTCTGCACCTGATGGAGACTGACCTGCCACTATGCAAGGTTAGTTCGAGGTTGATTGTTTGGCTATGCATTGTATGTCGTGTTACTGTCTCACCTTGTGGTGCCATGTTCTTAATGTGTAATGTCTGTAACTAAGCTGTAAACCCACTTGTTCTCATGCGCCCTGATACCTCAGGGTCCGGTGCGCAAAACAAATAAATAAATAAACAAACAAACAAACAAACAAGGTGCACAACCTGAAAATGAAATAATTAAAGAATGTATGGCAATTCATATTTCTGATGACGATTATAACGACATGGGTAGTTCGGAATTGGACACGTGGTACAATGAAGATGCGATGTATGGATGATGCTATTGGCTTAAGGCCAAAAGGAGGGTTTGTTAGACCAGAAAATCCATCCTATAGCCGAATTATATTAATAATATGTTGGCCAGAAGCAAATCGCATCATGTGACAAATATAGCAATCCAAGAATTGTCATTGTAACCAAAGGGCGTCCATTTTGTGAAATGTCGCCCATTTGCTTTTTTCTTTTCTGTCAAAACACTTTGCAAATGTATTCTAAGCTTTAGACTCACACAACGTCCGAGGCCATGGCTTGAACACTGAAATACTAACACAGACAGGAATGTCAAACTGTGCAGAAATACATTGGGTTTCTCTCTCACTAAGTCCTTTAAGTCGAGCAGAAGCCGCATCTAATCAGTAGCCCAGGTGCTGGTTTGTCTTGCAAGCACTGTTGTAAAAGGCATTTAAGCATGAATTATATTCTCCTAGCGGTGCTCCTTCGTGGAGAGTGGTATTTTCTGCTTCAGAACTATCTGACCCTTAGCTCATGAGCCGAAACACACAGACAATGTAGTAAGGAATGTTTCCCTGCTAAGAACACGATATCCTTGCCGAGCCAGATCTCTGTGTTCCCCATAACAGAAAGATGTCTCTGCTGCCTTTGCTAAAATAACTATGTTTACGCTGAATGAAGACTTGTCATAACGTGTCATAATTGTCAAACACTGAACCCTAGCCTGTATGACATGTATGTGGGCGGGTCGAATTGCCTTAACAAAGGATATGTCTAATGTATATATATTGCTGCTTGAGCGCTGTTTGCTCTCTCGCATCTCACAGTGTTTGGGAACACATGTCGTGAGGTGTTGAGACCCAGTCGGCTGACTGAGAAACCTTTGAAATAAACCAGACTTGTTTGGAAAATGAACCTCGCGTCTGACGTGTCATTATGGTATAAGGTTATTGTGCCTTAGTTTCCATATGCAGTCTTTATGGCCTAGCATTGCAAGATCCAAAAAATGGTCCAATTGTGAGAAGGTGGCTCATAGCTATAATTGAGCAGATCCTTCAGCTTCCTGAGTTCAAAGTGAAAAACACAAATGCCCCTGTCACTGGATAATGCTCATAAACTAGCCATTTCAGTGTTTCTTTATCTAATAGAGGAATACCCACATCTTGTTGGAAAACAAACCGATGTCTGAATTTTCCTGAGAGATCCGAGAAACAATGTAGCACTCAATGAAATGTTATAAGACATCATCAACGATGTGAAAGGATATTCTGAAACTTGAGGATGGAGTGAAAATTCCAAGGAAAAGAATCAAGAAAGATTTTCCAAGTGAGGAACTTTTGTTTCATGCTGAAAGAAGATCTTCATGTTATCCAGACAGAAGCAAAGTCATCGCATTTATTGGGATTTTGAGTACATTATTGTATAGTCATCCTACTAAACTGATCATGGAACTTTTTGAGCCGATTCCGCAGATTCCAGAACAGCGCATGATGTTGCCCGATTAAAAATACTTTTTCCTTCCTTAAACGTAAAATGGGCAGCATCAGTAGCAACTTCATCATGGAAGATCATGACAGATGTCCACGCTGTATTAAAGTGGTCATGTTTATGCACAGTTTACACCTCTACTTTGTTCATAGTGATATTACTTTCTCTCACGGTACGAATGTCATATTATGTAGACATAAGTAAAGTGAACATTCCTGTGTATCCTCCTGTACAGGGAAAGAAGGATACAGATGTGAATTACAGGATATGTTTTTAGAAGGGGGGTGTATAGTGAATGTAGTCTATTGTATTTTAAAATGCAAGGAATATCAGTGTTTACTTTACTTGCATCAAAGTTAATTAGAAATAGAACGTCAAGTGTACATAAGCGTGAAAGTGCTCATGTCTTCTTTAAAGACTGTGGTACCAATATCTATCAATGCTTTGTCTAGGGTAAGACCTTATGATTTATGAATGGTGACCGCGTAAGCTAGAGTTAGAGAAAATTGTTCTCTGGGTACATAGATGTCTTTGAAGAGAAGGAATCGAGCTGTCGAGTGCCCTATCCTTTTTATTTCTGAAAGTTGTCCAAGAGAATGTTGACAAACTGAATGTTGTTGTCACGTGGGTATGTTTGAAGTCAACAACTGTACCCAGTGCTCCATTAACTAGTCCTTTCTCCACGTCAAGGTTACGTTTAAGCATTACTCTACAGTTTAAGGATAATTTTAATATTTTTCCAAACCAGCTGTGTTGGAGATATCATTTTCTAAGGTATTTAGCCTTGTTGTGGCTTGTTGACACATGGGTAGTGTCATACCATGTACGCCCAGTTTGCCTGTTGCGGAAATTTCAATTATTGGTTGCATTTCTTTTTTCAACATTGTTTCATTGAATTTGGAACCGCTTGCAAGAGTTGGCATTAAGGACATACAATTGACATTTTTGTGCGTTAATCGTTCCATGACATCAGTAGCACATTTGCTTCTTGAGACAGTACACCAACTCTAATACTTTTTAAAATATTGGCGTAGGTGAGGTCTACAGACTGTCGCATGTTTTCTGTTAATTCTCTGTATTGGAAATGTTGCCAAAGGTTGACATTTCCTATGCTGCCAACAGTTTTTGGCAGATTTTGTGTCCTAAGGTTTTAAAAATTGGTTCACCTTTCACTGCTGTCAATTGAGGAAGATCTCTGAAAAAAACAATAATGTGTTTTCCTCCAAACAGCGCTTCATAGTTTGCTTTAAGTACTTCTTGTAATCTGAGGTGAATCAAAGCCAACATTAGGTTGGAGACCATGCTCACTTCATCTATTAGTAGCATTTTCATTTGTTTTAACACTCTGCGTAGTTCCATTGCAGCTTCTGTAGAAAGTTTGTAATATTCTAATTTGTTTTGGTGTTCTAGGAGTAGTAATCGGTGTAAAGTGACACCAACTATGTTGTAGGCAGCTAAACCTGTGAGGGCAGTTACAACAGCTGACAGTTTGTTGTTTGTCAATTGTTGAAGGAACTTGCTGATGATTTTGATTAAGAATGTTTTGCCTGAACCAGCTTTACCACTGACGTATAATAGTATAGGTTTGTAATTTTGGCAGGTATATTCTTTATTTTCATGTTGTACACCATGTGCAATTTCTTTTGTTACTTCTTGAGAAATGCTACGCTGCTCATTGTTTTGTTTTCATTGTAGTGTACTTAAGTCTTCTGTATCTTCATACTGACACATGGTGTTTTCTACTTCTGTCATAGCTAATTCTGCCTCACTTGCTGTTAGTGGCTATACCAGTGGTTCTTGGATTCCTGTTACGGAAGGTTGACTACTGTCAGGAGTGCCCTTATCTAGTTGGGCCTGGAGTTCTTCTTCATGTTGCTGTTCATTGTGCAACATTGTTTTGTACTGTGTAAAGTTTACTTCGGTGATAGTGCTTTCATTTGCTTTGAAAGCGTCTTCATAGGAGTCATAATTATCTAGTATTTCTTCTTCTTTTCTCCATGGTTTAAAGAGATGTAGCAGGGACATGTAATATAGTTCTTAATGTTGAGGAGTTTTTAATGACAATTTGATATGATTAATTAAACTTGGTTTGGTAAGTTTTACTAAGCTGCCTTCACAATTTGTCACTCTGTATCTATATTTTTTTTCATCGGGTTTTATACTATTTTTGTATGTGAAATTTTGGGCTATGTGGTATAGACACATGGTTTCCAAAGTGGTACTTCTGTTTGGGTAGTATGTGTCTAGTAAATTGTTTTTCAAAATGTCTTGGCTGTTGGGATCATTTTTGGCTATTATTTCTATGTCGGCGTATGATTTGAGAACTCTTTTTCTAGCTTTAGCAGGACCAAGACTTAGCCATACTATATTTTCAGATGTTCCATACAAAGCAGTACCGGTTAAACGATCTGCAGCTTCATAGCAGCCACATTCTCTATGGGAGAGCATTTTCATGCCCAAGCTGTACATTTTCTGAGACAGTGTTTTGTCTGATGACAGGTCATTCCAGAGGTCTTGAAGCTCTGTTTATTCTGCTTTGGTTAAGTAGGCTGTAACATATCGTGCAACTGCAGTGGAATTGTCTGCAATGTACTGCACATCTATGTTTGCATTCCACAATAGGGCAATGATTGCATTGTAATCATTGATATATTTTGCTTCTTCTGTCATGTATTTTTAGGTGATTTACCTTTAACACTATGTCTAACTGAAGACATGAAGTTGTTCATTTCACCTGTTTCTGAAACCTGTCTAGGGAAACCAAAACGGCATTTGGTGTAGTATTTCCCTTTGCTTTTGTATTTGCGACGACAATATTTGCCACATTTGTGTCTTTGAAATTGTAGAATTTGTGCATGAAGATCACTATTTGTTGCTTCTGATGGAATTTCACAAGTGACATATTTTTTGATAAACTGTAACACAGTGGCATCACTGTCTTGACCAAATTTAGGAGCATCTTTAATCCATAAAAGCATGTGGATATGTGGTGATCCTCTGGCTTGGTATTCTTTTCTCCAAAAGAAGTGTTGCACTTCTCCGAGGGGAGGTACAGTTTTATTACAAATAAAGTGTAGCATAGCAATGAAGCGATGATGGAAATATCTTGAAACATTAACAGGATCTAGAGAGCAAAGCTCTCCAGGTGTTGGTATATCTATATTTGTTTTGTTTTTGTTTGAAATGCGTAGGAAATCATGTAGATATTCCCATGCATATTCTGCACAACTTAATGTAACAAACCAAGTGGGTGGCCCAAGATTTCTTATCATACAACGTACATCTCTGTGACGTCGGAACCAGTACTCTTTCATACCACGCATGTTTGCTAACAGATTTGTAATGCTTGATTGTAAAACTTCATATTTTTCTGCACTTTTTGTAGTAATTTGGTAGCTGACATATTTTGAAATTGGGTTCCTGATTTTAATGTGTGCGCAACTCCATAACATAGAGTTGCTAGTTCACTTTCAAAGAGTTGGTTGAATATGTATTCCACATTTTGTCTAAATCTGGGATCTTCAGAATACATTCGTAATGAGCGGTATTCTGATGCTGTTATCTGAGTGGGTTTATCATCGCACCTTCCTCCTTTGCCAGTAGGAAAGAGTAGAGGAAAAGCATGTGCTTCTATACTTTTTTCCCATATGTTGATTGGTTATCCTTTTGTTTGTCACATTTGGTACGTTTCTAGTGCATCTTCTATGGTGTCATTAGAGAGCAATGGATACATTGTATAATGGTCTAAAATATTGGATACTGTAGCAGGATCTAGAAGTTCAAATTGACCAGTTTCTGGTGACTCTTGAATTATTTCAGTTGTTTTCCTTAAGTTTTCTTCAATATTTATTTCTTTGTAGTATTCATGATTGTCTTTTAGATATTGCAAGGCTTGTCTACCTTTATGTAAGTCTACTAGTTGTTGCCAAATGTGTTTGTCTTTTGTAGGTACACCATTTACTAAGACAATTAAAGATTGTTCTATTGGACGTTGCACTCCCAGAGTGTGCACATTTCCTTTTAGATCTAATGGTAAATATACTACTTTGACGCGAATGCCTTTCACCAATTCAGAGGGAGGTAATTTTACTGTTTTTGGTTGAAGATGTATTATTGCTTGAAATTGGTGCACTGTTTGAATTATGTTGCTCTCATATAAATTGAGTTGTTGCAGGGGTGTTGGTAGAGGGAATAATTCCAAATTATTTGTGATAGCACGTGAAGGACTTTGATTGTTGTCAAGTTTTTTAGTGCAGTAGCTGCAAAGTGTTAAGGGGTCAGTTATTTCATATTTGTTTTCTTCTATAAGGTAGAGAGCTAATTCAAACCATTTGGAATCTTCATTGTCTTCTATTTTGTATGTTATGTCTATAGTTTTTTTGTTACTTTTATAAAATGTTCTGTGACAACACAAACACATGGTTTGGTACTTCAGCGGATGTACTTTTGAATTTTAGCATTTCTTTTTTGTATGTGTGTAGTAGAAGGTTGCCATGTGCAGAATTATTGCTAGTCTGTTGTAAAGCTATTGCATTTTATAAGTGGTTTTCACTTACAAAATATTTACTCTGGATATGGTTCATTTCTTCGAGTAGGTCTTTGGCTGTACAATGTAGAAGTGTGTTATTTAAATTGGCTAGTGCTAAAGCAGGACTTTTAGCACAGTTTGTAGACTGGATATATTATAGTCGAATGATATGTTGATATCATTTTGATATGATGGAAGCTGCTTTTGCAAATAGGTCCTGAAATGCAGGCCAATGAATGCCCTTGCAGTCCTGTGTATTTGCGCACTGGACAGGTATCCATATTTTACAGCAGTTTTATTTTGATTTTGTCTTTGCCTTTTACATAATGAATGAGGAACTGGCATAAAGATTTGAAAGATTTTTTGGCAATGTTACACATTGACGTGCATGACCATTTGTATACTGGACGTTCTGGTTCAGTTGAATGGAGAATTGATTCTGAGTTTTCTGGGGATATTTTTGTAAGCAGTATTTCTTGTTCCATTATGGTGTTATCAAGTTTTTCATAACCTTGTCTACTGCTATCGATCGCAATTGTGTTTGTTTGATTTTGTTTGTATGCTTCTTAATTGAAATATGGTTCTGTGCTTGTGGTGTGACTCCATTCACCTCCACAGATATTTAAGAAGTTATTTTTGTTGACATTCCGTTTTTTGAGAAGCCTTTTTTGTAATTTAGTACTTAGTTTTGTTAGTGGTTTCATTCTATTTAAAACTAAAATAAATAACTTTCTTTTGAGTAGGATTGCACTGTCTATCAAAGCCTCTAAGATTAATTTTCTACGGTAGTTGTTAAGGGTTATGCATGATTTCTCTCCTGTTTGTATAAGATTCTGAAGGACTCTGTGGCGGAACATTTTTGCTAATATACTTTTTTTGGTATGGTTACTTCCTACTATATCAAGATTTATAGGAGCAGCTTTAGCAGTAGTGGTAGCTGCATTTCGGTTAATCATTTTCTGTTTTCTTTTACATTTTGATAGAGGAGGCAAAGTTTCTGTACTGGAAGATTGTTTAGTTTTGCTAAATGACTGTATTAGTTGTTTTGTTTGAACTTTTTGTACAAACTCTGCTAGAGATGGATGCTTATTTTGGACATTTTTATTATCATTTGCTCTATTTCTGTGTTGCTTTCTATGGACTTGCTTTCTGGTAGGCATTCTGTGGGGTCTGTTGAAACAAAAAAATAGAAGGTATGGGTTGGGCTGTTGTGCAATGTATGTGTACTGTATGCATGAGTGTTTGAGTATGATGGTAAAGATGTATCTGGTGGTGTGTGATTGCGCATTGGGCAGCTACAATTAGTTGGGAAGGCTATTCTTCTATTTGTGTATTACTATACTGCGGTTCAGATGACAGTAGAAAGTGAGCTAGTGGTGAGGATAAGCACTAATTGTAAATTAAATGGTATAAACTTGAAACAATTCTTTGGTTTGTAATACTAATATTCTAGGGGCTGAGTTATTTGTGCTCTGAAAAACGAGGATTTTTGTGCCATTCTGCGTGCTAATCCCTGTTTAATAAATGGTGATTTGTCGGTAGAATGGTACACAAATCTTTGTTTTTTGGTGCACAAATTACATGAATCACCCGCACATTGTGTTTGAGTAATATATTTTAATAACAAGATGATACATATAACAATTAACGTTATAACAGTAATAGTGGAAGCAATTTAAAATTGAGAATCAGACCAAGAAAACAGTAAGTAGACCAATTAAACTGAAGGGGAGAAGGAGAGTAGTGCAGTAGAAGTGAGAGAGAGGGAAAGGTGGGGAAGAGGAGGAGGAGGGAAACAGATGGGGTTAAAGGTGAGAATGGGGGAGAGGGAAGGGGAGGGAGATGATTAAGGCGATAAGGCAAGGGGGGAGGGGCAAAAAGGTGAGAGGGGTTTCATGTTGGGGAATGGAGAAGGAGATATTTGAAGAAAGTGTAGAATGAGGAAAAGGTAGAAATAGAGCACAGTGAGAGAGATAAGGAGTTCCAGTGCAGGGGGGCAAGGAGATGAAAGGAGCGGAAACAGGATGTGGCACAAGGGGAAGGAGGACTGGTGATAAGAAAGTGGTTAGCAGAGTGAAGGGAGTGAGAGGGAGTGTAGAAAGAGAGGAGAGAGGAGAGATAAGGGGGAGCAAGATTGTGGAGAGATTTAAAGACTAGGCAGAGAAACTGAGGTAGTATTGTACTTACTCTTTTTTTGTGGAATGAGCAGGTTTCTTTGTAGTTGGTGTTTGTA
This sequence comes from Ambystoma mexicanum, assembly GCF_040938575.1. Classification (NCBI taxonomy): domain Eukaryota; kingdom Metazoa; phylum Chordata; class Amphibia; order Caudata; family Ambystomatidae; genus Ambystoma; species Ambystoma mexicanum. The sequence continues at coordinate 783,062,364 of NC_090939.1, forward strand.
GTTCAGATGTTGCTATTTTCCAGGAGAGTGGTCTTCACTGCAATTGTAAAAGAAAGAAGTCATTAATTTGTTGTGTTTATAGCAGTGATGTTAATTGAGAGATTCATTTTTATGTCTTTGTAGGAGTATTTTTGTTTGATTTCTGAACATAGTGTATGCATGCAGTTTCATTTGACTATGTGCAGCCTTTATATTTTATTAATATTATGTTAGTTCAACATGCTTTGTAAATTAGTAGAACATTAAGCGCATGAAATTCACTTGGTTTTTCAAAGCTGTGTTATAGAATGTTAGGAGAAAGAAGAAATAATGTTATATTTATTTTGCAATTTTTATTAGGTAAATGGTAGAAACTGTATAGAAAAGCATGGAATATATGTATTTGTGAAGTTGAGGGTAATAATGTAGAAGGATATGAGTTACAGGTAGTGGTGTTATTATACCTGGGAGCATTTCAATGATACTGTCTATGGGCCTCATTACAACTCAGGCGTTAAGGGTTAACGCCGTCGTTCACCCTTAACGCCTGATTCGGATTTTAACAGCTGCTTTTAGCAGCCATTAAAATCCATGGCGCTAAACCACCTTGGTGCTAATTACGCCACCGTAATTTACGGTGGCCTAATTAGCGCCTTCCCCACTCCCATTATGCCCTATGGGGCAAAAATGAGAATGGGGAAGGGTAAAATGGGAAATGGGGATTTACCGCCCCACTCACCTTGGAATGGGGCGGTAAATCCGCCATCCATGGTAAAGTTGGCGTACTTACCGCCTGGGTCGTAATGACCCCCTATGTGTGTGAGTGTATGAAGATGCATGACATTTTACTGCCTGTGTGTAATTTTATGATACACTACTAAGTGTTTTTCCACAATTATATTGTTATTTCTTCCATTTTCTAATATTATATTTTTTTAGATAGGTGTGTGTGTAAAAACAAAAATAGATAGCAGACAGGTTTGGAAGTGATAGTTGATTTTAGCAGAAGGAAAAAATGACAATAAGTTCATTTCATAGGCTATACAGGTTAAGTGGCAGTTATTCTATTTATATTCATTCATAAGAGTTGTACATTTACTGTGCAGAAAATATGCATACCTGTAGTTTGTTTTCATGCATATGGATATGCATGCAGCTGCAAGTAGATATTTTGAAGACTTTTACAGTAGTTGTTGTAGTAGATGCTTTCCAATGATATGAGACTTGTACTCAGAGTGATTTACAGTACATTTGAAGTGCTGAACTCTGATGATGGAGTTAGATTGGTGGATGGTTGTGTGACTCGTTAGCTGTAACCAATGAGGGAATGGCATTGAGAGTGAAGTGGAAATGGTAGAAGGGCTGTCTAAGTTACGATATGTCCGCGGACACAGCGGTAGTCCGCGGACATCGCGTATTACATATGGGGATTTTGAGGTGGAGAGGCATGTAAATGAGAATGAACAGAGCAATTGATTGGTTAGTAAAGTTTAGTGGGTGTGTTGTGTAAGGAGAGATTTTGTCAGAAAGTCTTTTTCCTGAGAGAGGAACAGTTAGCTATGGCTGTGTGTTTCAGAAAACAGATTGTCTGGATTTTGGGAGACTCATTGTGACATTGGTTGGAGGTGCATGCACAACGCTGTGGAGTAGCTGCAGATCTTGGATTCCCTCATGTGGAAGTGCACTGGCATGGAGTGCGTGGAATGAAGTGGGTGGACTTGATACCTCTCTGTGCTAGTTTGCAGACAGAGCTTCATCCAGACATAATTATAATTCATTGTGGAGGGAACAGTTTAGGACATGTGTCAGGAATTTCTTTGCAATTTGCGATGAAAGAAGCACTTGGGAAGGTCATGGACATGTTTCCAAATTCCCAAGTAATATTTCCTAGTATTGCGCAGAGACAAATGTGGCTGCGTTCTTCTTCATTTGGTCCACAAATGGAGAAAGCAAGGCGGAATGTTAATAAGGCTCTTTGTGCCTTTCAAGGAGATGTTGGCATGTCCTCTTTTCACAATGAAAATATTATGTTTCGTAGCACATACATTTTTCTCAGAGATGGAGTCCATCTTACTTATGCTGGTAATCAGATTTTTCTGAGAAATGTACAAAATGCATTGCGTCCTTTTGTGGAATTACAGCCATCCATTTTGCAGTAGGCGTTGACAATTTCAAGTTTTTCAAACACAAAAAAACACCAAAAGGCTCTTTTCAGAGCCACCACTTCCTCCCAGAGAAAAGTGCAATGATTTTGATAGGGCAGTACCCCAAAATGTTTGATGTTCACGAACTGTCTGCAGACTTCTAAAAGAAAAGCACAGGGCCCTGCTCCATTTATTTGTCACTTCTATTTTTAGACTGTGAAAGGCGGCTCTGAAAAGAGCCTTTTTTTGGGGGGGGATTTTTGTTGTTTTATATTTTCTTTGGTTTTTTACACACAACACACTAGGAGAGGAGGGGAAAGATGGGCAAGGGGGGACACCAACCACGGGGATAAGAAATGGCGGGTGGAGAGAGGAAGATGTTGGGTGGGCCTTACTTAGGTAGTGGACAGGTCTTCTCGTGCTCTGAGACCGTAGTCTCGAAAGCACTACGAAGTCTCTCCCCCCGCAGAGTACTGCGTCGCAGTACATACACAAAACTGTGACCCTCGAAAGGTAAGGATCTTCAGCATTGTGAATGGCCTGTGAGGCAGCTGGAGGGATGCGCTCTCCCACAGGAGTGTCCCTTGTGGTGAGATGAACGGAAATGGAGGATGAAGTAGAGGACCTCAACCTACTATCCTCCTCACAAGGTACAACCTTGCGAATGGCCCCTCCGTGGAATGACCTTAGGTGTCGCTTCATAGTTGTGGTACCAAAGCTGTACGAACCAAGCCGGTGACTTTGTTCGCATGCGCCTTGGGTACGTTACCATGAATGGTAAATAACCACCACACCCAAGACTCACGGCGAGTGCTGGTAGTAGGGATTTTCACTACCTCATACTCGTCATCCTTTTCATCTTCCTCTACATCCTCACTCCTGTTCCCCTCTTCGACGACGAGATCATCTCTTCTCTTGGCAAAGCCCCGACTTGCATCCACCACCAGGAACAACTGCCCCCGACAGAGCTGTCTCTCCACATACAAGGTACCGTGTCCGCGTGGCTTCCCTTGTGTCGGTTAGAGTGAGGTGTCTTAATCCTCGCCTCTCCATTGGGTCGCCTCCAAGCCTTCTTAACTTTCTGTTCTGAACTGGTCCAATCTTTCTGTGACAATTTGCGCCCAAGACTCGAAGTGCATTTCCACTGTGATACTTTTTGGAACATTTCGCCTTGCCCTCCCCGAGTGGGCCTGGCCTCTGAACTTTTACGATCTACAGTAGACCCTGCCTTACTTGCCTTGCAATTGTTCGTAAAAGTGTTGGTACCGAGTTGATTTCATACCCTGCCTTTTCTCTCCCGTCCTAACGAATACTAGAGTGCCATCTAGGTTAAAGTATTCACCTCTGTCTGCAAATAAGTGGTGCCGTTGAACCTAGACTTGTCAAACTATTGTTAGGGGGATTGATTTTCTTAGAGTAATTGTGATTGAAGTCGTTTGCCTTATTAGTGCCAGAGTGTTTTACATAGATGTATTATTATAAATAAATACCTATATATCTTTACACCCAAGCTCTGTCCCGTGTTTGCTTGTTCTTCTGTGTAGATTGCCCTATTTTGTATACTCCACATACTGCCTAACTCTTCTTGAGGGAAGTCTGACTGCTCAGCCACAGCTACCAAGTGAATCTGTGTGGCACAGACTGCTACCAAGTGGGTTTACTGCCAAACACACACAATCTTTTGCAGTGGTCCCAGATGGAACTGCACAGGTTTCCGCCTAACACCCATAGCCTGTCCCCAGTGAACTTGCAATCCTGGCCCCGCCTAGCACTAACCCAGTACTGGGTCCCATCCCTCCTACCCTCCTACCCTCCTTCCTCCCCCTTCTCCCCCTGACCAGTCCCCCTACATTTGCTGCTTGCTGCAATTGCACAATCCGAATGTTACAAGAGCTAGTAGGACCGTTTATTGTTGGTTATTGTCCTCTGATCCTCCCTCTCGCCTTGTCTTGTGATGCCTGGAAACACTTTCTGCATCTTTCTGCATCTTACAAATGCTCAATGAATAAATACAAAATATGTCACTCACTCACCCTACCTCCACTCTCTACCCCCACCTGCCTCCCTACCTCCACACTCTACAAATTCCCCTCTGCCACCCCCTTCACACTCTACCGTCACCCACACAACCTACCTCCACACTCTACCCCCACCCACCCTACCTCCACACTCTACCCGACCCACCCACCCTACCTATACACACTACCCTCACCCACCCTACCTCCACACACTACCCCCACCCACCCACCCTACCTCCACACTCTCTACCCCACTGCCACCCTATCCCACCCTACCTCCAACCTCTCAACCCCCACCATCCTCCCTACCTTCACTCTCTCTACCCTCACAGGCCAGCCCCACCTCCTCTCTGTCCACCACCACCCACCCTCCCTAACTCCAATCCCTCTACCTCCACCCACCCTAACTCCACTCACTCTATCTACCCCCACCCACCCTATCTTTCCCCAACACCGCCCACTCTCTCTACTCCCACCCACCCATTCTCCACTACTCCACCCCCACCACCAGCCCTACCTCCACTATCTCTACCCCATCCACTCTAACTCTACCCACTCTATCCCGACTCCCCCTACCAAAACCCACCCATCCTCCCCCCAGTCACTCTAACCCCACCATCCCTCACTCTCTCTGACCCCACCCACCCACTCAACCCCCACTCTCTCTAACCCAACCACCCTACCTCTTCTCTCTCTACCCCACCCACCCTACCTCGAGAATCTCTACTCCCACCCACCCTACTGCCACTCTTTACTTCCACCTGCCCCCTACCTCCACTCTCTCTACCCCCACCCAATCACCTTACCTCAACTCTATCTACCCCACCCACCCTACCTTTACTCTCCCTATACCCCTCCAACCTACCCCCACTGTCTCTATCCTCAACACCACCCACTGTCTCTACTCACACCCACCCATTCTCCACCCCCACCACCAACCCTATTTCCACTCTCTCTACCCCCACCTACTCTAACTCCACTCACTCTACCCAACTCCCCCTACCAAATCCACCCTTCCTACTCCCAGTCTCTAACTCCACCATCCCTCACTCTCTCTGCCCCTACCCAGCCACTCTACTCCCATTTTCTCTACCCCATCCATCCTGCCTCCACTCCAAGGTTCTGCCTTTGTCATGGGTAGTTTGAAGGATTTGTTATTTGAAGCCAAGCTGAGAGATGGTGTTCTCTAGAGCAGTGGCATTTGTGTGTTTGGCGTCATGGAAGCCTAGGTTCAGGTCCCCAGCTAGAATAATCTGTGAACCGGGTTTGGTATTTTGAGTGTGGAGGCTTGAGATATCTTCCTCAAATGAGGAAATGGGGCCAAGTGGGCGATAGATAAGGTGTAGGAGTATGGTGCTCGTAGGTGAGAGGGGTAATTTGACTGAGAGTAGTTCTACACTCATTCACCCTACCACACTCTCTCTACCAACCCCCACTCTCACTACACCCACTCATCCTCCCTATCCCCACTATTTCTACCCTTATCCACCCTACTCCCAGTTTCGTTACCCTCACCCAGCCTAGCTCCACTCTCTCTACCTCTCCAAGCCACCCTACTCTATCCCATCCAACCTCTATGCCCCCACCCACCCACTCTCTCTACCCTAACCCCCCCTATTTCAGTCTCTCTTTTTATTTATTTATTTATATTGCACCAAAAGCCCTCAGGCATCGGAGCTCACACATAAAGACACGGACGTACATAAAAGAACGGGACATCATTGTATGCCTATATTATGGTACAAATCCTCTGGGTCAAATGCCTTCACTTAAATAAATTTGTTTTCTGGGCTTTTCTGAATGTTGTCCAATTCTTTTCTTGTCTTAGCTGCGTCGGTAGGCTGTTTCATTTCTGGGCCTCTTTCACCAGAAAAGCCAAGCCCAGCCCGGTTCACAGTTTAGAGGAAGGACATGTGATCTGTCCCAGGGCCTCTGATCTTAATGGTTGTGTTGGTACATACTGTGTGATTTTTTCTTTTAGGTAGGCCGTGGCCTGCCCAAATAGGCATCTGTGAACTATAGTCATGGTCTTGAAATAGATCCTGTCATCTACGGATAGCCAGTGGTGGGCCTTTCTGTCAGCTGTGATGTGCTCTCTCCTTGTCTTTTTTTAAACTATTCTGCCGGCGTTGTTTTGAATAGTCTGACACCTTACTATGCACCCCTTGCTTGTGCCTAACAGAAGTGCATTGCCATAATCGAGCCGGGATAGTATTGTGGCCCTTGCTATAGTTGCACTATTTTCCTCGCTCAAATAGGGTCTGGTGGATTTAAGAAGGCACAGGTAGTATTAGCAGTTTTTGTTAAGATACGTAACATGCGCTTCTGCGCCCATAGATGATTCTAAGAAAAGCCCCAGAGTTTTCACTTTCCCATCCACCGGTATGGGGGAGTCTTTGATAAGGAATGACTTGTACTCTTGACTTAACTTGGCTCGGTTTGGTGTGAGCTGAAAATCATGACCTCCATTTTGCTTCCATTTAAGCACATCCAATTCCTTTCCATCCAGGCTTCAATTACATTATAGAGGGTTGCTACCATGGTACTCTCTGTCCACATCCACTCACCCTAAATCCACTCTCTCTATCTCACCCACCCTACCCCACTCTTTCTCCCCCAGCATTGCACACTCTCTTTACCGGCACCCACTAACCCAATCTTCACTACCCCACCCAAGAACACCAAGCCTATCTCCACTCTCTCTAACCCCACCCACTCTTACTCCATTCTCTCTACCTCGAATCTCTCTACTATAACCCACCCACCCTACCCCAACTCTCTTTAACCCCACAATCCCCCACTCACTCCACCTCCACCCTATCTACACTACTACATCCCACCCACCAACCCTATCTTCACTCTCTTTACCCCCACCCACCCTAACTCCACTCACTCTAACCCCATCCACCCAACCTCTACTCCCTCTAGCTCCACACTTCCTACCATACCTCCACATTCTATGCCCCCACACTCTCTACCCACGCCCAACCAGCTGACCTGCAGACTCTCTACCCCCTGCAACCCACCCTACCTCCACTCTCTTTAACCCCACCCAAAGCCATACCTCTACCCTTTCTACCCACCCTAACTCCACTACCTTCAACTCCATCCACCGACATATATCTACTCTCTGTATTCTCACTCTCTCTACCCCCACCCTACCCTCACTCTCTCTACCCCCATTATCGCCCCATCTCTCTACCGCACCGACCCACCCTATCTCCACTACTCCCCCCAACCTACCAACCCTACCTCCACTATCTGTACCCCCACCCACTCTAACTCCACTTTTTCTACCCCCACTCTCCCTTCCAAAATGCTCCCAGCCTACCCCAACCCTCTCTACCCCCACCCACTCTACACCCACTGTCTCTACCCCCACCCACCCTACTTCCACTGTCTCTACCCCAACCACCCCACCTACACTATCTCTACCCATACCCTCCCTCCACACTCTTTACCCCAACCCAACCACCATCCATCCACACTCTCTACCCCTACCAACCCACCCACCCTCCACACTCTCTACCCTTAAACACCCACCATACTTCCACACCCTCTACTCCCACCCGACCACCCTACCTCTACTGTTTCTATGCCCCACCCACCCAACCGTCACTCTCTTGTCACCTTCAACTCCTCTCTCTCCTCTTTCCTCATATCACTGACCTGACCAAGAAGGTTCATTCTCAGCTTCACATTCTCAGAGACATTCTCCCTTTCCTCACCTTCCCCCAAAAACACAGTGTTTCTAGAGCTCTGGTTCTCTCTACGCTGGACTACTGTAACAGCCTCTTCCTCAATCTTCCTCTTTCCTCCCTCCACCCTCTCCAACTAATCCACAATAGGACGGCAAGACTTATCCTTGGCCTCAAGACCAGGGAACGCATCTCCCCAGCCCTAAAATCTCTGCACTAGCTCCCGGTGGCTGCAAGGATCAAATTCAAGACCCTCTGCATCATCCATAAGGCTGTCTGGGGCATGGGACCATGTTACATCCAACCTTCCCTCCCCAAATGCCTCCCTGCTAGAATCCTTTGGTCCTCTAGCTCCAACTCCATTCTGCAGGTCTGATGTTTCTCCAAGCAAAATGCGGGTAGATATCTTTCTTCGGTGGGAGCCTTCCTCTGGAATGCCCTCCCTGCCCCTCTCAGGCTTGAACCAGATCTCCTTAAGTTCTGGAATCTTCTCAAGACCTTCCTTTTCTCTTCCTCATTCCCTCTCCTCTTCCTTACTAATGCCCCTGCGTTGCTGCGACTTGCCCCCAGGTCCCTTCTCAGTCATACAGGGCCCAGGCCCAACCTCGACCGGTCTGCGTCAGCACCCCTTTTCAGCACTTGCCCTCGGGCACCCTTCCCTGACTAGACTACGGAGTTCAGTCCACCCTCCCCTCTTCGCACTAGCTGACCCTCAACCCTTCACCCTGTGCACTGCTAGATTACTGACCCACCCACATCATCACACCTGACACATAGCCTGTCCCCAGTGAACTTGCAATCATGGCTCCTCCTAGCACTAACCCAGTGCTGGGTCTCATCCCTCCTACCCTCCTTCCTCCTCCTTCTCCCCCCTGAGCAGTCCCCCTGCATTTGCTGCTTGCTGCACTTGAACAATCTAAATGTTACAAGAGCTAGTAGGACCGTTTATTGTTAGTTATTGTCCCCTGATCCTCACTCCCGCCTTGTCTTGTGATGCCTGGAAACACTTTCTGCATCTTACAAATGCTCAATGAATAAATACAAAATATGCCACTCACTCACCCTACCTCCACTCTCTACCCCCACCTGCCCCCCCACCTCCACACTCTACAAATTCCCCTCCGCCACCCCTTCACACTCTACCGTCACCCGCACAACCTGCCTCCACACTCTACCCCCACCCACCCTACCTCCACACTCTACCCTGACCCACCCACCCTACCTATACACACTACCCCGACCCACCCTACCTCCACGCACTACAAACCCCACCCACCCACCCTACCTCCACACTCTCTACCCCACTGCCACCCTATCCCACCCTACCTCCAGCCTCTCAACCCCCACCAACCTCCCTAGCTTCACTCTCTCTACCCTC